>NW_020953936.1:4419675-4593973 GCF_900497805.2 Vombatus ursinus
AGAAAGAAAGAAAGAAAGAAAGAAAGAAAGAAAGAAAGAAAGAAAGAAAGAAAGAAAGAATGAAAGATGGCACAGGGTGTGTTGAAGATGAAGGGGTGATATCTGGAGAATAAAATTAAGGGGTGAGAGAGGATTATACTGGAAGAAGGAAAAAGGGAGAGGTAGAATGGCATAAATTATGTCACATAAAATAGACAAGAAAAGACTTTTACAGTGGGGGGGGGAATGGGAGAAGGTGAGAGGGAATGAGTATATCTTATTCTCATTGTATTTTGGCTTAAGGAGAGAATAACATACACTCTCAATTGGGTATGGAAATCTATCTTACCCCACAGGAAAATAGAAGGGAAGGGGATGAGAGAGCAGGGGGGGGGATGATAGAGGGAAGGGCATATTAGGGAAGGGGGTAATCAGAATAAAACACTTCTGAGGAGGGACAGGGTCAAAAGAGAGAATAGAATAACCAGGGGGCAGGATAAGATGAAGGGAAATATAGTTAGTTTTTCATAACATGACTACCATGGAACTATTTTGTATGACTACACATGTATAACCTGTATCAAGTTGCTTGCTTTCTCAATGAGGGCGGGTGGGGAGGGAGGAAGGGAGAAAATGTGGAACCCAAAGTTTAAAAACAAATGTTAAAAATCGTTTTCACATGCAACTGGCAAATAAGATATATAGACAATAGGGTTTAGAAATCTATCCTGCCCTACAGGAAAATCAAAGGGGATAAGGGAAGTGGGGGGCAGGAGGGGAGAGAGATAGAAGGGAGGGCAGATTAGGGGAAGGGATATTCAGAATGCACACCATCTTGGGATGAGGGGACAAGAAGGGGAGAAAATTTGGAACTCAAAATCTGGTGGAAGTGAAAAAAAACTAAAAATAAATTAATTTTTAAAAATGATAACTTTAAAAAAAAATAGTAGTCCCAGGCCAAATTTGTCAATAAGAGTGGAGAAGGGGAAAAAAGCCTAATTTTTTTCACCTGAAGAAAAATGCACCTCTAGTCAGAACTACCACGTTTGTGTTTAT
The DNA here is from genome assembly GCF_900497805.2 of Vombatus ursinus. NCBI lineage: Eukaryota > Metazoa > Chordata > Mammalia > Diprotodontia > Vombatidae > Vombatus > Vombatus ursinus. Next base: position 4,420,711 of record NW_020953936.1, read on the forward strand.
ATAATATAGTATTGCTAATACAGTAACTCAGAACTATTCTCCCATAACATCAGATTAGATTAAGTTCAGATATACATTTTTAGGCTTTGTACCCACAGTTGAGTACCTGCTGCTGACCAAGTAAGACTCAGTAAGCAGAGGCTACCACTGCTCCCGACTATCACAATTACTCCTGACTTGATAAATCTGGTGCTCAGCCCAGAGCCTGATAAGGACATGGAGTAATGAAGAGGAGGGGGGAATATGGATGAAAAGAAGATCTCATTAACATTTTCTTTGATAAAATAATTTATTGTTTTATGATTTGTCCTTGGTCTCACTAATTCTTTAGGATTTTATTGCTGTATATATGTTATCTCATCTGATCCTCACAACCCTGAATGGTAGGTATGATGATTATCCGCATTTTACAGAGAAGGAAATGGAGGCTGAGGGATGTTAAATGATTTGCTCAGGGTCACACAGTGAATAAGTGTGTGAGGTGGGATTCTTTATTGGATGGGGGTCAATAAAAGTTACATTTATTATTTCTGCTTTTCTGTGTTTATGAGGTTTTTTAATAATCTAGAATACAGTCAATTTTTGTAAAAAAAAAAAAAAAGGTATGAAAAGATGAGAAATTTCTCTCTTCTTTTTCATTCTTATTCCCATTTCCACAAACTACCAAAAGTCTGTCATACTGAATTTTTCTTAAATTCAAATCAGATTTTTGGCATTTTTCTTATTTAGTTTTCTCTTATATCTGTCTACATCTGAAAGGAGCACATTGAAGTCCCCAAAGATAATTGTTTATTTCTACCTGTCAAGCCAAGTCAACAAGTATTTGTTAAATGCAGACTAGGTACCCACACTGTGCTAAGTGCTACAGATACAGAAGAAGACAAAAACAATTCTAGCCCTCAAAGAGCTCACATTATAATGGGGAAAGGCCATTATATGCCAACAATTATGTTAATTCAAGATATATACAAAGTAAATGTGAGATAGTGTCAAAAGGAAGTTATTAGTATTGAGAGGGCCTGAGAAAAGCTTCTCACCTGAGGAGATATTTGTGCTGAGACCAAGAAGGTGAAAATGATGAGGAAGAGCATTTGATGCATATGGGACCTCCAGAAAAAAAAAACAAAAAGGAACAGCTTTTTCCTATCCAGGAGACTTGACCTAAAACACCAAAGTAAAAATACTGGTCCTACTCATGATGAAGCATACTGTTCACCTCCAGAGAAAGAACTGATACTATCTGAATACAGACTATTTTTCTCTTTCTTTCCTTCTTTTTTTTTTAATTTGAGTCTTCTTATACAAAAAGACTAATATGGAAATGTTTTACATGATTGCACATGTATAGCCTATATCAAATTGCTTACCATCTCAGGGAGGGAGAGGGGAGGGAGAGAGGGAAGGATGGAATTTGGAACTCAAAAAAATTTTTAAATGTTTAATATTGTTTTAACCTGTAATTTCTGTGAAAATAAAATATATATTTTAAAAATAAAGTAAAGGTCTAACCATTAAAAAAATACTAGTCCTAGATAGGCTGGTTGAGCCTGGCATCCCATTCTCCCTGTGTGTCCTGTCCCTTCTTGCTATCTTAAATGAGATAATCAAGCTGGGATCCCACTGGGGATCAGGTTGCGCATGACACCATAATTCTGAACTGGGACTCTACCCTCTTCCACAATCATTGATGGGGTGAGCAGGTGAATATGTTCAAGATTTACTCCCAGTCCCAATTGTGGAGTTTGACGTACCTGGGTCAAATGTTTCTCCCCTCCCTTGCCAGAGTCCTGACACTGTACCCTGCCACATCCTCCTTCCCCCTTCTCCCCAATAAATGGATAGAATCTGCTATCTTTCGCGCTAATGGACTCATACTAGAAACAAAGCCCAACCCTGTCCTCCCATAATCTCTATGAAATGAAGCCAATTTTGGCCACAGTCCAAATCTAGGACCTAGAGCCAGGACCAAGCCCTGTCCCTTCCATAATCCTTAAGTGGGAAGCTGAGCCATGTCTAGGCCTTGCTTTCTGCTGCAGTTCCAGAAGGTTGAAGGATCTGGAAATTGAGCTCCATGGCCCTGAAGTAAGGATGCTATACTCTGTACCCTGCCTCCTCCCCACAGTTCTGAATGAGACGGTGTGGATAGGGGGATGGAATCAGAGTCCCCTTGGTACGAACTCATATATGTAGTTTGTAGAAATGGTGGTGGGCTTTTGAGGGGGAGGGTTTGGGAATGGGAGGTGATAGGGATTAGGTTATCCTCACAGTTGTTTATTTCAATACAGAGGGGCTAATTTTCATTGTGCTCAAGGTCAGTGGTGACAAACTCAGCAAGAAACAGATCCCCATGGGACACGCTTATAGTCTTAAAAAAACACAAAAATGAGCATTATGTATGTTTTGTTGTATTTTTATTTATTTTGTTAAACATTTGCTAATTACATTTCAATTTGGCTTGGGCCATTAGTTTGACACAGCTGCTTAAGGTGTTTTTTGGGGAAGAGGGCATGCTGGAAACCTTTCACGTGGCCATCTTGGCCACAAGTGCCATTTCTGTTTTTCTCCTCCCAACAAACAGCCTCCATTGTGCCTTCCTTTCTCATTCCATCTGCCTCCCAAGCTCTCTTTGTTTTCATTTTCCATTATGAGCTTCTGCCAACTGGGGGTCTGAAGGGAACATTTTCCTCTCCCTTCCCCTCCCCTTCTGCTCTCAGTCCTAGAATGTTACCTTCAGGTGCCAGAAAAGCTGGTTAAGAGAGAAATACTGCTGCGGTCCGTTCTTTAAGATAGAAGACTGTGTTTGTGAGCTTCTGATTTCAGTGTAACAAATGGAGATGTCATGAAAAGATTCAGGATGCGATGACTTTGGGTAGCCTAGAAATGCATTGGTGTTAAACCTTTATCAAAAAGATACTTGAAAACCCTCAAAAAATGATGGCATTTTCAATCCTTTTATGGTATTTATTATTGTTTGAATGTCTTGATTTTCAAATATTCATGCATTTTATTTCCAGTCCCCCTCCTTCACACACACACACACACACACACACACACACACACAATCTTTGATTCTACTGCTCATAAAAAAAATAGATTTCTGAAAATAGGTACTAGTTGCCTTTAAATTACAAGAAAAGTTTTCAGAAAAAAATGTAATACTAACCAAAATGTCTATACTACTGCAAAACACTTTTCCTATATTATCTCTGAAATAGGGCTTTGGCAAATGCCCAGGTTACCTAAGAGGCACATACCCCTGTAGGAGACAACAGAGACCTGATTCTGGGAGGAGACATTCTATGGTTACCCACAGAGTGACTGGAACCAGCCTCTTTCCATTGGCTGTGTAGCAGAAAAAGGCTTTGTCTTTAAAACTACCAGAAGGGAACAGTCTCTCTGTCTCTCTGTCTCTGTCTGTTTGTCTCTCTCTCTCTCTGTGTCTTTCTCTCTCTTCCCTTCTCTCTGTCTCTGTCTCTCTGTCTCTGTCTCACTCAGTCTCTCTCTCTCTTCTGTCTCTGTCTCTCTCTGCCTCTCTTCTCTCTCTGTGTGTGTCTCTCTCCTTCTCTCTCTCTCTCTCTCTCTCTCTCTCTCTTCTCTTCTGTCTTTGTCTCTCTCTGTGTCTCTCTCTGCTTCTCATCTCTCTCTCTCTCTGTCTCTGTCTCTGTCTCTCTCCTCCCCCCTCTCAAAAACTAAATCTTTCCCCTCTCCCCTTCTCTTGCCAGTAGCATCCAAGTGAGAATGTCTCATTGTCTCACAACAGGAAGCTGGCCAGGGAAGGGCCATATTCCTCTCTCCTTAAACCCTGTGGCCTCAGGGACTTAAGAAATTGGCTTGTCTCATTTTATTTGTCCTTCTCAGTTCAATGGAGTCCTCACATTCAGAAGTATAAGCCACGGAGACCTTGGAGCCAAGATTCCAAGCTGAATGTTGTAACCAGCCTTGCAAGAAAGTCCTGAGAAACCAGAATCCCAGAACATAATCCCAGAGGGGCTTTGGATGTGGAACTTGGTGGGATGAATGCTATATAGAAACCAAGCCAAGATGTGAACCTAATGCCCCTCTCCAGAGATTGAGGGAGAATATAGAGGGGTTTATGTACCCAGATGTTAGGTTGACATATTTGTATGTTGTTCTTGGCTATATTTTTGAAATAAATATTCCTTTTTTAAAACATAATATGTCTGTTAAGTGGTTAAATGGAACTGGGATGATTGAACCCCCAAAACTGGGGAACATCACCCATAAGAGCTTAAGCCAATGGCAGAGACTAGACACACCCCAATCTCCTAAAGGTATCAAACTCTGGGGGAAGATTGGAAATGGCTAATGACTAGACAATCTGTGGTATATGATTGTGATGGAATACTATTGTGGTATAAGAAATGACAAGCAGGATACTTTCAGAAAAACCTGAAAAAAACTTGTATGAACTGATGCAAAATGAAGTGAGCAGAACCAGACACAGTAACAGCAATATTATAACAATGATCAACTGTGAATGACTTAACTATTCTCAATAACACAATGATCCAAGGCAAGTGGTTAGAGCACTGGGCTTGGAATCAGAAATACTTATCTTCCTGAGTTCAAATCCAGTCTCAGACACTTACTAAATGTGTGACCCTGAGCAAGTCATTTCTCCTTATTTGTTCAGTTTCCTCATCTGTAAAATGAGCTGGAGAAGAAAATGCCAAACTACTCTAGTATCTCTACCAAGAAAATCCCAAATGAAGTCACAGAAGAGTTGGATATGACTAAAAATGACTAAACAACAGTAGTATGATGAAAAATGTTATCTACCTCCAAAGAAAGAACTGATAGCATCTGAAGGCAGATCAAGGCATCCATTCTTTCCCCTTTTTTAATTTTTCTTGGATGTCTTTTTTTTTTTGGTCTGTGTTTTCTTCCACCATAGGAAAATAGGTTTTATATGACTACATATGTATAACCTATATCAAATTGTTTGCCTTCTCAGTGAGGGGGAAAGGGAAGGAGGGAGAGAATTTGGAACTCAAAATTTTTAAAAAAAGAATGTTAAAAATTGTTTTTTACATATAATTAAACAATAATTGTTTTGAAAAAGAAAAATGTAGGGGCCAAAAGAATCACAATTAGAACTCATTTGAGTTTCACAGAAGTTATTATCTCCACTTTGTAGCTAAAGAAAGAGAGGCTCATAGAAGTTAAACTTGCCCATGGTTACAGGGCCAGTAAGTGTTCAAGATGGGTCTTGAAACCCAGGTCTTCCTAATTCAAATCCCAGGACTTTCTCCACCCACCACTCTGTCCCTCTGACTTCTAACAATAATTTCACCTGTTTCTGAAAAATGAGTATTACCATTTGATTCAACAAAAGAATCAGAGATTTAGAAATGGAAAGGACCTCAGAAGCCACAAAGTTCAACCCCTTCATTTTACTGGTGAGGAAACTAAGACTGAAAGTATTTAAATAAGGTAACTAGGGTCACACAGCTACTCTGTCTGAGGCAGAGTTTGAACACAAATCTTTCTTACTGGATGACCAGAGCTTGATCCATTATACCACAGCTGTCCTTGCCACATTGAGGGGGTTGAAGGTGTGACATTCCCATGATCTGGAAAATCTGTATAAAAATTTTCAGCCCCCCTTTTGTACCAGAGAAGGAGTCTGAATTTTTTTCTTTTTCTTTTATGGGGTGTTTACAGTAGTGTATTGCAAAATTGGGGTTAATATTATATAATACTATGCACATATTTCATGTGTTTCTGAGTTTCTAAACTCCTTCTGTGTCATCTGCTGGCCTTTGCATGTTGTCTGCAGCCTCCACAAAACTCCTCAAAAATTCCCATTTAATATTTTATTCTGAACAGCGATATAGTGAAATCACCATGGGGAAGTCGCAATGTGGAAAGGATAACTGTATTCTGCCTCCATGAGTTCTAATACTGTTTCTAATACTGAAGATTGAAGTTTGACATGACTCTTCCAAGTTTACCCATAACAGCAGTAGCTAATGAATGCCTAATCTCTTTACAAAATATAAAATGCTATATTTGCTTACAAAAATAATTACCATTACAACAGTATTAATAAGAATATGTTTCCTCAATCATTGTACATTTTTGTTTTTTGCTTTTCTTTTGCTGATTAGTTGACTGACTCTGTGATCCCATTCAGGGTTTTCTTGGTAAATGTACTAAAATGGGTCACCATTTCCTTCTCCAGCTCATTTTACATATGAGGAAACTGAGGCAAAGACAGTGAAGTGACTTACCCAGGGTCAGACAACTAGCAAACGTCTGAGGCTAGATTTGAACTCAGGTCCTCCTAACTCCAAGGACAGCACTCTATCCACTGTACAATATAGCTGCCCATTTGTTTATATCACCTTAAAACTTAACTTTTGCTTGTTAAATCTAATATAGAAATGATGCTCTGGCAGTGGCATGTACTTAGGAAAAAATATAAATGTAAAAATACTGTCATACATGCACACTTTGGACTGATCTTCAAATACAGACCACTGTCAGTAATAAGCTGCTGGTTTCCATTATTTATACTTGAAGTGCAGGTAAAATGATGAGACAGTTATTTGGCTTTGATACTGTTTTTAAAAAGAAAAGAAAGGTCTTGTTTATGTAGTACTTTAAAGATGGCAAAGCATTTTACATACATTATCTCATTTGATCTAACAGCCCTATGAAGTTGGGGCTATAATTATCCCATTTTATAGTTGAGGAAACTGAGGCTCTGAGAGGTTAAGAAATTTGTCCAGGGTTTCTCAGCCAATAAACTGTGACAGGATTTAAATCCATATTTCAAATATCTATCAGGGCATGCCACCTCTCTTATACTATACACAAAGATTTTAATTGATAATTGTTAATTATTAATGTTAACCTAGTCACTGCTTAAAAGATTATTTTCTCATCTTTTTTAATATCCTCACTACCTACACAGTATTGGTATTGAATTGTTTCAGTCATATCTGAATCTCCATGACTCCATTTAGGGTTTTCTTAGCAAAGACTCTGGAGTAGTTTGCTATTTCCTTCTCCAGTTTATTTTACAGATGAGAAAATTGAGGCAAACAGGGTTAACTGACTTGCCTAGGGTCACACAGCTAGTAAGTTTCTGAGGTTGAATTTGAACTTGGGTCCTCCTAACTTCAGGGCTGGCACTCTATCCACTCTACCACCTAGCTGCCCAAGATAGTAGTTTGCACATAATGAGCATTAAATAAATGTTTCTTCAATTGAACCTAAAGGTAGGCTTTTACCATGCACTTTGCTCAGTCCTGTTGTTATGAAATATTTTGAGTCGTAGGTCTAGACCAAAGTAGGCACCTATCAGCTCTTTTGACTACCACTGAGATAAGGGGAGTGGAAATGGAATCTTTGGATAGTGTACTTCTGCCATCATCAAATCAAAATTGGCAGAGGTCCCCAAGACTCACAGCCAGAACCCAGCAATGGTCAATGTCCTAGCAGTTCAATCTTAAGAAACAGACTATGAGTATAAGAGAGGGAAGACAGCAAGGGAAGAATAGAAGGTTGGTAGGAAGAAAGAGGGTTAGCAAAGGTCTTTCCTACACCCTATGATCAATTCAGCCTATGATCAGTTCTCTGCCTGAGACATCTTTGATTAGGTGGCAAGGTTAGATCAGTCACAGAACCCCTTCATCTGTGCCAGCTCTCTCCTGACAGACACTAGGATTGCGGAAGAGACTGGGAAAGTTTTGGCAGGTCTGCAATAAATTTAACAATGACCAATGGCAATATTCAATGTGTGTACATCTGAATAAGTGTGAACAGGTCAGTGATTGTATCTGCTCAACCACAGCAAAGCTCCATACACTGCACCCTTTTTTTCCTTTTTTAAAATTATTTTATTTTTTCCCAATTACATGTAAAAACAATTTTAATGCATATTTTTAAAACTGTGAGTTCCAAAATCTCTCCCTTCCTCCTTCCGCATCCCCCTCATTGAGAAGTAAAGCAATTCAATACAGACTATACATGTGTAGTCATGCAAAACATATTTCGAAATTAGTCATGTTGTGAAAGAAAACATCGACCCCCTCCAAAAACTCAAGAAAAATAAAGAAAGTTTAAAAAAACACTTCAATCTGTATTTAGACACCATTACCTCTTTCTCTGGGGATGGATAGCGTTTTTCATCATAGAATTGCTGTCATTCACAGGTTCTTACAGTATTCTTACAATATTGCTGTTACTTTGTACGCAGTACATTTCACTTTGTATCAGCTTATGTAAGTATTTCAAGGTCTTTCTGAGAGCATCCTGCTCATCATTTCTTATAGCACAAACATACTACAATTTTTTCAGCCATTCACAGTCGATGGGTATCCTCTCAATTTTCAATTCTTTGCCACCAGAAAAGAGCTGCTATAATTATTTTTGTACATATAGGTCCTTTTCCTTTTTTTTTTTAATCCTTTTTTGGATACAGGCCTAGTAGTGGTATTGCTAAGTCAAAGAGTACGCATGGTTTTATAGCCCTTTGGGCATAGTTCCAAATTGCTCTCTAGAATGGCTGAATCATTTCACAACTCCACTAACAGTGCTTTAATGTCTCCTTTTCCCCACATCCCCTCCAACATTTGTCATTTTCCTATTAGACAATCTAATAGATATGAGGTAGTACCTCAGAATTGTTTTAATTTGCATTTCTCCAACCAACAGTGAGAGCATTTATTCATATGGCTAGAGATAGCTTTGATTACTTCATCTGAAAATTGCTCATATATTTTTATCATTTATCAATTGGGGAATGACTCTTATTTTTATAAATTTGACTCAGTTCTCTATATGTTTGAGAAATGAGGCCTGTATCAGAGAAACTTGCTTCAAAATTTTTTTCACAGTTACTATTGCTAACTGTATTTCTCTCAATCCTATTCCTCCCCCCATTTATTCTATTCTCTCTCTCCTTTCACCCTGTCCCTCCTCAAAAGAGTTTTGTTTCTGACTACCCCTTCCCCCAATTTGCCCTCCCTTCTATCACCACCACCCCCTTTTACATCCTCTTCTCCTCCTACTTTCCTGTAAGATAGATTTCTATACCCAACTGAGTATCTATGTTATTCCCTCTTCGAGCCAATTCTGATGAGAGTAAGGTTCACTCACTCCCTCCCACCTACCTCCTCCTCCCTTCCACTGTAAAAGCTTTTTCTTCCCTCTTTTATGTCAGATAATTTACCCTACTCTACCTCTCCTTTTCCCTTTCTCCCAGTTCATTCCTCTCTCATCCCTTGTTTTTATTTTTTTAGATATCATCCCTTCATATTCAACTCACACCTGTGCCCTCTGTCAATATATACTTGTTCTAAATGCCCTAATACTGAGAAAGTTCTTATGAGTTACAAGTATCATCTTTCCATGTAGAAATGTAAACAGTTTAACCTTATTAAGTCCCTTATGATTTCCCTTTCCTGTTTACCTTTTTATGCTTTTCTTGAGTTTTATATTTGAAAGTCAAAATCTCTATTCAGTACTGATCCTTTCATCAAGAATGCTTGAAAGTCCTCTATTTCGTTGAATATCATTTTCTCCCTTAAGGATTATACTTGGTTTTCCTGAGTAGGTGATTCTCAGTTGTAATCCTGGCTCCTTTGCTTTCCAGAATATCGTATTTCAAGCCCTCTGATTCTTTAATGTAGAAGATGCTAACTCTTGTGCTATCCTGACTGTGGCTCCATGATCCTTGAATTGTTTCTTTCTGACTGCTTTCAATATTTTCTCCTTGACCTGGGAGCTCAGGAATTTGACTATAATATTCCTGGGAGTTTTTATTTTGGGATCTCTTTCAGGAAGTGATTGGTGGATTCTTTCAATTTTTATTTTGCCCTCTGGTTCTAGAATATCAGGGCAGTTTTCCTTGATAATTTCTTGAAAGATGATGTCTAGGCTCTTTTTTTGATCATGGCTTTCAAGTAGTCCAGTAATTTTTAAATTAACTGTACTGGATTTATTTTCCAGGTCAGTTGCTTTTCCAATGAGATATTTCACATTGTCTTCTTTTTCATTCTTTTAGTTTTGTTTTGTTGTATCTTGATTTCTCACAGAGTCATTAGCTTCCATTTGCTCCATTCTAATTTGTAAGGAATTATTTTCTTCAGTGAGCATTTGTACCTCCTTTTCCATTTAGCCAATTCTACTTTTTCAGGACTTTTTTTTTTCCTTCCATGAATTTTTGTGCCTTTTTTTCCATTTGGCCAATTCTTCTTTTCAAGGCATTCTTCTCTTCATTGGCTTTTTGTACCTCTTTTATCATTTGGCCTAGTCTGTTTTTTAAGATGTTATTTTTCTTCAGTATTTTTTTGTCTCCTTTACCATGCTGTTAACTCATTTTTCATGATTTTCTTGTATCACTCTCATTTCTCTTCCCAAATTTTCCTCTATATCTTTTACTTTATTTTCAAAATCCTTTTTAAGATCTTCCATGGCCTGAGAACCATTCATAGTTTGTTTGTTTGTTTGTTTGTTTTTTTGCCTTGGAGGCTTTGCATGTATGAGCTTTGATTCTGTTATCTTCTTCTGAGTGGGTATTTTGATCTTTCTTATCACTGTAATAACTTTCTATAGACAGAATATTTTTTTGGTTGTTTGCTCATTTCCCCAGCCTATTTCTTGACATTTAACATTTTGCTAAAGTGGGGCTCCACTTCCAGGGTGGAGGGTGCACTGTCCCAAGCTTCAGGGGTTTTGTGCAGCTGTTTTCAGAGATATTTCTAGTGGCATAAGTTTTCAGTTCTTCCAAGGTGGTATGATTTAAGGAGAGGTGTGTTTATTACTCTCCTGGGCTATGCTCTGGTCTATGAGCAAAAGTCTTTTCTGCACTAGAACTGTGATGAAGGTTCCCACTCCACTGCAGCTGCAAGCTCTGGAGTGCTAGTACTCCTCCTCACCCTGAGACTACCACCCAGGACTGCAACCCGGATCCAAATATGGGCAAAGCAATAGAGTCCTGCCCCAGTGCTAGCAAATACACCTCTGTAATCCCATTCTGACCAGTCTCCCTTACCACCTGTGGGCTGAGAGCTCCAGAAGCAGCTGCTGCTGGTGGTAATTCAGTGGTTACCAAGACCTGCTCATGGTTTGAGGGGGCCTGGTCTGCACTGGCATGGACTGCACTGGACTATGCTCCTTTCACCCAGTGGAGCACCAGAAAGGTATGACAGGCCTTTCCTGCAAACCTTCTAAGTAGTCCTTGGCAGGAAAATTATTTTACCCCATCCTTTTGTGTGTTTTGCCATTTGTGGAATTGTTTCATGGCATTATTTAAAAGTGTTCAGAGAGGTTTGGGGGAGAGTTCACACAAGTCCCTGCCTTTTCTCCACCATCTGGGTTCCACCCCTCCACACACAGCACCCTTAAACTGATAAGCCAAATCAGAAGCATTCCCCATCATATCAGGCCTGGAAGTGTTATATTCTATCATAGTTTGTATCCCTCTTTAGAGCCCAAATATCTCATGGTTAGTCAGCTTGGTTACAATTTTAGGGGTGAAGGGATGGGGTGGGGGCAGGAGGACAGGGGGACCATCTCTTAATACTCCTGGGTTGTCTTAACAGGTTTTTTGTTAAGTCAGAGAGAAATGCTGTCCTCTCTCTGCAGTCTTTGGAGCCCCCATGTGGCAGATCAATGTATGGCATTCCATCTAGACCAACAAAAACTATAGTGGCAGGTTTGCGTCCTAGCCCTCCAGCTCATTGCCTTAGAAATAGGAAATGCTTACTGATGTTGGTTAAAGTAAACAAAACTGAATGATAAGCATTGCAGCTACAAATTCTGCCTTCAGACTTCTGATAAGAAGAGGGTTAAGCTACACTGGAGGCAGGGTGCATGCTGATAATCATGGGGAGGGGAGGGGGTAAAATACTCCTTTCTTGGGGCTGGGAGGCAAAGGAAGTTTTGAAAAAATAATTCAGCTGTGACTCTATCTGGGACAGAACTTTTTTGTTTGCTTCTTGTGTTTGACAGGTGAAAGGGAAGAGAATAATTTTTAATACTCATCATTTCGTTCTCTAAGACTTGTCCATTTAAATTATTAATTTCTTGGTACATTTTTAGTAATTTATATTGTTGTACATAGGGATTATTGTACACAGGGGCAGCTAGATAGCTCAATGGATAGAGCCCTGGGCCTGGAGTCAGAAAGATTTGAGCTCAAATCTGGCCTCAGACATTTACTAGCTGTGTGACCCTAGACAAGTCACTTAATCTTTGTTTACTTTAATCCACTGGAGAAGGACATGAAATGACAAAACCACTCCAGTATCTTCGCCAAGAAAAATCCATGGACTATATGGTCCACATAACCACAAAGAGTAGAATGTGGCATACCACTGAACAACAACACAGAGATTATTCCAGTCTTTGTATTTATAGGCTTAGTGCCTAGCACAATGTTTGACACATGGTAAAGTATTTAATATAATTGCCAATTGATTGATCTTTCCTTTATATTTTTTGGATGTGTTGGAATTATGTTGTTTCCCTACTGGTATTTTTAATTTCTTTTGTGTATAATAGGGCTTTGGCACATGCCCAGACCACCTAAGATGTAGGAAATCACATAAGAGATGCCAGGGATTTGCACCTGACATCTTTAAACTTACCTGAAAGAACAAATTTCTCATTCTCTCTTCTGCATCATTCAGATATGGAGGACTCATTTACTAACAGTAAAGGTACCTGTAGTAAACTATGCAGAGAACGGCTACTTTCTCCTTCCACTTAGGCCCTGTGGCCCCAAGAAAAGGGTTTTACAAAGTAAATCTTCCTTTGTAAAAAGAAAATTTGGCTTTTAAATGGACCTGGGGTACTTGTCGTTGAGTCAGACTCTCCATGACCCAACAGGTCATACTGGGGTTTTTTTGTTTGTTTGTTTGTTTTGCTTTTTGGTGAGCAAATCAGGGTTAAGTAACTTGCCCAGGGTCACATAGCTAGTAAGTGTTATGTGTCTGAGGCTGGATTTGAACTCAGGTCCTCCTGACTCCAAGGTCGGAGCTATAACCAATGTGCCACCTAGCTGCCCCTATGGTGTTTTCTTGACAAAGATACTGGAGTGGTCTGTCATTTCCTTTTCTGGTGGATTAAGGCAAAGAGAGATTAAGTGACCTGTCCAGAGTCACACAGGTAGTAAGTGTCTGATGCCAGATTTGAATTCAGGACTTCCTCATTCCAGTGCTCTATCCACTATGCCATCTAGCTGCCTCTGAATTAATTCAAAAGAGTCACCTAATGTTCAGTTATTTCAGTCTAGTCTGGCTCTCCATGACCCCATTCTGGAGTTTTCTTAGCAAAGATATTAGATTGGTTTGCTATTTTCTTCTCCAGATCATTCTACAGATGAGAAAACTGAGGCAAACAGGGTTAAGGGATTTGCCCAGGATCATGGAACTAGCAAGTGTCTGAGGTCACTTAGGCCACCTAGCTGTCCCTATGGTGCTTAGAGACCTAAAACTGAAGAGAACACAATGGGTGGGGTTTGAGCCAATGGCAGAGCTGAAAGACACCCTGCCCCTAAACCCATAAGAATACCAGAGAACCCTGGGATAGAAATGGAAATATACTTGAACTGGCCTTCCTTCAGCCAAAGTAATCACAGTTACATGGGTTTTATGTGATCTCTCTCTTAACATTTATGATTCTGCTGAATTAGCATTTCTCTTTTTTTTAATTAAATAGTTATGCGTTTTATTGGTCTTTACAGGAAAAAAATGGCTTCCAGTTTTGTCATTTAATTGTATATATTTATAATTCAGAGTGAAGATTGAATCATTTATTTTGGACATGACCAATTTGAGAATTTGTTTTGCTTGGCTATATATGTTTGTAACAGGTGTTTTATTTTTCTTGCTTTCTCAGCAGGGATGGGGATAGTGGGAAAAGAGAAAGGAGGGAGAGAAAGAAGTCCTTTATTTGAAAAGAAAATTTGATTTAAAAATAGTTGTGGGGCAGCTAGGTGGCACAGTGGATAGAGCACTGGCCCTGGAGTTGGGAGGACCTGAGTCCAAATCTGGCCTCAATGCTTGACACTAGCTGTATGACCTTAGGCAAGTCACTTAACCCCAATTGCTTCACACATAAAAAAAAAGTAATTGTGTATCCTTATTTTTCTACACATTGTCTCTCCAATAGAATGTAGGCTTCCCGAGGTCAGGAAATCATTAATTTTTGTTTTTCTATCACCAACTCCTAGCCCAATGCCTGGCACATAGTAGGTGCCAAAGTGTTGAGGTTTAGAGGTTTAGGGATGCTGAGACCCCAAAATCACAACACATAGGTCCTGCCCGAATGAATTTGACCCAAGTCTTCTTTCAGCCAAAGATGAGGTTTATTAAATATTCTCCATATTGACCAGATTATTAAGGAATCCAAGCAATTGTATCACTAATGCAAGCCAGCCAGATTTTAAGACTCGGAGTCCTTGGCAAGACTCTTAAAGAATCTGAGCACCTTAATGTAGGCTAGATGGACCTTATATACAGAAAGACTGTGGGAGGGATCTAGGAGTGGCCAACTAGTCTGGGGTGACTGTGAGGTAACAGAAAGCCAGGGACCTGGACCACAAGGGCCTAGGCTGGAGTCTAGATAGGTGGGAAGTGGCCAGGGCCATAGGGAGGTAAAACAATGGGAGGCTAGGCTAGGTTAAGGGTAACAGAGAATCGGGAGATTGGGTTTAGGTGCTAATGAAAGGCCAGGTGATAGGATTATAACCTCAGGCGAAAGCCAGAGATTTGGCCATGTGGAAAAAGTCCGGGGCTTTTCCTTTTAGGGGTTCAGATCCCATCCCCATCATAAGAAATGCCTATTGATTGAGCTTTCATTTTCTATTCTGTTTATTTCTTCTCCAAATGCTATGATTTCTTTTTTAAACATTCATTTGGACTATTACTCTTTTTTTCCTTTTCTAGATGCAAGTTTAATGCATTTATTTTGTTCTTTCTTATTAGTACAGAGATTCAGAGATAAAAATTTCTTTCTAAGAAGAGCTTTGGCTACATTGCATAGACTTTAACTTGAGGTATTTTTGTCAGTCTTTTAAATATTTCACTATCACTATTCTAATTTCCTCTTTAACTCCATCATTATTTAATAGATTTTTTTTTGTTTCTATGGAGTTTTACACTTTTTGTTCATATTATTCTTCATTCTAATTTTATTACATAGTAATCTGATAATACAGAATGTAAATGAAAAGCAGCAGTGTTAGAAATGGAAAAAGGGAGATCACAACAAACGGAACATTTTAATAGTATTAGAAAACATAACTATATTCTAATAAATCAGAAAACTTGAAGGAAATAGATGGTGATCTCTAGAACCAGATATTGGTGGAAACCTATATCCACTGGTAGGAAAGAATTCTCTAATACCTTTCTATTGAGCCCTGGAGGCCTTAACTTCTTCTATTCCCTAAGAGAGGGTGAGGAGTAGGCAATGCAAAAGAGCAAGGGACGTCCTAATGTGGGGGAGTAAAAAAATTCTGTTACATTGATATAGAAAATGTGCAACCAGGACTAATCAGATGCTCTACAAAGAGAATGCAGAATAATGTACTCATTGTGTTGTTGGGACAGAAGCTGGTGATATTTACTCTCCTATCCTCTGCTTCCTTTAGACCCCACCTCATTATCTCAAGGGAGAGATTAAGAATTCATTTTGCTTTATATTTCATCATTGGTTTTAGAAGAAAATAGTTTCTCTAAGATAATGTGGCCATTCACTGAAAATTGATTTTTGTACACCTCTGAAAAATTAAATGCAGCCAAGAAAGGTACAATTAAATGGTAAAAACATACAGGAGAGATATATAGGAGATTTTACAGTGGTATACAGGGAAAGAGAGAGTCTAATTGCTGGAACCTTGCCAGCTAAGATATTGAGGTGAAGTGATTTTGATTCACACCAAAGAGAACAGATCACCCACAGTAGAGAAGAACAAGTAAATCTTGACCAATACCTAGACCTCTATGAGTCTAGCAGATGTGTGTGTATTGTTAGATGAACTGGAGTTGGCATTAGAGATAGTCACTTAAGCATTGTTTCTCATCGTTCTTTCTCTAAGCAGATCTTAAAGGAAATTCATCCCATGCACTTCCACACAATTACCTTCCAGCCCATATATTGACTAAAGAGAAAGCTGGAAGTAGTGCCTGAAGGGCAGCACTGGGAATGACTGGCACCATGCACAGGAGGGGGAGGGCAGCCAAAAGGAAGTAACTAATGCTGCTCTTCAACCTTTTACCTTCAACTTTACACACTGCGGGAAGCACTTTATATCTACCCTATTCAATCCTCTTTCCCCCCCCCCCCACACACACACCAGCTACATTTATAAATGTTACCTATACCAGCAGGAGTAAATTAACAATTTAAATAAACATGTCTCTAAGGACAAAATAAGGCAAGTTATCAAAGAACACCCTCCCTCCCCCCCACACACACAGTCTAGATAGAGAAATAGAGGGCATTTATTTTCTTAATAAGATAAAAAAGTATCTACTTTAGTCCCTAAAAGAATTTACCAATATAATATGCAATAAAGAAATGAAACCTATTCCCACTAAAACAGCTATAAAACAAGGATGTCTACTTCCATTGCTTTTATTTAACATCTAAAATTATGACTTTTACAATAAGCCAGGAAAATCATTAGAGGGATTAAAATTGGAAATGATGTTAGCAAAAATATCATTGTTTATGGATGATATATCATGACTAAAAAATCTAACTAAACCGAAAAACTAATAGAGGTAGTAAATTAGTTTAGCCAGTATATAAATAAACTCACAGAAATAATATTTATTGCTAAAAAAAATAAGGATATACATTAAAAACCTTATGTATAACAAGACCCATAAAATATTTGAGAATTTACCTACAAAGAAATACAATGGCCTGTATAAAATCTAACAATAAAACTATAAAGTTTGAAATAATAGATTTAAATAATTGGAAGAATATTCAGTGTCCATTTAATATAAGTAGCAAACATTTAATGTATTATCAATGAAAATACCAAGGAATTCCTTCATACAGCTAGGTAAAATTATGATTAAAATATATGGGAAAATAAAGTAGGCAAGAATATGAAGAGACACAGTGAAAAAACATTTCTTTTAAATTAAGCTAATCTTACATTCCCAGACTTTAAAATCTATTATCAATATTGTTAGAATCAAAACTACCTCATAGTTCAGAAAAAAAAAAAACTCCCCCAAGCAGAAAAATGGAATAATGGAATAGATACCAAAACTCCAACCAAACAGAAACACAAAATTAGTGCTTGGTAAATAAACAAATAAATGAATGAATAAATAAATAAATAGATAGATAGATAGATAAATGAATGAATGAATGAATGAATAAAAATATATAAATATAATGAATTTTGAGTAAAGGATTCATTATTTAAGAAAAGCTTTAGGGAACATTTTTTAGCAATTTGGCAGTAAAGAGCAAAGTAATGTGAAAGAACATTGGCTTTGGAGGTATAGCATCTGCTTTGAATTCCCACCTCTGACATGTACAGCTACCTAAGTGACCTTGGGCAAGTTATTTAAACTCCCTGGGCCTCAGGTTCCTCATTTGTAAAATGAGAGGGCTTTAATATAAGATCTCTTCAAGGTCTAGATTTATAATTCTATGATCTAGATTTAGATGAAAATCTCACATCACATATCTCAGCAATTAATAGCTGGATAAAAGCCTTTTGCATAAAAAAGAACCATAAAAAAGAAAAAATTTCACTGATTTGCTGATAAATTGTAGAAGGGAGATGACTTATTAAACAGAAGGAATCATTAGGGACAAAATAGATGTCCTTAATTACATCAAAATAAAAAATAATCCATACAAGAAAATGATTAAAAGAAAAAGAAAAATAACAGATGGGGAAAACATTTATGAAAAAATATAAAAATTTGACAACTAAAATACATATGGGCTTTCTAAAAATTTACAAAGGTGATTATCAGTCCTTAATGGATAAATTAAGAGACAATTTTCAAAAGAAGTACAAAATTATTAATAATATCTTTAAAAACACTCAAATTTATAAAACATTAAAGGGATGCAAATTAAAACAATTCTGACATATCTCTATACACCTATCAAGCTAGCAAGATTAATTAAAATCAAAGAAAATGCTGATACAGTTATGGGGAGTAGGAAGGGACAAGCATTCATTAAGCATGCCAGGCACTATGTTTAGTGCTTCACAAATGTTATCTCCTTATCTCCTTGAACAACCCTGGGGGACAGGTGCTATTACTAGTCCCATTTTTCAGCTGAGAAAACTGAGGCAGAGAGGCTAAGTGACTTGCCCCCACATCTACTAAGTGTCTGAAGTTGTATTTGAACTAAGACCCTATACATCGACTACATTACGTAGATGCATTCATTGTTGGTAGATTTGTAAACCTGTAGAATTATTTTTGAGAGTAATCTGACTGTTTGCAATGAAAGTTACAGAAACAATTATGCATTTTGACATAATAATTCTGCTGTTTGGTACATACTCTGACATTTAAAAAAGGAACTATATGTTCATAGAGTTTCATGTAGTATTTTTAATTAAAAAAACTTAAGCAAACAAAATTATGAAAACAAACATATTGAAGTATCAATGTAGTAAAATACCATAATACCATTGATACAAGCAAATATGATGTCTATGAAAAAACCTGGAATGATCTTCATGAAATAACTCAAATTTTTTTTAAAAAAAAAAGCAGAATCAGACAAATAGAGAACATATAGTAAGTGCAACCAATAAGAGAAGAAAAGTAAATGGGAATGAATGGACCAAGAATCCTTCTAGAGAAAGCAAGAGATTTAAAAGTTATGACATTTAATGCACTGACATTTAATTATTTAAATGTAACTATCAAGAATAATTTGTTGTATTTGAGCTTACTTCTATTTAACTATTTAACACTATCTAACACCAGAGGGCACCGTAGGGTATCATCCTACAAACTCACATTGTCTTTGTCAGACTCTGAGCAGCTGACCATCACTCATGCCTTGACTCCCCACATTCTTAAATCATTCTAGGGATTGTGTCTGCCTCATCCAAATAAATCTTATGGCTCAGGACTCCATTCCACACACAAAAAGATATTGCACGTTATCTCAATGCGTTGCTTAAGTGTCTAATAGTCAGGAGAAACAATAGTAAATCAATAAGAATTTATCAAGTGCTTTTTGTGTGTTAGAAACTGTGCTAATCACTGGATAGTTCTTTAGAAGTTGAGAGGAGGGAAAAGGCTTGATTGAGGAACTGAGACATGAGATAAACCTTGAACAGATGGTAAGGAACTAGCAGGGGAATCTGAGCCTCATTTCTTCATCTATAAAATATAGATAATAATTCTGCAGTACCCACCTTCCACGCCAGTTGTGAGGGTCAAATATAATAATTCATGTAATTTGCTTTGCAAACCTTGGAAGTTCTATAAAAAAAGTCAGTTATTATCATCATTGTCATCATTCTTATTAAAAAATAAAGCAGTTGATTTGGCATTTAGAGACTTCAAGTTAAAAAAAATGAATCAATCAATAAATTGAATGCCTACTATGTGCTAGGCTTTGTACTAGGTGCTGGAGATACAAGTACAAAGAATGAAATAATTCCTACACATGAGGGGCTAACATTCTAATGGGGAGCTGTCATTAGGTCACAATGAACCAAAACAAGTGGGTACTCCAAAGAATGCTGTAGCACTGATTTGATCAGCCTTAAAATAACGGAAGACTAAAAGGATATATCACAAAAGACAACTCCGTAGCTTGATCCTGGTGCCTGACTGCCTTCCACTGAGCAGTCTCTGGTATGAACAACTCCGTCTATAATTATGGCAACTGTCATTAGCAGATGCTGACACAGCTGCCTAGAGCAAATGAACAATGCTCAATCAGGCAACAAATGTATTATCACTAGATCCCCCAGACTTCATTTTGAAATGCTTCCCCTGCATCTCCTTCTTTTCTTTCATTTTTACTGTGTCTTCATCTTTTCAGAAAGAAAGAGAATTCCAGGAGGGGACTACTCAGTGATGATGTAAGCAGACAAACTTTCCAGGAAGAAAGTTTGCATTTCTTACATTGCTTTCTATATTAAACAGTTCTTCAGAGAATGTAGGAGGAAAACCCAATGTAGGGAGGCCGTAGATTCAAGCAGAATCCCAAATAACCTGTAAACAAGTTGGGGAAGGGGCATCTTTTTAGCTAAGAAGAAAAAACACTCCTTTTGAGGGGAAGGGGGAAGGGTGGCAGCTGTCCTAAGTGACATCATTCTTTGATAACAAGGACAAGGAAAATGCCATCTGTTACAAGATTTTTTGATTGGCAAAAATCACTACTGTGAAAATGTGTTTTACCATTACTATCTGTGACAAATTCTTTTAACTGAGTCCTTAAACAAGTCAGCTTATGCTACAGAGGATCCCAAGTTTGGGCCTTCTGGTTAGGAGGATTAATTCTCGTCAAGCCCTTTCAGCTTACCTGTCATTCTGATAATTAGTTAACCGAGAGAGTTAAAACAGACAGTAATCCTAAAATGTTAATATTAGTTTGAACAACATACAGCTGACTTTATAATATTGAGGCTTTAGAAGAAAAAAAAAAGATTGAAATCATAAGAATTATGAACCATTGCAAGACCAAAGAATTTTAGAGCTGCAAGACTATAGAAATTACGTAACATTGTGAGATCAAAGAATTTTAGAGCTGGAACAGGCAATGATCTCATTTTACAGATGGCCAAGGTCAAGAAGATATGACATGGCTAAATTAGTCAGCTGAAGAACTGGGACTAGAACTCTGATCACCTTGTCTCTAAGACCAATGCTTATTCCACTGTATCACAATCATGACCTAAATGTTCTGAGAATCAGTACCAGATATCCACACGTCTGCATTGTTGGTGTATTAAAGATAGCTTATAAAAGACGACTGCTAAGTTACTATATGACTTCCTAAAGTGCAGACCAATGCTTATTCCCCTGTATCACAATCATGACCTAAATGTTCTGAGAATCAGTACCAGATATCCACACGTTTGCATTGTTGGTGTATTAAAGATAGCTTATAAAAGACTACTGCTAAGTGACTATATGACTTCCTAAAGTGCAGACCAATGGTTTCCAAAATGAAAGAAGATGGGGAGGAGACTGGCTTGATCCTAAGGAGAACATGGTCTGACTACAAGAGGTGTGTGAACAACCAATAAGAGTGTGAGAAGATGTGTCACATACCACACCGTCTACCATAGCCAATTTGGAACTTGCCACCAACACCACCAGGCAGCTAGGTGACTTGGAATCAGAAAAACTCTTCTTCCTGAGTTCAAATCCAACCTCAGACACTTATTAGTTGTGTGACCCTGGGCAAGTCACTTAACCTTGTTTGCCTCAGTTTCCTCATCTATAAATGAGCTGGAGAAGAAAATGGCAAACCACTCCATTATCTTTGCCAAGAAAACCCCAAACACGGTCAAGAAGAGTTGAACATGACTGAAGAACTACCGAATAACAAAAACAACAAATCATATCATAGACACATATATCATATAAGAAAATACATATTTGTCTATATGCATAAATGAAATATATACATACATATATATGAAATAATATGTATGGAATATATTTATTTCTTGTTTGCGCAGAGTTGTTTGCCCTCATTAGATAGAGGTTTTCAAGAGCAAGATATGTTTTTGTCTTTCTTTGTATCACTAGCTCTTAGAACATTATGTGTTTAAATGTTTATTGACATCCAACTAAAATTAGCTCAGGTAGGACAATAGTAAATCAGTGACACTTTCTTCTTCTGAGCTGATTTGATTTTCCTCAACTTATCTGACACCTATGGCTTCTTCTGATGTTTTGATATCAATTTTGATATGAAATTCCACTCAAAACAAACAATTCTCCATTCCCACTCAGGCTAACTCTATAGTGTTGTCACTCTTCTCACTGACCCTTCAGTGTTTGACCCTGGGCTTCAAACACTGACCACCACCTGTTTCTTGCCACCTGCTTCTTTCACCTTTGGGGAGTCTATTGCCTGGAAGTTTCACGGACCTCTTTACCCTCAAGAAATTCCCATATTCCTCTTTCTGCCCCTCTCTGTTAGCTAGTAAAGCTTATGTGGCCAGTTCAGATTGACTACATGCATCATCGCCCACATAGAATGTAAACTCCATGAGCGCAGAGACTTCCAATTTTGATTGTCTTCCCAATACTTAGCACACAATAGGTGCTTAATAGATGCTTATTGATTAAGGGATTGATTGATAACCTTTTTAACCATGGACCAAAATGCTTTAACTTGAGAAGTATTGGGAATACTGTGGGAATTATAGGTACCATAGCAGTGTAAATGAGGAGATTATTTTCAAACAGAAATTTGTTTTTTGCAAGGTACCTCTGCTCTAATTCACATCCCATAGACAATAACCTGCTACTGAGCCATGAGATCAGCCTTGATTTCTATGCATTCTCCAGCTGGAGTGGGGGAGGGGAGAGTTGGAAAACTCATAGTGGACCAATTTGTGTCTGCCCAAAGCATGAAAAACTTAAGTGCCAAGAATAAGGGCCACGGGTTATTTTATACTTGCTTCACAAGCCTTAGGTGAGGGAATAAACATTTTAGATCTTCTGAAAGCAGAGATGGACCCCATTTCCCCTGAGCACAGACATCTCTGGCTCTATAATATGCTTCCAAAGCCAGCCTCACTTTAATGCACTATAGTACTTGAGCAAAACACTCAGGAAAAGAGACATCCTTGGCATAAATTAACTATGAAGAGGTCCCTTTGAAGAAGCTTCATAATTTATCAGACCCAGAATTCATAACCACAGCACATAGGTCTTTGGTTTAGTTAAATGTATATTTTAATAGATTCCATATACCAATGCTCTCAATTTTTAAAGTGACATTTTTCTGATGCAAACAATCTCCTGGCTTCTATAGCCCATGTTTCCATGTAACAAAAGAACTAGACAGCAGCCTAAGCCAAGACTCAATTGGCTACATACCCCTGTCTCATGCTGATAATGAATTATACCGTATAATGTATTCACACCCTTGCTCCTAGAACCTCATTAGAAATGCACAAAACAGGCTAGGTTTGGGGTTCAAAGCAATATCCCAAACTGTTTATCAAATGCTTCAGTTGGGAGAAAACCACAATCATAATTTACATAGAAATTTTAGGGTCCTGGATCTTGAGTAAAAAAAAAAAAGACAGACAGAGACAGAGACAGAGAATACATATGTTTCAGGCTCCTACATATTTACTTTATGTGATTTTTCATGAGTTGGTGGTCAACAGCCTTTTGTAAGGTTAATGAATATTCATATTTCTCTTCCTTCTCCCTGGCTTTCTGTAATTGAGAAACATCTTAGTGGAAAAACCTTTTATTGTCACTGACTTTTTTGTCACTGAAGAAAGACTCCATGTGTTAAAATTAAAGTTAAATTTCTGCCATCAGTTCCACTTTGAATCAGATCCATCATCTAAGTGGAAGAATGAAAAATCCCCAAGCTCCATCTGGAAATGATGTTTGTTAAGACACCACAAGCCTGCCCTACGGCAAAGGGTACTTAGGTTCATACACCCAGAGCAGGAAGAGACTCAGAGGGCACCTAGTCCAACCCCCTCATTTACAGATGAGGAAACTGGGGTGGAGAAAGAGTAAGGAATTTTCCCCAAATCACTGAAGTTGTAAGCATTAGAGGCAGGATATGAACTTTGGCCTTCTGACTCTAAAACCTTAGACAGATGCCATTCTGCTTTCCGCAATTATACACTCTAAATAGAGTCAACTTACCATGACAATAAAAGTAAAAGATATAAGATTCCATCCACTGTCCATCAGGAATACCTGGGAGATGGCTAAGAAAACTATTCCTAACTCTCATCACTTGCATGAAATCCTGAGAGGAAATCACTAAGTATAATTCCAATAGGATGGCCTTCACCCACCAGGGTACCCCAGGGAGGACACAGACTACCTAGAGCCACAGGAGGAAAGCCAGAAGAGAAGACTCTGTGTCCTGAAACATTTTCTGGAAGGGTTACTAGTGAGCTGAATTTTGGTACAGGTTTCTTACTCTTCCAGGAATAACTGGAAGGAAACTAAGTAAGCCATAAGAATCACAACACCTTCTATCAAGCTGCCTAAGCAGAAGGTAAAACTCCCATATCTATCCAACAGTGAATGAGAAGTCCTGGGCACTTTGTTATCTCAATCAGGAAACTAAGGTGTTAGTATGTCTCCAAACATAGGCAAGGTGAAATGTTGAGATTGTCTATGGTCAGCTAGCAGACTTTCAGATAGGTCCCTTTGCCTATTCTCAAACAATACTTTTTTTTTGATTTAGTTACCTATTTCTCTCCCTTTTGTTACCCTTTACTTTTACCACACAATTAATTGAGTAGTTCAAAATCATCCCTTCCTTTCTCCCCACCAACCTGTTATTTATGAAAACTTTCTTTTACTGCCCCTTTTTCTAAGAAGTTTTCCTTTGCTTTGTCTTCCTCATTAGTTTTCTCCTCTTCCAGCAAAAGCATTGTTCTGGTAAGTGATCACAGCACAGGTTCAGGATTTATCTAGCAAACATATATTGAACAATTTCTTTTATATCCAGTCCAGTTATCTTGAAAATTTTTCCTGTATCAGGTTGCCTTGAAAATTTGCCAGTTAGGGGCAGCTAGGTGGCACAGTGGATAGAGCACCAGACCTAGATTCAGGAGGACCTGAGTTCAAATCCTGCCTCAGACACTTGACACTTACTAGCTGCATGACCCTGGGCAAGTCACTTAATCCCAATTGCCTTGCCAAAAAAGAAGAAATGAAAATTTGCCAGTCAATTCTGACTTTTATTACATCCTACCCAATTGTTCTTTTTTGTTCCTGCTGGAATCTCTCTAGGGCTAGGGTTCTTTAGCCCTTTAGGTTTCTGTTTTTGTTTTTTTTTTTAATTTTACAATGGTCTCTCTTTGTGTACATCATAGAGCAATCTCTTTTTTCATAGAAATAATAACCTACATATATGAGATAATTACTTTCATTTCTTAGTTTTTTCTTAAGGATTGTAATTTACCTTTCTTATGCTTCTGTTTATTAATCACTTAGAATGTTTCAGGCATTGAGATGGAATTACAAATACAAAGGAGATGAAGTTCCTGCCCTCAAGGAGCTTACATTCTATTAGGAGGAGAGGACATATATAGGGGAGTGGTGGCCAGGCAGGGGTATTCAGGTTTAGGAAATCACAGGGATGGTGAGTGGAATCATAAGACAATTCCTTGGCAAGTTCTTTCTAGGAATGGGAGTAATAATTTGATCAACGTACACAAATATTAGCGCAAGAAGGGACCTTAGAAGTTCATCTTAGCTAATCACTTATTTTACAGAAGCAGAAACTGGACCCAAAGCAGTTCAGTGACTTAGCCACAGTCACATAGGTAGTTAAATGGCAGAGACTAGAACCAGTATCTTTTGGGGTGAGATTCTCCATTTCAGGTTGCCATTTCAGTTTCTCAAAAAAAACCATCAAAGATAGTGATTCTTCATGAAGGCTTAGAGTCGTTCTCAAAAACTCTAGCTTGACACCAATGTTGAGCTAATGGAAAACGCTTACATACACATCCATTTAGTATTTGCCTATTTACAAAGGCTATCTCTTAGAAAGAATAATATAAATCTGAATCCCTTTCATTTTTCAGCAAAGGATGAGACCCATAGTCTTACATAGCTCAAATGCTTATCAGTTCAGTAAACTTACTGGAAGAGCAAAATAAGTTTTTTAGTTGTTGGTTTTTATTTTCTTTAATATTCTAGATTTGAAGAGGATCAAACCACAGGAAAAGAAAGACTTCTGGTTAACCCAGGTTTCCTAAAGGGTAGGATAAAGTCCTCCATTGTTGCTTATGATCTAGGTGACTAGATTAAACCCCTTCCTTGACTACTTGGAATGTCTCATTGTAATTCCACAATTTCCTTGTCTGTCTGCACCTGCAGCCACAGAAAGTGGAGACAAATTGATGTGAGATGACATGTGAACCTCACTAAGATACAGCGATTCTTATTTAATTATTTACACTTTTCTTTAAAAACAAAAGAACATGATCCTGTCTGAAGAAAGCTGTATTCACCAACTTTGCTCTTTCTGTTCTTCTTTGAATTTGCAATATGACCCAAACCAATGAGACACAGCTTGCTAGAGAGAGACTGGCCCATTAATTTTGTTTAGAGTTAATCATCCATGGAAGTGTTAGTGCACCTCAATGGGAAAGTTTGCCATTCTCCCAGCTTTGTTCCAGAATTAACATTACCGTTTCAATGTACCAGTACATACCTTTTTTTTTTTCCATTCAATAAACTGAGGAAAACTAAAACAGGCTCTTAGTGAAGGGATGGTCTAAGAATGGAGGGAATATCTGCTCTCTCTTTCACTACTAAGCCCCTTTCATTAAATAGCTAGGCACAGGCCAGTTCCTTTTTTTGTGATTAATTATATCCAAAATGGTTGCTCATTTTCAAAGACCACTCATTTGCCATTAATAAGTGAGATTTCATTCTCTTGTTGCTGGATTTTAAATTGGTTTAATTCTGTTATTTTAGAAATACATTTTTATATCACATACCTTCCTTTTTCTCATCTCTCTTACCCCCAAACAGCAGCTTCTTGTTAACTCTTCCGTAAAGTGGGACTCATGCTAATTATAGGACTCCTTCCGGAGACCAAAGACATTCACAGCTCTTCATCAGTGCCAGAAAGAGTAAGGGTACTTTCAAATGGAGTGTCTTCTGGTTCTCATAGTTTGGGGAAACTAAATTCTTCCCTCCAGAAAGAAAGAGGAGCCTTGGCTCCCCAGGCCTACTAAGGCAAGGTCCTAGGCTTAGGAGGAATTGATGGTTTGGCCTTCCTGGTTCACCAGGCTCACCTGTTGGTTATATTATGATCTGAGTTCACAAAATTTAGCCACATATTAAAAGAAGTCAACTTGAACCTTTGTCAACCGAGGGTAGATAAGGAAGCAAAACCTGGGCATAAGAATTAGATTAGGAATAAATAGTACAGGACCATTTTTTTCCCCAGTTCTCCCTGTCAAGTAATAGAATTTTTCTAGTTCTTGACGACACTGAAAGTGCTGCAAAGCATCACCAACCTCCTTCCTTTGAAAGACACAAGTTTTCCTAAAGTCAAGTAATTCCTCAAGTTCAGAATATGATGAATACCAGAGAGCCAATTGTTAAATTTTCGCTGTGAGCCTTTTCACTTCAGAAATCAGCAAATGATACATATCTGGGCTTGATTTGTTTTTTTGTTGATTGTGTAGACTTAAGAAAGTAATGGAGAAAATGTTAATAATGCAGATTAAACTTAAAAGTGAGACAAACCATTCTCTCTCCCTAAGAGCTGGTTGCACACCTCTTACTGAAATTTACCATTATAGATTAATTACTTTGTGTTAAAGTCTTGCTTCAGTTAATTCTGCAGTCAAAATGCAAATACCATATGTACTAACTCATATCTATCTATGTGGCAAAAATAAGTACAAAATGATAAAACTCATATTGTATTTCTCCTATGGGGAAACACTCATACATTGCTGGTAGAAATGCAAACTTGGTACAAGGCATGGTGTAATGGAAAGAGTGTTAGAACTAAAATTAGAGGAAGCCAGGATTCATTTCCTGGTTCTGACAGTAGCTATATGATTTGGGAAAAGTCATCTTACCTTTCTAGGATGATAATAATACTTGTAATACCCTCCTTGCGAGGCTATTGAGGAAAGAACTTTGCAAATCTACCTATATGTATACACATATACACACTGATATATATGAGTTGATACATAATAAAAGTTGCAAAATATATGACCATGAAAATATATTCTATAGAAGTATTTAAAAAGAAAAAAAGACCTACATAAACATGTTTTAATGGCATTATATGTAATAACATAGAAATAGAAACAAGCTCATTACCTAATAGTTGGGAAATGACTATGGTATATTAATACCATAAAAATGGTATATGGCCAAAAATGGCCATAAAAATCAAAAGACAAGTAATACACAGGAATATGGAAACATTTATAGAAAATGTCAAAAATTTTAAAAAGCAGAACCTGAGGTTCTATATAAAATTGATTCTATAATTCTACAAAATATATATTAAAAAGTATACTTGTGTGCATATAAACAGAGATTGGTGAATGTGCAATCATAAGGACCAGAGGTCAAAAGAGAGTATAGAATGAATTATTGATAAGCTGACATGGATACATACATGTGTTCAGAGGTTCTTAACCGAGGATCCATGAATTTTTTTAAAAATATTTTTTGATAACTGTATTTCAATTTAATTAATTTTCTTTGTAATCCTATGTATTTTACATTATATATTTTAAAACATTATTGTAAGACAGGGTTCATAGGCTTCGCTGGACTGACAAAGGGGTTCCTGCCATAAGAAAATATAAAGAAAGCCTAGAATAAGAGTACTTTTTTATCGTAAGATGAATAATCAATGGAGGGGAATCAGATATCATCATCACCCACCATGGTTGTTACTAGCCATCACTGATCATTAACTCTTGAGTAGGGATTAGTTTATTGAATTGCTGCTGCCATGATAGAATGGAACATAGAAGACCAGTCCTGCAGAGAAAGAAGGGAGAGATCCTCAGTGTGAGACACTGGGGGAAGGGAAGAAAAGGAAGAAGAGGAGGAGAATAGCAACAGAGCACCAAGATAACTAACACATCAGTAAGAAGTTATATCCATAGAGTCACTAAGGGGAAAAATTGTTTAGAATAATTGTCTTGGGGGAGAGAGATAAAAACTGATACTTATTTTAGAGACCTTGGAAAGTCAAAAAAAAATGTTGGCTTTCCTTTCAGTAGCCTTATGTTGGAAATTTTCTTCCTTTCTGTTTTTGCAAACAGAGGATACCATTCATGGAATTGATTAATTTTAAGCTCAGTGATATAAATTTGCACGAAGCCACACATCCACTTTAGTCATAATGAGTAAGTATGGCTTTTAGCAAAAATTGAAAATGTTTGTGTGGTGTTAGTGGACATGACAAACTGGAACTTTGAGAGTTAGAATGAAAAGTAATCCTCAAATTCCTCTGAGGCTGGTTTGAGGTTATTGGAAAAGAAATTAACAAAGAAATGATGTCAAAAGGCATCTGCATACCCTCTTTCCGTATTATAACACTGTAACCAAATAACTGAATAAGCAATGAGCCCCACAACATTAATTTATGCTAATCACTGCTGAAGTTACATTTCTGAGGCAGAACATGAAATGGCTTCATCCACAGCATGGAATTTGAAATCTCAGCATGAAAGGTTTCATGCATGAGACTCCTATTTCTTTGTTCCTTTGACAAAGTGGCATTTACAGGCTATCCCAGTTACTTAGTAACACGCTACAAAAGCAAATCTTGACTTGTCAGTAGAGTTAGAGTTTCCATCGGTATGAAAATACAAAAACTCCAGTATTTACAGCAAGGCGGCCTTTGGGTTCTTAATTCATAAAGCATTCAAAACATTAGTTCAATTTACTGTTTTCCTGATCCTACCCACTGATACTATACAAGAATTAAGGCAAGAGAACAGCACACTAAACAAGTGAGTCTTTAAAAAAAATTAATTGCATGAGACCTTTTGCAGAATATGCACCGAACAGATTGGAAAAGGAAAAAATAATGACTCCTTTGTGTCTTTCTTTCCAGGTCACTCCATCTCCACATCAAAAATAAGAACCCTTTGTTTTTGTGTGGACTTAGGCATATCAAAGGAGAAAGAGATGGAGCATGAAAGGGGGAAGTTATGGTGTTTTCTTTTAACTGATGACACAGTATCTTTAAAATAATTCCTAAGAGAGTCATTTTATTACAAGTATTCTCCTTGAAATAGGAAACAAAATTATAGTAAATTCCAAATTTTATATATATATCATAAATGGATGTCTTGGTGACCACTCACGTTTAGTGATTACCACTACCAAACCCTCATAAATCATATATTTGTTCTATGATTTTTTTATGAGAGGCCTATGTCCCAATTTTCCAAAAAAGGAAAGGAGAACATAGTGTACAAACTTTAGGTCAATGAGCTTGATTTCATTTTCTGGTAACTAAACCCCCATCCTTAAAACTTTCTTCTCAATCACATAAGAGAAGGCCTCCCTATTCTTCACTGAAACTAATCCCCATGGCTTAATCCTTAATCCTCCTGAATCTCAAAACTGAAAAGGACATGAGGAGCCATTCCATTCAATCCATATCCAAACAAGAATCTCATCAATAATATATTCAAGTGGCCATGCAGCCTTTAGTTGAAAACTTCCAATGAGGAGGATCCCATTGCCTCCTGGAGCAACCCATTCCACTTTTGGAGAATTCTAGGTGTTAGAAAGTTATTTTTTTCTCTCTCCAATTTTCACCCATTGCTCCTAGTTCTGCTTTCTGGTGGTTGTATATAGCCCTTCAAAAGTTGGACAGAGCTGTCACATTCCCCTTAACTATTCTCTTCTCCAAGCTAAGCGTCCACAATTACTTCAATTCATCCTCACATGTCATGGCCTCAAGCCTTTCATCATACTGAACGGACATTCTCCAGTTTATCAAAGTACTTCCTAAAATGTGGCCTCATATACTGAATGTGATACTGTAGATATGGTCCAACCAGGATAGAATATAGCAATGCTATAACTTCGCTAGTCCCAGACACCATGCCTCTCTTAATGTAACCCAAGACTGTATTAGCTTTTTTTGTACACCACTTACTGGCTTATCTGGAGCACGTAGTCTACCAAATCCCCCCCAGATATTTTTCAAACTACTGTCTAGACACATAATTCCCTACATTTGTTAAGTTTATTTATTGAATCCAACTATATTATTCAGGCAGTTAGGTGATACAGTAGTAGTAGAGTGGTGGGTTCAAAATCAGGAAGACCTGAGTTCCAATGTGATCCAGAATAGTCACTTGACCTCTCTATGCTTCAGTTTCCTAATATGTTAAAGAAAAAAGAGGGAGGGATAGGATCAAATGAGTTAATAGTGCCAAATAAATGCTATATTATTATTAGCCTTATTAAATATCATTCTATTACATTCAGCCCAGTGTTAGCCTATTGAAATCTTTTTAGATCTGGATTATGTTATCCAACATATCAACTAGCCTCTCAGCTACAAATTATTGTCGAAGCCTTTATCCAAGTCCTTGATAAAAATGTTAAATGGAATAGGGTCAAGCATGGAACTCTGGGGCACTCTACATTCCTCCTTCTAAGCTGATCTCAACCCATTAGTGATGAGTCTTTGGCTCTAGTCATTCAACTGACCAGTTTCAAATCCACCTAACTCTACTATTATTGAACTTACATCTCTCCATTTTTTCCTAGAGCAACATTGTCAAATGCTTTACTAAAATCCAAGTAAAATTTATCTATATCATTCCCTTTATATACTATTTTATCTGTACCACCGCCCCTCATTTACCTAGAAAAAAAGTAAATCAGATTAGTCTGGCATGAGCTCTTCTTGATGAAATTTTACTAAGTCTTTGTGATTATTGCTTCCTTTTGTAGATGTTCACTAATCATTCCTTTAATAATAATGTATTCTACATTTTACCAAGAATTGAAATGAAAATCATTGACTTAGAGTTTGTGCACTATACTATCCTGCCCTTTTTCTAAAAATTGTGACTAAAACATTATAGAAAATATTATAATGTAGGTAGGTTGTGAAAATTTTTAAATGAGATGCAATCTTTAGAGTCAGTGAGCACCATTTTTAACAAGGTCACTGGACAGATAGGTCACAAGAATGCTATCAATATAGTTTATCCAGATTTCACCAAAATATCTGACAAAGTCAAATGGAAAAGATGACAATACGTAGGTTATTTCATATAGTCAGGTCCATTCAGAATTTAGCAAGTCCAAATGAAAGCAATAAATAGAACTATGACAATTAGAAAAATGGTTGCTAGTAGAATCCCCAGGGATCTACCCTTGGCCTAATTTTGTACAATGATTTATCCATTATGTGTTTCATATCTAAAGTTATCCATTGCATGCATATCAACTTTTTCTATTACTCAAAATTAGGAAGGGTGGCTAACGCATAGGATCCAAAAAGATACATCAACAAGCTAGAATGTTGTATTGAATCTAAGAAAATGAAAATGTAAGGGATTAAACCCAAAGTCTTAGGTTAAAAAAAAAAAGTAAACTGCCTAAGAATAGATTGGGAGGTGGGTTTAGCTACACAAAAATGCGTGTGGACAAAAAGCACAGTTTTAGTGGCCTCTACATTCAGTGAGAGTGAAAAGTACTATGTGGTATGCAAAAAATCTGACAAGGTGTGGATGTATTGATAAAGGTCTTGATTCCAAAAAAAAAGAGGGTCTAACAGTTCCATTTTACTCTGCCTTGTCTGAATTCTGTGTACTATGATGACAATGTAGATGACAATATACAGTCTGTCTCAGACTGATGATGGTTGGTTGCTGCAGGTCACATGACAGCCACCCAAAATCCTCTGGCCAGTGGCCATATGTTGTGCAGGCCTGATGTAGAGTATATTCAGAGCAGGGTGACCTATATGGCAAGGGATTATGGGATATGAGGATCAATGTAAGAAAATGAGGATGCTTCTCCTAGCGAACAGAAGTCTTGGGAGTGACCTAACATCTGTCTTCAAGTATTTAAATGGATCGAGTTTGCTCCCAAGAGGGGCAGAAATGGGAGCCATGGGTAAACATTGTAAAGACACAGATAGAGGTTCAACATAAGGTAGAACTTCCCAATAATTAGCACTGTCCCGAAATGGAATGGGCCACCTCAGGGATTGATAAAAAAAACACTAATCTATACAACAATTTGAAGTTTACAAAATAATTTCCTCATAATAACCTTTTAAGATTTGGAATTCAAAAAATTTTAAAGAATGTTAAAATAAAGTATAATTATATATATATATATACATATGTATATGTGTGTGTATGTGTATGTGTATGAGGGGCAACTAGTTAGCACAATGGATAGAGCACTGGCCCTGGAGTCAAGAAGACCTAGGTTCAAATTTGACCTCAGACACTCACTAGCTGTGTGACCCTGAGCAAGTCACTTAACCTTGACCTCTTTTTAAAAAAAATAGTGTTAGAGATTGGTGGCTAGAAGATGCCTTTGAGATTGTCTTGTCCAACTGCACCATTTTACAGACGATACAACTGGGGCTCAGAGAAGTTAAGGAATTTATCCCAGGTCACATAAATACTAAGTCACAGAGTGAGGATTTTAATTTCGGTCCTCTGACTTTAAAGCCAACGGTACAGCACGCTACCTCCCTCCCTCAAAGCAGGTATCTGAAGTTTTTAATTTTGTTTTTTATAGAAAGGAAGGAGGGACCTATTATTTCATCCATGTAGGAGATTCCCTGTATGCAAGGTCTCTCCATCAATGCAGATCTGTTAACTCCTGCATAATTTAGTCTTAGAGAATGACCTGAGCAGGTAAGTGACTTGCCCTTGAGCAAAAATGCTTGTTGACCTATTATGGAAGCAGAACTCCTGTCATAGAATCATCTTTGTAGAGCTGGAAATGACCTTAAAGATAATCAAATCCAACTCCCTCATTTTACAGATAAGGAAACAGAGGTACAGAAAGGTAAAGTGACTTGCCTACTCCAAGGTCATTCTTCTATACGCTTTCCCCTGCTGCCGCTCATTGTAATATTACTCTCATTTTACAGATGAGGAAACTGAGGATCAGAAAATTTAAAAGATTTGTACAAGATCATACAACCAGTAAGTGATGGGTTTTGAATCTGGGTTTCTCCTGACTTCAAGACCAGAATTCTTTCAGTGCACCATACTTTCAATTCCTGGAAGTCTTCAAGCAGGAGGTTAGGTGACCACCTCTCATGAATAGTATATTAAAGAATTTTACTCAGGTACAGCTTGGACTATATGCCATCTGGTCCCTTCTAACTAGGAGATTCTGTTATTTCTATTCAGTTAATAGGAGCTAGGTATGCAGTTTTAATATCTCTTCTTATAATCAAGCCAAGAGGGATTAAGACCTAGCTGTCTCAAACATGTTATAAAATTAAATACTCCTATTCCCTGTATCCACTGGGGTTAATTTTATCTCTCAGACTCTGGCCATTGCCCTGAAAGTGATATTAGAGAAATAAACCCAGATTCCCTATGTGTGGCTTCAAATTATCATAAAACTTCATTGATTTAGAGTCCATTAATTTAGAATGTGATTATTCCAAATCAGCCTTTGTCTCAAATTTGCCTTTATACTATGAAATTAATAGAGTAATAATCTGTAGCTAACAATAAAAGTATTCAAAGAACTGGAAATTGCAGGGATGCCCGTCAATTTGGGAATGGCTAAACAAGTCGTGATATATGATTGTGATGGAATACTACTGTGCTGTAAGAAATGATGAGCTCAATGATCTTAGAAAAACATGGAAAGACTTACACAAAATAATGAAGAGTGAAATGAGCAGAGCCAAGAGAACATGTATATAGTAACAGCAATATTGTTTTGAGAATGTCTAAGTCATTTTGACTATTATAAATACCTAAATTAACCAAAGAAAGATGCTATCTGCATCCAGAGAAAGAATTGATAAATGGAAGTGTGTATAGAATAATTTTATATACATATACATACATATATATATATATGTACCTATTTGTGTCTAATGTGTATTTAGGGTGGTGTGGGGGAAGGGAAGAAAAAAAAGAAATTTACATGATAATTTTATTATATATTTAAAAGGAATAGCAAGTTGTACATGATAGATTTGTAGTTTCATGTGCGATCATCTTTTTTATTATACTATGTTATAGAAATGCTTGTTTTATTCCATAAATTAAAAATAAAATAAATAAATTGAAAAAATAAAAGTATTCATTATTAATGACCTTCATATTAAGCCATGGAAGGATGAAGACATTCTCCATTTCTATTCCCTGTCAATGCTTCCTCTGTAAGTAGAGCTAAGATTGTGTTTCTTTAAAAAAAAAATTATATAATGTAAACTTTGCACCATCATAGTGGTCTTCTTCATAATTAAGGCAAATCAGCAAGGTTTTACATCTGCTTTTCAGAATAGCTGGAATCACACAGGAGACCAGACCTACAGGGAGGTCAGACTTATATGGAAGATCAGTGTGCCCCTCCAAAATATTTTATTTACTCAGCTTACTAACTCTTTTTTAAAGCTACTCCTCCTGTTCTTTTGTTACATGAACTGTCTGATCATTGTACCTACTGCATCATCATCAACCAGATACTTCTTAAATGACCACTGGATATATAGCACCCGGTTTGAGTTAAATGTGGTACCTACCTTTCAGGAACAGAGATATGAGACCAAAGACGGATAATATGTGAATGAATAACCTTTCATGTCTCCATTCTTTCTCTCTCCATTCTGTCTGAATCACTTATCATCATGTTAGGACAATAAATAGGAATTTTTTTTAATACTAGGGGGAAAGAATAGGCTGAGCAAAGGATAGGACCATTTTTCAGGGTGGATAAGATAATGAAAGCAAACGACAAAGAGGAGGCTTTTTTCTTTTTTTCTGTTGAAGAAAATTGCTTTTAGACTGGAATGGACATAACAAAATTATCTAGCAAGAAGTTGATACTAAAAATAAAAAAGGAAATAGTAAGAGGGCACACAGCTGCCTTTGATGAGTTCAAGTTACTGGGCACAGATGAAAAAACTCTCAGATTACTGAGGGGTACAAGGTGAGTGACCTTTGAAAGATTGTAGAGAATAAGATGATTAGAAATGAGCAGATATCTGTATTTTAAAAAAATGGAATAAAATGCAGGCTGAAACAACAGGCCCACTGAATTTTGATTCCTGGTGAAAAAAATCCTAATACATGTTATTAAAAGGGATGATTAGTGAATATCTAGAAAAGGAAGTGATCTAACATAGCTTCAAGAAGAAGTAGCACTCAGGACCCAATGAACAGTTATGATAGCACAAGATCAACTTCATTGGAGGTCTCTAGTGAAGTGCTTCAAGGTCTGTACTCAATCCTGTGTTGTTTAAAGAAATACATATTAAATGTGTAGATGGCACAAAGCTGGAAGGAACAGTTAAAATGTTAGATATTTTTGTCTTAGGACCTGGGAGGACTTGTATCAACCGATGCAGAGTGAAATGAGCAGAACAATTTATAGGATAATAATAGCATTGTAAGAATCAACAATTACAGAAGACAAAGATCTCTGATTACCATAGTGACCAAATATGATTCTAGAGTACCTATGATGAAGAACGCTATCTATCACCAAGAGGTGATGGACTAAATATGCAGAATTTCAAAATGAGACACATTCTTAGACTGGGTCAATGAGAGAATTGTTTTGCTACAACATATGTATTTGTTATAAGGGCTTTGTTTTCTTTCTCTTTTTTCTTTAATTGGAGGTAACTAGGTATGGAGGGGAGGGGCAGGAAAGGAAGGAAGGAAGGGAAGGAGGGAGAGAGGGAGGAAGGAAGGAAGCAAGAAAAGGGGGAAGGAGGGAGAAGGAAGGAAGGAGGGAAGAGAGGGAAGGAAGAAGGAAGAAAAGGAGGAAGGGAGGGATGGAGGGAAGGAAGGAGAAATGGGGGAGTTTCATGTACAATCCTCTTTTTCTATTCTACTATGTATTTTTAAAGCCTAATTTTACTTCGTGTTTTTCAAATTAAAAGTAAAATAAAATCTATGTTGTCCAAAAGTACAATGGATTGGTTGAGCACTAATAGTGTATCCCCATCACTAGAGTTCCTTAAGCAAACTCTGGATGACTGTGGAATGGCAATATTTTATAGGCTTCAACTGATGGCCTCTGAGGTCTTTTCCAAGTATGAAATTCTATGATTTTGTGAACTTTCAAAATAAGTACTGTAGACAACAGGCATATACACATGAATAGCAGTCACTACAAGACAAGTAATTGTTCTAGATTATGTAGTACAAACTATAGGTTCTGTAGGAGGCTCAGAGAACAACAAGAAGTCATCTAAATTCAGGCTGAAGGGGACCTCAAGTTTTTTTTTTAATCTAAAGTTTTATAATTTTATAATTTTCTAAATGACATGATCGGAGCCCAGAGAAGTCAACTGACTTGACCAAGATGTCATAGCTAGTTGGTGGCAGAACCAGGTCCCTTAAGTTCTAGTCTAATGCTTTTTTCTACCATACTTGACAACCCAAATGTGGCTGGATGGTGCTTTTCTCACAGTAGTTTGCTGAACCGACTATGATGTTGATGACTCAACATCATTTACTAGTCATATTTATAAAAATGCAACTAGAGCAAGATCTCATTTTAACTATTCACTCCTTTTTTTTATTTTGTTTTGTTTTTTGGTGAGGCAATGGGGTTAAGTGACTTGCCCAGGGTCACACAGATAGTAAGTGTCAAGTGTCTGAGGTGGAATTTGAACTCAGGTCCCCCTGACTCCCAGGCCGGAACTTTATCCAATGAATCATCTAGCTACCCCATCATTTTAATTATTTTTAGTACTTCTCAATCTCACGACTGGTTTCCCACCAAGCTTAAGTAGAATTTCTTCTGAATCTTTCAATTTGCATCCAAAAACTCTTCCTGCAAAAAACTCCTCCAGTTTGCTTTTGGGTTTTAAGGTAGCTTGGCATCAAAAATTAACGGACTGCCAGCTGTTTCCATTTAGTCTAATTAAAAAGATGATCTAACCATTCCCTCCAGCTCGTCTGCTCTCAACTACTGGATTTGGGAGCTGTCAAGCTTGTCCTGAGCTCAGCTCGAGTTTCACTGAGAGATGAAAGACCTGATTCTTCATAGCCTTGGGCAGAGATTTAACTACCACTGCTTCCTCAGCTTCTCCCTTATTTCTACTAAAGTCATTCCTCCCTTTCCTTCTGACTTCTATTTTTCCTTTCTGTGTACCATGGCCAAAACCAAAAGAGACAAACATCAAAGTCACCTTGTGTGTCTGGACATGAACAGAATAAATGCTCATCATTGTCTTTGGAAAGAGTTTTCTCCTTCCAAACAATGAACCTCCCTCAGTCCTCTGACCCACTTCCCTCCTTCCCTTGTGGCTCCCCTCTCCCCAAGTCTAACTTCCAAATATGGATTGGCTTGGGGCAGCTAGGTGGTGCAATGGATAGAGCACTAGCCCTGAAGTCAGGAGGACCTGAGTTCAAATCCGACCTCAGACCAAACACTTGACACTTACCAGCTGTGTGACACTGGACAAATTGCTTAACCCCAATTGCCAAAAAAAAAACCAAACCCAACACAAATATCTATTGCTTTATGGCACATATAGGATTAGCCTGCCTTGAATATAGATTTTCTTCTTTTACAAGGACCATGTCTCTTTCCAAAACATAATATTCAAATAAACTTAAAATGAAGAAGAATTTTTTTTAATTAAGCAACAAAACAACTTTTTCACAAGCATAGAGACAAAAGTTGAAGCCATGGTAACCGAAATGCCATCAGAGAGAAAGAGAATGTAGCTCAGAGAGAAAACAAGGAATATCCACAGTTTGATAGCAAGAGAAAATGAGAAGTTATTAATAAAAATTGAAAAGGAATAGTTGGAGAAGACAGAGGAACATCAGGAACATGGATTATTTCAGAAATCAAGGGAAGAGATCAGTTCCAAAAGAAGGAACCTCTGAGTAGAAGGGCAGGGGGCTATGAGTGCAGAATGTCGTATTCACTGCCAGACTCAGTCAAAGTATTAGCTGATTTTGCTTAACTATTTTGTTGTTGTTATTTTTACAGAGGGTATTTGGAAATTATTATTATTTAGAAACAAAATTAATCAACAAAACATTTTTAAAAATAAAAGCAAAAGAATGGTCCCTGAGAGGGGGTGCAAAAAAAATGAAGATCAGGGGCAGCTAGGTGGTGCAGTGGATAGAGCACTGGTCCTGAAATCAGGAGGACCTGAGCTCAAATCCAGCCTCACACCAAACACTTAACACTTACTAGCTGTGTGGCCCTGGGCAAGTCACTTAACCTCAATTACCTAATTTAAAAAAAAGGGAAAAAATGAAGATGAAAGAAAAGACAATGGAATAGCTATAAGGAAGCTGATATTGGCAGTGGTTTGTAAGGACAATTCCAGAAGAGTTGTGGGGGACCAAAGACAGCTTGGGCAGCGGCGGGGTGGGGGGGAGAATATAAAGAGACAACTAAAAGAAGAATTGGATGTAATGTTGCTTTGCGCGAAAATCTTACTAAAAAATATTCAATGCAATCAAAACAGGTTCCCTTTTTGATTTGGATTATCATCTCCATGGGTTGGAGAAATCTCTATAGAAGCTGTATTGCCTAACCAAAACACACACACACACACACACACACACACACCTTTAAAGGGCACTTGCTTTGCTACTATTCACATGCAAAATGACTTGTTATCTTTGGACTACAGAGAAGAGGATCTGATACCAAAAGCCAGAACCAGGAAGTAAGGTATCAGGATGACACAAATCTTTTCTACAGGCCTCTTTCCAGGCTTTCCTCCATAGGAAGGAGATCTCAAAGGCCAAGAAACCCATCTACTCATCTGTTTTTATGCATCTGATACTGCATTTTAAACTTAGTCCAAACCGGAAATATCAACCTATAAATAGAGTGGGAAACAAATAGCAGTTCTTAAATTTTAAAAAAAAGGCATATCATTTGACAGTATTTTTGGAACTGCTAATAGCATAATTTTATATTTCAGCTTTAAATCAAGCAGATGATTTCAATGCTACCTTTCTTTCTGGGTCTATACAGAACTTATGCAAATTCTGAAAAAGGCCCTATTTTTACTTTAATGTGGTTGGCTGTGATTGAGGTTAAAAAAATTAAGTGAACTACTATTACTAAATTAAGCTGCCACACCACTCTTCATATGATTTGCAACGTGGAAAATTGGGAGTGAGACACTTGCTTCCCACCACAGTAGTATTAGGGCACAATAAAGCTAGAAAGAACAACTTTTGCTTCACTCAGAGCACTGGACCCAGAGTCAAGAAGACCTGAGTTCAAATCCTGGCCTCAGATATTTCCTTGCTGTGTGACCCTGGGCAAGTCACTTACCTGCAGACTTAATATGGTAGAAAATTATGCACTGGGGAAAAAAGATCTGTTAGGAATAAATGCAAACCTTCCACCAAGGATTTGTGAACAAATTCACATTTAAGTAACTCTAGCCTAAGACTATCAGTACAGCTATCTACAACAGTCCTAAATATCACAGAAAAGCTTGGGAGTCAAATTAGCATTGCTTTGAGTTAGACAATCAATCTAATGCCTAATCAATAATCCCTAATCAATAAAGAACAAGTAACATTACCTTTCTTAGCCTTTCAGTCACCAAAGCACACTTTTCAAATATTTTACTGTTAGCTTTATCCTGCTCATTCTAAGGCAAATGGTAATCTCATTGCTAATAACCCCTTAACCACACGCTGACAAATCAATTGATTTTGAATAACCCAAAATGTTTCCCTGGATTTGTAAAAGGTTTTCTTTTACAAGCACACACTTGTCTATAAAGTGTAAGTTCTGCATCCATTTCATTAGTGCAAGGAACTTCCTCTAAGGAAGCAGGTCTGAGTTCTCTAATTTTAAAGAGATCTTAGAACAATGAGAGGTTAAGTGATTTGTCTGAGGTGACATAGCCATTACCTATCAGAGTCAGAATGTGAAGTCAAGTGTTTGTGGCTCCAACACTGGCTTTCTGTCAATTAGACCATAAGGCCTCTCCTTGCCTATAGGAAGCAACAAACACTCTAAAACCCTGTGGTTATATCAATATGGGTCCTCAATCTACAAATGTAGGTTGCAAATCTTCCTTTTTTAGTTGACTATTTCATAAGTTTCTTGGTCAAAGAAGGTCCTCACCTGGTAGCCAACCTTCTAGTAATGAGAATCTAAGGATTTCACTAGACTATTCTCTGCCCAGCAATAAGAAGGAAACCCAGCAATCAGAGGGTTATTCAATTTTGGGCAGCCCCTTACCCCTCATTTATTGACAAGAAAAGCTAACCAATTTGATTGAAGATCTGAGCAAAGTGCTGCTTTAAGAAGACCAGAGTGCTGCAAGCTTTGTGCTTAAGCTTTATCCTTTGGATCCACATGGGTCCTGGCCACTAAAGAAACCAAGCTAAGAAGGCAGGGATAATTGAAAGAAGGAATGGACTTCTTTTAAAAAAAAATACCTTGACTTACTCATCCCCATACACTAGAAATGTACTATCTTTCCCAAAGCCCTAACTCATCCTCAGCTTTCCAAGAATGGCAGCACACCTCTGCAGAGAACCTTACCACTGGTTATTGAGGTTATCAAAACCTAGGACAAGCCTCAGTGAGGGACAGAAAGAGGCAAGGGGAGTCATACCTGACTGTAATTGTTATTGTCCAATTTTTTTGTCCTGCACCCTTAGTCAATAATGTTCTTGTATCCTTTGATGGTCTTAGTAAAGGTATAATTGGCAATATTGTAGTCTGAGAGTATTCATTCTGAGCTGAATCTGGAACCTGAGGCCCCTCAGGGTGAATTCATCAGATATTTCTGAAAAGAAAATTCCAATTTCCTCTATATAATGAGGGATTTGGAAAAGAATGATGAGAAGACTTTTGTTTTCCTTCCATTAAAAAGTGCCCTCCTCTTACCCCCAGGAGCCTCACAATTTATGATGGATGGATTATGAAAAAAATCATAAATGGGAGAAATTGTAGCAGATAAATGCAAATGGGTTTTAAATATCTTTTAAGTTATTGTTTTGCTCATGAATATAACTTCATTCAAGCTATATGAAGGTACACATGCATGAATGCTTTCATATACCATGAATATAAATACTTTATATATTTTGCATCACTGAGATTTTTCCACATAATTAAATTTTCCAGATAATTTCTTTTTAAGTTTTAAGCAATTATCAGTTATCTTGGTGGAAAAAAAAATTTTAAACATGTTGATTCTGGTGAACTCAGATTAACTATAATGACCAGTATTGGTCCCAGAAAACAGATGGTGAAACAGAATATTCTCCTTTCAATAGAGATGTGGAAGACAACAGAGACAGAACATTGCATGTGCTTTTAAATGCATCTCCAACTCCAATTCAACTTCAAATTTCACATATCAGCTTTCATATCATGAGTGAGCTGAGACCCTAACTTCAAATCTTTTGTATCTGACAATCAGTACCATGGGAAGTGAGAATCAAGTCTCCTTTAAGAACTGTGTTGTTACACTTTTTTGTCTGTTTAAGAGAGGACTCAAACAGTGTAGGTCCTAGAACTCTAGGTCTGATGCTATACTGTGTCTATGGGGGTGGGGTAGAGGAAGAATTACAGGATCTAGCCACATGGTAGATATTTACTCTTTTTACAATTTACTGTTATGCATTGTTTACTAGGTGTTGTTTATTTTCTAATTGATTTTATACTAAGAGTAAAAATACTGTATGCATTGTTTCAGCATGTGTCTGTTTCTACAGAAATTTGCTACCATTATGCCAAAGTTACATTCCTAGTATCTATTCAACTGCAACATGGTGGGGGCTCAGAGCTAAGTTGTAATTGGTAATAATACAAATCCTCACATCCTCTGAAATTGAATTAATGTTGCCCATAGAGAAGCAGATCTGAGAGACAGAAGGTCTCACACTCTTTAGTAACCACAGAGACCAGAATATCTAGTCAGTACTCCTACACCAGCAGACCATATACAAACCACCAGGGTGATCTAATATTTTTAGATCCTATCCCTAAAGGCCTGTCTCTTCTTTCAGGTGCACTAAAAGACCTTCTTTCACCTCAAAGGGGAAAAGGGAGGGGGAAAGCATTTATAAGGTACCTACTAAGGGCCAGGCATTACGCTAAGTGCTTTGACAAACATTACCTCTTTGATGCTCATAACAACCCTACAAGGTAGGTACTATTATTATTGTCATTTTGTAGTTGAAGAAACTGAGGTAAACAGAATGTAAGTGACTTGCCCAGGGTCACATAGCTAATGTCTGAGTCTAAATATCAATTCAGGCTTTCTTGACTCCAGGGACAGAGCTCTATACACTACCAGCTACCTCTAACTTCAACCAGGTCTGCTTCTTCTATTTGCTCTGCAAGAATAACTAGGTAAACTGGACACCGGTTCAGGAAAGTAAATTTGACCTTTCTCAGGTAACTTGTTCAAGGTTACCAAGTTTATAAGTAACAGTCCTAGCACTCATGCCCATGTCTTTTAGTTCTAAGTACATGAAGCAAAAGATATAAAATTTAACACTAGGAAGTAAAAGAAATTTACTTTGGAATGGCAATGCCAGTAATGGAGAAAGTATTATTATAAATGCTGAATCAGAGAATACTCCATTGTGGGATGTGAGAAAAAAATTCAATGAAATAAAATAGCAAACCTTAATAAACTAAATAATTATTCAGTTTTTCAAGCATTAAAATTACAATTAGGTTCATTAGCAATTAAAATTTAACAAAAACATTTTCTACTAGAGCACAGATAAATGTTTAATTAAATGCATAAGCACTACATTTACCACAAAAGGTGAGATTCAAATCAACATTATCTTGTATAATTTGTATTAATTAGAAAAAGCAACATAAAAAACTGAATGAAAGCTAGTTACAGTTAAAGTTTTCCTGTAGTGAACCTAGCCAAGAATTAGTTTGAATTCTTTTCTGTCTCTTAAAGACCTGAACAGTCAGCATGATACAGTAAAAAGAACACTAACTTTATATTTAGAGGACCTGAGTTCAAATCATGATACTTACTATCTGTGTGACCTTGATGCAATCATTGAACTTTCCTGCACCTCAGTTTCCTCATCAGATTCAGAGCAAATACCTTCAATTAGTTTCACCACAACCATGTTTTGACTGTTACTAGCTTTCATTCAGTGCTTTATCTTGTCTTTTGACAGAAAAATGAAGGGTTTCATGGCCCCTGAGATCTCTTCCAGATATATATCTGAGAGCTAGTGCACTTTTACTGCCACCTTCCAGAGAGTCCACTAGGGCATACTTTCCCTGCCTATTGTACACCTTTCAATAGGTACTTCCTTTCCTATTCAGGATGTCTTTCTTTATACCTGAGTCACTAACTACCACTTTACAGGATCTAGGATGCTGAGTCTATTGAGCATTCATACCTGTTTTCCTTTTGGTTGCTGCTGTTTGTTCTTCGTTCTCGAAGAGGACCATGACATCGGGAAGTTGATGCCATGACTTGCAAGTGAATTGGATTTAAATGAGGGAGGGCTGTGCAAAGTCACCTTCTCCTCAAGAGCCATCTGGGTCCAGTGGCAAGATATAAATCAGGATGACTGGAGATGACCTTGATCCTTTTGGTGAAGGGATTAGATAAATAGAATATTTACATTGGTCACTATTCATCTACTCTCCAACTCAGTTTATTCTGAATTATAATGCTTAATTAGATTTCTAGCCATCACAGCTTTTCCAGCTC
This sequence comes from Vombatus ursinus, assembly GCF_900497805.2. NCBI lineage: Eukaryota > Metazoa > Chordata > Mammalia > Diprotodontia > Vombatidae > Vombatus > Vombatus ursinus. The sequence goes on from NW_020953936.1 coordinate 4,465,285, forward strand.
AGGTCTAGCTCTAAAGTCTATAACTAATTCATTCTCTTCCTATTCTTATTTAATCATGAGATCCTCTGACATCCAGTTTGCTTCTTCATCTGCCATTCTCCATCAACCCCAGTCATCTCCAAAGCCAACTCCACCTATCCCAGACCTATTCCTTATTATGTATTCACAAAGAACAGCTAGGGTTTTTACTAGGTGTTGGAAGTTGGCAAAGATGATCTTTCCAGACAATGACCTGATAGCAAAGCACTTAAATTTATTAATATTTATAATTTAGAAAACTCAACATACCAATGTTTTCCCATTTACCCTCTAAATTGCTCCTATTTGGGGAGGGAAGTTAAATCAAGGGAAGCAAAATGTTTAGCTGGAAGAGTACTAACACTGGAATTAGTAGACCTCAATTTTAATACTAGCTCTGACACTTGCTAGATGTTTGAAAATATACTAATCACTTAATTTCTATGAGCCTCAGTTTCTCTAGCAGTAAATGGAGATTATATTTGTACTATCTGACTTACAGGGCTATTATAAGCAAAATACTAAATAGCATTTAAAGCAATGTATAAAAAAGAGTTGTTATTATCAGCAGCAGCAGCAGCATTATTACTGCAAAATAAGGATTTAGATTATACAGCTTTTTTTCAAACTGTGTTCCAGAGAAACCTGGGCTTTTGTAAACTATTTTTGTAAAATAGTTTGATTTATTTCAAATGTAGATCAGCTAAAGAGGACATTGATTCAGTGTTTGATGTTTTATTATACGATCCAAGAAGTTTTATAGAAAGGGTATCGATCAGTCCACAAACCTGAAAATAGATTCTTGATGTGTCCATCTATCATGAATGAAATAGCTCTGTGTAATAGTGCTTACTCAGACAAGAAGCTAAATCAATGTTTCCTTATATCTCTTCCCCAACAGAAAAACTGATGTCCTCATTTCAAAAAATTTAACATGCAAATGAGAAGGGACAGTTTTATTAAAGACATTGGAAGCAGAACAGCTGCTACTCAGGCTTAGGTCTTCTTCATTCAACCTTCCTCCCAAAGGGGGCTGTTAAAACACTGTTCATGCTGTTTATGGCTGAGTAAATGGTTGCTCTGGGTCAGCATATAATTAGGTACTTACTGGTCTATAAAATGACCCTTCTGGTTGCGTTTTTTTTTTATCTTGCTCCTATCAGAAAACTGTCATGGAGTGAAACAAAATATGCGTCCGTGCAAAAGAGAAATTATGACAAATTCTAGAGAGAAATATGCAATTTTTAGTGGAAAATGCCAAAACCCTGGTTGACATTTGATCCTAATATTACTAATATTGCATTAAAAGATAGCCTCTTCAATTTCCTCAGTTTGATGATATGCAGAACTGCACTCCCATAATAACTGACATTTATGGAGCATTTAATGGTTTACAGAGCACTTTCTTTACAACAGCCCTGGGAGGAAAGTAAGTGTTATTGTCATCTCCCTTTTATAGATATTAATAACAGTTCACATTTATATAAGTGCTAAAAGATTTACAAGGTTTTTACATGCATTATCTCATCTGATCCTCAGTACAATGTCACATTGATGCTATTATTCATTCTGTCACACAGGATAGGGAAACCAAAGCTCAGAGAGGTTCAGTCACTTGCCTGTGCTCACACAGCTAGTAAGCATCTGAGGTAGAATTTAAAGCCAGATCTTCTTAACTCCAAGTCAATTACTTTAGTCACTATAGTGTACTAGGAAAAAAGAAGCTCAGAATGATTATTTGCCATGGTTTACTCAGCTAATGAGACCTATGATTAGAAATTATACCTATCCTAACTCCATTTCAACAATTCAGTTCACATGTATTAAGCTTTCCAGCTCTGTTCTAGGCCTTATGCTAGGAACTGAGAATATAAAGGAACAGTGCCTACCCTCAAAAGGCTTATAACTTACTATGGGGGAAAGAACATATAAGCATGTGTAAATACAAAATCTGAGAAAAAAAGAATACGTTAAAAACTAGGAGGATTAGGAAAGGTGTCCAATGAGAGAGGATACCTCTAAGTGTTGAAGAAAGCTAAGAATTCCACAAATGAAGGAGTGGATTCTATTTGGGAGTGGGGGCAGTCTATGCAAAGGAATGGAAGGGAAAGGTAGAACTTTGTGTTTTAATTATATCTGACCCTTTGTGATCCCATTTAGGGTTTTCTTGGCAAAGATACCAGAGCGTTAATCAACTTACCTGGGGGTCACACAGCTAGTAAGCTTCTGAGGCTAGATTTGAACTCATGCCCTCATAACACCAGAGGGTCACTCTATACACTGTGCCACCCACGAGTGAATAATGTGAAAGTACCCTAAAAAGGTAGGCTAGAGCCAAATTGTGAAGAAGTTTAATTGCTAAATTGAGTATTTTGTTCAGTGTTCTCCCAATATATCACACTGCACCTTAAGAGGATACCAACTTTTTTCAGTGCTAAGCATGAGAAGAATCAAGTTAGTCTCAAACTACTTCACTGAAACTCTTCTTATCATAACATAATAAATATAGAGTTAGCAGGAACCCCTTAATTTTACAGATGAGGAAACTGAGGCCCAAGGATTGAAAGATAATAACTGACATAAGATTTGAACCCAGATGTTACTGACTACAAGTCCAACTCTAGGTCTTAAACAAAGAAATGGTGAATGTTTCTTTTTTATCTAATGAGCAGAGTCCTGAAAAATGTTCATTGTTTCTCCATTGAGATAAATTCTTGTCTATTAATTATTGAGAAACGCTGTTTATGAGATGCACAAGAAAAATGAATCTAAAAATAGCACTTCAAAAGTTGTTTCTTTAACATCTTGAGTACTAAGGAGGACTATCTAAACTTTTTAGATGTTTTAGCCTGTTTTAGATGTAATGGGTTGAGGGGAAGAAATAAATAGCTGTCCTATAGCTGATCTATTTTGTATATTGAGTCTTTTTTTTTTTTTCAAGGTCTCTGTTAATCTTTCAGGGGAAAATCTAAACAGGGGCCATTTTGAGGCTTTGATTTAGAGATTTTCCCTGTAGTTTTACTCTGGGGTCGGAGCATAATGAGCCAGAGAGTGAGAAAAAAGTGTGATCCCTTTTCTTTGGGGTCAGGCTCTCCCAGGATCGAACTCCGTCGGTCTGAATCCAGAGCTGGGCCCCTGAGTGGGAAGAAGGCATACCCCAACAGACAATGCAACAGAACTACAGGGTTTCATTCATAGCTCCCTAAGTATCTCTTTTGTCTCATCTCCGGTTCTTTTGATTTCTTTAATCCTTTTCAATTTACCCAAGCATTCTTTGTTTACCCATCACATCTTCCTAATCCATCGATCTATCTTCAGAGTAATATACAAGATCAAAAGGAATTAGATGTGCACATTTTTCAAGTTATTTTTATATTACATACATCTACTTCTTTCACTTAGGGAGAAAATCTTAATTTTCAGAATAAACAAACCCTTTCAGGTCTACGAGGTTTTCTCAGCCCAAGAAAGAGGTGTGCAATGTTGATGGACAGCAGTTAGTTACAGAAGTCATCCCTTCCCAAGAAAAGGAATCAATTTAATGCTAGCGTGGTTCAACCCAGCCCTAGAGGGAGGGGGATAATGGCAGGTTGGACTGCACGGATCCAGAACTGAGAATGAAAAATTCTTTCCTCACAAGAAGCCCATAGGTCATTCGGGATTACTGCACCGTTCAGTCCCTACGGAATCCAAACACCAGAGTTATGAGTGCTCTTATCATCTCAAAAATAAAAATAAAAACGACAATGATATTTGTCGAAACCGTAAAAGTCTGGTATTTCCATCCCACTGGCAAGTTTGTCGATAGACACTCAAGAGTCGGGAGAAGAGGAAAGAGATGAAGGGGATCTCTGACTTAAAACCATTGCGAAAAAGCCTCCTGTGAGTTTCGTGCTCCTGCATTTCTCTCTATCCCCAGGTCTTCCGGACTTTTGATCTGCAAGGGCCGTGCCCAGGAGACCAGGCTAGGAGACCGCCTCCGGACTTTGTGAAAACCCGATACCTGCTTTTTTTCTCTTCTCCCCCGATATCCTCCCACCCCCTTCCTTTGTAAGTCGGGGATACAGTTAGGAGTTGCCGCACACTGGAGTAAGAGGGGTCGCGTGGCAGGTTCTCGCTGCCCAGCTCTTTCCTCCATCCCTTCTTGCCCAGGATCCCCCAGCTTGGTCCGATATAGGACTCACCTAACTTGCACTCGCCATCGTGAGCCTTGTGAACACGCTCGCGGCCAGCCCTCACCGAGATCCAACTGTGCAGGTGCAGGGCGCACACGCTCTGGTAAGAACGGCCGTCCGACCCGCACACGGCGCCGTCCTCCTTGCACACACACAGCCCCGTGCCCTCCAACTCCTCAGGCAGTGACTCCTGGGACGCGGCAGCCCCCAGTACCTCCCGGGACTGGCTTACGCAGACAAGTCCCGGGCCGCAGCGGGCTTGGTGCCTCCGGCTCGCGCCACTTCTGCCCCCGCACAGCTCGCCCTCGGCGCCCAGGCACTGCTCACAGCATCCACAGTCGTCCCGCACCGAGAGCTCCGGAGCCTTGCATCGCACCGGTTCGCAGTTCTCGGGGATGCACTGACCGCACTCATTGGTGTTACCGCTGTCTTTTGCCCCTATCAGGCGATGGGACCAGGAGCACAGGAGCAGCGAAAGCAGCAGGAGTGGGGGAAAAGTGAAACGGGGCATAGTGGGGGCCCGGAGGGTAAAGAAAGAGCAAGAAAGAGCGGCTGGCTGGGAAAGAGGCACTCTTTGCTTTGACTGCTTCAGAATAGACAGTAGCAGCTGGGTGGCGGCGGCGGTGGGGACACACCCAATTCCTTTGCCAGGGGCGGGGAAGGAGCTGACAGCCCCAGGCTAGCCCCAACTCTCAAGAGTAAAAGCTATAGGGACTGGAACAAAGTCAGGACAGAGAATGGGAGCATCACACTGACGCTAGATCTTACATTTGTCCATTCTCTCAATTGTGAAATAGGGGTTACAGAATTTTTTAGAGTCCAAAGGAACTTTCAAGCCTTCTCGTTTTACAAATGTGGATACTAAAGTCAGAGGTCCAAGTCACATAGCTAGTAGGACAAAGAAGTGGAATTGGAGCATTTTGACTCCCAATCTGGTATTCCTTACACCCCGCCATCCTGTCTGCTTAAGGTTTCTGTCGCATTCTAATATGCCAGAAACCGGAGCCAACTGGCATGACAACCCTTCTGTTTCAGTTATAAGAGAAGTTGAAGAATTCTTCCCACAGCGTGATTAAAAGTTTTGCTTTTTAAATAATGTTGAAATAAGACTGTGAGAAGAAAATTGGAGTAGGAAGTAGGAGAGAGGCAAAATATGGATAAGATATATGGTCCCTGGGGTCATGGAGCAACCAATCTAGAGAGAAGACAAACAATAATGACTATCATACAAAATATTACATGATCAGTACTCTAGAAAAGTGCGAAGTATCAATGTGAAGTCTAAAAGGGGAGGGAGATTATTACATTTGCGCACTGTATGTGGTTACTGAAAAGGAAGGGGTAGGAGGAAGAAAAACTGCTTTTATAAATCCACTAAGTCAGCTGGATAGAAAGTACTGTTTTGTTGTTCTTCTTGTTGCTGCTGGTTTCAATCACATCCAGACTCTTCATGACCCCATTTGGGGTTTTCTTGGCAAATATTCTGGAGTGGTTTGCTATTTCCTTCTTCAGTTCATTTTACAGATGAGAAAACTGAAGCAAATAGCGTTAAGTGACTTGCCCAGATCGTGCTGCTAAAAGAGTCTGAGGATGGATTTGAACTCACCTCTTCCTGACTCCAGGCCCAGTATTCTATCCACTGCACTCTATCTCAGAGAGAGTGTCCATAGCACAGCAAAAATAGTAGTATAAAGACACCCACCAGTTCAGGAGGAAACAAAATCTAATGATGGAGCCAATGACAAAACCAATGACTTCAGAGGGCTATATAAATGCACAAAATGTAATTAACAGCAAACTGAACTAGAAATCCTAAAGCAAGAAAGATCAAGAAGACTTGGTGGGGGCAGAGCAGTTTGTAATATGCTTCTGGAAAGGTAAAACTTTTCAAATAGAACAAGATAGGTAAGAGTGAAGAAGGTGTAGAATAGCATCAAACATTAAACACACACACACACACACACACACACACACACACACACACACACACACACACACACACACACACACACACCCCCAACTATGTAAGTAAATCCAGGAACCACACTGGGAAAGCCTAGTGATTTGAATAAAGCTCAACCCAGGCAGAAAGGGAAGTGATAATCATCAGAATAAATCATGGACCATATAGACTGAAGAATGAAATAAGTGAGTAGTTGAGTTCTGGAAGCAATCACAAGCCAGGTAGTTAGATAGTGTACTGGATAGAGTGCTGTGCCTGGGGTCAGGAAGGCTCATTTCATCTTCCTGGGTTCAAATTTTCTTGGTAAAGATACTGTAGTGGTTTGCCATTTCTTTCTCCAGGCCATTTTACAGAGGCAAACAGGGTTAAGTGATTTGCCCAGGATCACACAGCTAGTAAGTGTCAGGCCAGGTTTGAACTCAGGAAGATGAGTCTTCCTGACCCCAGGCCCAGCACTCTATCCACAGAGCCACCTAGCTTTTTACATATTATTTTACATACTAAAATCTATGACCACTTTGCAAAGTACTATTATGATTAGAAGAAAATAAAAGACTATTAATAAATTATATATCTACTCTCTTTTTGTGCAAATAATGAAAGAGTATTGATTCAGGGTATAATTATTATCTAGAATGAACTGTGCTCATCACAAGTGTGAAGCATATTAAGAACGGATACATATCTGTACACAATCTGCAGCATTTTTAATTGGCATAGCATGCATTATATATGTGCAACAAACCTTTGCTTAAATTAAAACACAAAATTTATTTCCCGGCGTAGAGCATTTGGTATATAGTAGGCTGTCTGGGTGGAGGAAGTCATCCCAGGTGTCAAAGGAGATCATCAATATTCATTGAAAATTTCAAAAGCACAGCAACTCAATGGGCATCTTTCTCCCTTTGTTTGTTCTCAGAGCTCCAATTAACACTTATCTTCAATGCACATGTGCAAAACAAGGTAATGGGTAAATATATGCACTGAATTTATCAAGCTGGAGAAAGTACATGTAAGTTTCTTCCTATGATAGACTACAGAGGTAGCATGATATACAGTAAAACAAAAGCTGAGCTTGAGGCTGGGAAGACCCAATTCTTTCACACTGACTTTGTGGCCCTGGATAGGCCACTTTACCTCTTAGTCCATGCGGCAGTTCTCTAAGAGCAATATCCTACAGCGTTCCCTAATCTCCATTGGTAGAAGAGTTTCTTCCCTGGGAATTCCCTACACCAATCAAATGGTAGGTTTGGATTTCCCCTAAATAAAGATAGATTCCTAATTTACACTCCAAATGGTAGTTTCTTCCTTTCTAATTAAAGAAGAAGGACGATTTTTGCTTTTAACTTTTATGTGCATTTTATCTTCGTTTTACATTTAATATTAACGAATAGGTGATGAAAACTCTGACTAGAACAAGAGAATGAGAGCTGGCTGGATTGCTTTAGGGAATGTATAATGTTCTTTCAATTAAAATCAGTTTCACCTCAGAAACAAAAACTCTGTATTCTTCTGGTGATGTTGCATGGCTTAGAATTTCCCAAAGCAGGGATATGCTGGAGCCAGTTCCAACCAGCATGTTAGGGTCAATTGTTAAATTTCACCTGTGAGCATTTACACCTTGGAAATTGACAAATGTTACAAACCAGGCCTTGATTTATTGTTTTGTTGGTTGCCTAGACTTAAGAAAGTAATGGAGAAAATGTTAATAATTCAAATTAAACTGTGCAACCACGAATAGATAATTTAACTTCCTAAACCTCACTTTATTTGTAAAATAGTAAATACTTATAGTACTTATTTCATGGGATTATTATGTGGATCAATGGAGATAATTTATGAAGGTCTAGCATATGATAAATTATGAAAGGTAGCCTAGCATACGACAACCTATGAGAGGCAGTTTGGCATAACGAATTAATTGGTCTAGTGTCAGGAAGATCTAGGTGCAAATCCCACCTCCAAAATTTGCTACTTTTGTGATCATAAGCTAGTTGCTTAAACTTTTTGCAAACTCTCAGGCAACTCTTTGATTTAAATGAGCTATAGACAAAGTGTGATCTATATCTCTAGAGGGAGTTCCAAAACCAACAGTTAAAAATGGGTAAGATTCTGAAAAGATTCAAATTTTAAAAGGTATATTGGCAGGTTAGAATACCTCCAAAGGAAGGTTAATTAGAATATTTTGGTGGGTTTGTGGAACCATGTCACAAAAAATATTTGAGGGAAAACATAGTACAGTGTAAACAACATCAGCTTTGGATTCAGAGCACACAGGTTCAAACCTAACCTCAACTACTGCTGCCTGGATGGTGTTTTCATTATCTACTGTCACTCGCCTCATGGTTTGAAATGCTTCTGAGGTATGAATAAGTGGGGTTAATGATAAATCAAGCCCCCACATTTACTATTTATTGTAGACTGAAACAGCAAACAAGTATCTATTAAGCACTTACTGTATGCCAAGAATTGTGCCTAGGAAAACAAAGAAAGACAAACATATGGTCCTTGCCCTCAAGGAACATACATTCTAATTGGGGAGACAACATATTTTAAATTGTATAAAATAAAATACATAGTATACAAAGGAAATCAATTCTATTGAATGGCAATTATAAAATATTATTTAAACAAATTCACAGATCCCAGTATAAAAATCACTGATTTAGAGGTATGGAAGAGAAACTAGTTTGAGTTTTTACAATTTTTTCTACTGAAGTATACATGATGTCTAGTTAGCTATCTAGTTACCTAATGGTAATATATGGTTTCTCCAGTTGTACTTCCAATATACTATTTTATAAGTCCAACATCAATAAAAAATATTCTAGTGACATTTGCTGTAAGGTAAATGCATATCTACATTGCACTTCAGCATCTTATTTCCTAGCAATAATATTTTACCTCTTCATGTAAAAATAGATTCTTCTTATTACTTGGAAAGTAGAAAATGAATAAGAGCAAATTTACCCCACTCTTGACTAATTGCTTAAGTTATGGACATGATTGATTACTAGGTAGCTATCGAGCTTCCTGATAACAATAGTGGGTTTCTCCACATCAGATTTTGGCATTCTAGAAATTTAAATCAATCCCTTATCAATAGAAATTCTTAAGCAACTAAATTACCAGCAAAAAAAAATCTGACTTCTTTAGCTACAAACAGATGCCTCTTGATTTCTAGTGAAAAATTAAGCAAAATGAAGTAAAAGAGTTGGATTTGCCCACATGCCCCATAGTGATCGTGGCTTTTGCTACTATGTTTCTTGGGATTTGCATGAATGCCACACTCCAATAAGTCTCTAGCATGGTACTTGGAGAAATATTGGTATCTAATTGTATTTTACTTCATTAGCTTATTTCCAACAATAATATTTCACCCCATTACTTAGAGTTGTTGTTCTATTTTGAGCAATGTAAAACAATTCAGAGCAAATAATCAGGATGTTGTACAGCGTATGTATGATCTCACATCAAAAGGAACTCGACGATGACGCTTGATTCAGTGTCAATATATAAATAATTTCTATTTCAGTTACATGTTTTATAATAATATCTCAATCCATTAGCTAAAAATAAATCCTTTGTTTTGTCTTGTTGTTCAGTCATGTCCAACTCTTCATGAACTCATTTGGGGTTTTCTTGGCAAAGATACTGGAGTGGTTTGCCTTTTTTTTCCAGCTCATTTTACAGATGAGGAACTGAGGCAAACAGGGTTATGTGTCTCATCCAGAGTCACATAGTGTGGAAGTGTGAGTCTTCCTGACTCCAGGCCTGGCACTCTATGCACTGCCCCACATTTGTTGTATTTAGAGCAATATAAAAAAAAATTGAAGTCAACTAATTATACATTTGAGTATATATTCTACTTAAAGCATGTTCATGTTTTCTAGTTTCCTACTCAGATTCTTAATTAAAATATTGCATTTATCTAGGTAAACTTATAGCATTTTAGCTGTTTAAAGTGATCCAACCTTGATAGGAACACTCTAGTTGGATATGATCCAATGTTAACATAAAACAATATGTTATTTAATAATATAATATGTATAATTCTCTTCTCAGCCTGTCAACCTAACTCATGGCAATGTGTTTAATTTTACCATTCTGATCTCTATCACAATCTAGGGATATGGTTAAATAGTTTCTTCCAAATTAATAAACTTACTATTTATTAGCTCTTGCACCCACTTTTAGATCATTAAATATTATTTAGCCAAATAGCATCTACAGAAATTCTCTTTACTAATAGAAATTAATCTCATGGCAAATGTATTAATTTTCTATAATTAAATGTTAAAATTACCAGATCTCTCTCTATATATATACATAATTTATTAAGAAACTAAATCAATAACACACATAAATACATAATATGCTATTTATATATTTTGCTTATTCAGAAGTTCACAACAAGTCACCTCAAACTCTAAATATAAGATAATTCCTTTTTCTTTGTCTGGAAACATAGTCCCAAATCATCCATCTCATTGCAGATACTGATTAAAATCTCTTAAGAATATTCTTCATATTTCTTCTCAAGATCAGATTCAAATTCAGCATCTCAGAACATAACATTTGTTCCTTTTCTTTATGTTCCTTTCTGTAATGATAGGAAACAGTTTTTCTAAAATGCACTATACTTGGCAGCTCCTCATAGAATTCTTTCTATAATGTTTCTTTATAATTTAAAACAAGACAATTCTGATGAGGAAGAAATTTCACTTCAACATCTCTCTCTCTCTCTGTCTTATCCACATGTTGCTCATAGAACCTCACTGATGATAGATAAAACTCACAGAATTACTTTAAAACCATTTAAGTAGTCAAAGGTTGTATCAAGCAGTCAAGAGCAGTGGCATCAAACTCAAATAGAAACAGGACCACTAAAGCATACATAAGAATGAGTCACATAGGAAATCACATATTGTTGTTATTTTTGTCCTATTGTATTTTTATTTATTTTGTTAAATATTTCCCAATTACATTTCCATCTGGTTCAGGTGCATTGGGGAGTGTTGAAACCATTGTGCATGTTTCACACTTCTGTTCTAAAAGATTTTTAGAAACTTCACACCAAAGGGTGAGGTGTAATAGGATTCTTTCTATCCTTTTTGGAGTTAGGTATAGACTAGTTTTTGGTTGAGAAATATTGAAAGCATGTACAGATTTTATTGGCTCAGTGACTAAGGCTCAGGACATTGATGATCTAAATGCAAAAACCAGACCATGAGGGAACTGGAGTGGCTCTCTCTCAAGCTTGACGGGCATACTAACCCAGCTAATGTTCGATCCTTGCTAAATACATTTTCCCTATTGACTAAGTAAATCTCCTTTAACTTAAGGTGGTCAAGAGTCTCATTTCATTCCATTTCCAAACCTTAAACATTAAACCAGCCTGAATCAGTCCTGGTCTACAACATCATAGAATTAAATTTCATTGTAGTGCATTGGAAGATAGATACCAAGCCTCAAAGCGTGTTCTCACTAGAGCTTACTTCATGGAGTTGCGTGTCTGCACCATGGGCATTTCAACAACATAAAGGAATTGTTGCTATGGACTGAAGTAGGAACCCCTGGGGGCTATCTTGGTCTTCTTCTCCACCCTGTGAGATAGGAGAGTTGTTTCATAGGTTAAAAAGACTCTTCTAGCAGTAGACACATGTCTTGCCTAGAGAATCCTGCACCTGAGAGTGTGGCTACTGTAACATTTCATTTTTTTCCCCTGATCATAGGTGACTGAACAGATATCCTAAGATAGATGTGTTCAGCCTTGGAGGCAGTCTCATGAGTTCAAGATGTCAGGAGATCCTGAGTCCCTCTTTGGAACTGACTGATTGCAAGGAGTTGTACTCTGCAATGACGCCTTCTCAAAGAAGATGACCACCATCAAAATATATGCCCAAGACTTGGATTAACTTGCCAAGAAGACACATAAGGAATTTTTTGAACAGTGAAAAGCTTAGGTGAAGGTTAAATGTCAATTTAGCTGTTCTGAAAAATGGTCCAAGTTTTGATATTTTAAGTCTTAATCTCCTGGAAGAATATAATGATAGTTTTAAGTTACTGTTTTTTTGTTTAAGTCTTTGATAAAGCAAATTTGTGAGCCTCTTTTTAATGTGGAGGAAATAAATGAGTCCTATATCTGATTTATATTATATATAGAATACTTTTCTATTCACCACTTTTGGAAAAATCATAGACATTAACTAAACCTAAGTTTTTTAAAATTTAATTTTATTTCTTATTTTTATTACATTTTAAGTTCCATTCTCCCACCCTCCCTCCCCACCCCACACTAGAGAAGGCCACCATTTGACACATATATGTGTGTGTGTGCAAATATACATGCATATATATATTTATGTAAAACCATATGCTGCATATTTCTATTTATCAGTTCTTTCTCTGGAGGTGGATAACATCTTCTTTCATAGGTCTTTTGTAGATTATTTGAATATTTATAATACTCAGGATAGCTTAGTCATTCACCGTTATTCTTTGAACAACATTGCTGTTACTGTAGACAACATTCTTTATTCTGTTCATTTCACTCTTCATTATTTCATGCAAGTTTTTCCAAATCAACCTGCTCACCATTTCTTAGAGTACAGTAGTATTCCATCAGGATCATATACCACAACTTGTTTAGCCATTCCCCAATTGATGGGCATTCCCTCAATTTCCATAAACCTAAGTTTTAAGGCATTCCTAACCTAGAACTCTAGGGTAGAGATATAAACAACTAGAAAGTATGAGAAAAAGCCTGCTCCCTCTCTGTGCAGGGCCAAGATCTCTCTGGACTGAATGCAGAGCTACGGGCCTCATTGATAGAGGAAGAAGGCTGACTCCTAACCATTCTGGGTCTACCTACCTGGAGTTTTATGTTATTATACTAGCAAAAAAAATCCACATCAATTTACCAAAATATGTATTCACTGTGGACAAGTTAGATTTATATCGGAGATACAAGAATGGTTCAACGTTAGAAATTTTTTGGCATAATTAATATTTTTTAAAAGAACAACCAAAACCAGATGTCAAGAAATGCAGAAAAAATCTTAAATGATGTCTAATACTCATCTATGCTGAAAATCTTTTTAATAATAAAAGATAGGGTGACCCTGGGTGAGTCACTTAATCCCAATTGCCTAAAAATTTAAAAATAATTTAAAAATAATAATAAAAGGTAGGTATAGAAAGATTTTTTATTAATATGATTAAGAGTGCTTACTTTGGAAGCATATACACTATTAATATGATTAGAAGTACATTTATAAAGCCAAAAACTAGCATTGTTTGCAATGGAAAAACACTAGAGCTGGACAATATTCACATCCCACTATTCCTATTATATTTTCCTAGAGGTAAAGAAAGAAGTCCTCTTTTCTATCTTATTATTATAACTTTAGAAATACTAGGATTAATACTATTATTCTAAAACAATACACAAATTAAAATATATGTCTATGTATATATATATATGTATGCATATATATGTAGTCAAAAAGGACATAAAACTTTACTTATTTGTAAGATATGATGCTTACTTAGAAAACCCTAAAGAGTCATCAAAGAAACCACTTAAGCTATTTATTTTTATTATTATACTTAGCCAAGTAATTTAACAAATGATAATAGCTATTAATTATTAATAACTAATACTATTATGTAATAAATATTATATTTCATTGTATTAATGGCATAAAATAAACCCACAACATCATCAATATTTCTAAATAGCAATAACAAAAAAAGAGGAAATAATAAAAGGGAAAATTCCACTCAAAATAACTGCAAAATACATAAACTATCTGAGAGTCAATCTACTAATACATACTCAAGATTTATGTAACTAAAATTGCTAAATAGTCTTCAAAAAGTAAAGAATAAGTTGAATAATTGAAGGTATATTCATGCTCATGGTTGGACCATGAAATATTCAATAAAATTGAAGATAAAAACTACTTAGGGAAGAATTTCCCATTTGATAAGAACTGCTGGAAAAACTGGAAAGCAGTTCAGTTTTAAAAAATAGGTTAAGAGCGACATCTTACACCATCTACCATATACCATAATAAATAGATCTCAAATGGTTAGTCATCTTAAGGTTTTATATATATGTGTGTGTGTGTGTGTGTGTGTATGTGTGTGTGTATGTGTGTGCGTGTAAATATATATATATATATATATATATATATATATATATGTACATGAGTAACTTGGATCGAAGATTTTCTTCTTTGTTTTTATAATTATGACCGGAGGGGGAAGGGAGATTCTGAAAAAAATGAGACTATTTACAGTGAGAGCTCTCTCTTCTCTACTTTTCCTCATCTCACATCATCCAGATACCTTTTGACACTTCCTCCTCCTTCATTCCTATTTCTCACAAAGAGGTGGGCCTTCTCTTTACCAATCAAATATCTCTACCAGTAAAGATGATTTCATTTGATCCTATCTTCTCCAATATATTTTCCTCTCTATCGTCCTCATTCTATCATTTATCTTCAGTCTCTCCCTACTTCCTATAAATGTGTTCATGTCTCCCTCATTACCCTGAAACCCTCACTTGATCTATCCATCACTGCTAGCTATCATCCCCTACCTATTTCTAGGGCATCAGGCTTGGAATCAGCAAGACTCATTCATCTTCATGAGTTCAAATATAGCTTCAGACATTTACTAGTTGAGTGACCCTGGGCAAGTCATGACCTCAGTTCCTCCTCTGTAAAATGAGCTGGAGAAGGAGACGGCAAACCACTCTAGTATCTTTACCATGAAAACCCCAAATGGGGTCAGGAAGATTTGGACACAACTGAAACAACTGAACAACAACGAAGGCAACTTGTGTATTAGGTTTCCCTTTCCTTTCACTCTTCAACTCTCTGCAGTCTGGATTCTGATGTAATCATTCAACTGAAACTGACCTCCCCAAAGTTACCAATGATCTTTTAATTGACAAGTGTAATTACCTATTCTCAATCATCCTTCTTGACCTGTCTACAGTTTTTGACACTGTTGATCACCATCTTCTCCTTGATATCCTCTTCTCTGTATTTTCCTGCCATTGCTCATTTATTCATGGCTCTTCTACCTCTCTGACTATTTCTTCTAAGTCTGCTTTGCTTCATTTTCATCTAGGTCATACCTAGTAACTGTGAGTATCCCCCAAGGCTTTGTCCTGGGCCTTCTTCTAATCTCCCTCCATATTATTTCACATAGAGAGCTCATCAGTCCCCATGCATTTAATTATTATCTAGCCTCTCTTTTGACCTCCAATCTCACCTCTCCAACTGCCTATAGAATATTTTGAACTGGGTGTTTCATAGACATCTTAAACTCAACATTTTCAAAACAGAACTCATATTTTCTCTAAATCTTCCCCTCTGCTTGACTTCCCTATTGCTGTGGAGGGTACCATCATCCTTCCAGTCACTCAGGCTCATAACTTAGGTGTCATCCTCAACTACTTTCTCTCTCATTCTCTCATCACCAATCAATTGCCGAGATCCATCACTTCTAGCCTCTCAGCACCTTTTGTTTAAGCCTCTTTCTCTCTTTTCACAACACCACCACCCTGCTGCAGGCTCTCATCACCTCACATCTGGATTATTGCAATAGCCTTTTGGTTGGCCTGCCTGTCTCAAGTCTCTCCCCACTCCTATCAATTCTCTGCTCAGCTGCCAAAGTGATCTTCCTAAAGCATAAATGTGCCCTATTACCTCCAGGATCAAACATGAAATCCTCTGGTTTTTAAAGTCCTTCATAATCTGCCCCTTCCTACCTTTCTACCGCCACCCAAGTACTATGTGATTCAGTGACACTGCACTCCTTAGTGTTCCTCAAATGAAATATTCCATCTCCTGTTTCTGGGCATTTTCAATGGCTATTCTCCATGCCTGGAATAATCTTTCTCATTTCCACTTCCTGGCTTCCTTGGCCTCCTTCAATTTTCAATCTCACCTTGTACTAGAAACATGATCCTGATCCCCTTTAATTCCAGTGCTTTCCCTCTGTTCATTACTTTCAATTTATTCTGTAAGAAGCTCTCAACTTATTTTTCAACATGGCTGTTTGCATGTTATCTCTCCCATTAGATTGTGAGCTTCTTGAGAACAGGAACTGTCTTTTACCTTCCTTTGTACATACACAGCACTCTGCCCAGTACCTGGCACATAGCAGGCACTTAATAAATGTTTATGGACAGACTGACTGATTGCCACCCATAAAAACAAGCAAACCAGCTTAGGTGAAACAGAAGGGCACCCTGAGAGACAAAAGGCAGCATATGCCAGACAAATCAAATTACCACCACCACCACATGATCATTATCCCTCCTCCAATGATAAAGAGATTGCTCAGGACTCTAAAGCCAACAGAATTTGGAATAACAGTGCTTTCAAACCTCTTGCCACAGCCAGAAACCTGGGAAAGGGAGCCATCTCTAAGGTATGCAGGGCATACCTGGAGAAATATATTTTAGAGGTGTGGGGGATTCCTGTCTATATAAACAATTTGATTAAAATGCACTACAAAATTAATGGACCCATGTGGATTATATTGATTTATTAGAATAATTGAGTTACAATATTCACCTTTTCATTTGAAGTACTATAATTTAAAACACTGAACTATATGGAATTGAAATGACTTTGGATTACTATTTCAGTGCATGGACCACTCCTTAGAGTTCTGGGCATAATGGGCAACCATTAAGATTTAAAGAAGGAAACCCCACCCACCCTCCCAAGCTATTTGCAACAGTATTCTTCAGATATTCCAGGAAAGCAGTGTGATAACTCACCTCACTCTTAACCTGCCAACAATCCCTTAACATGCCACAAAAATCCACAACTTCGTTTTCAGAAAGTGTTTTCAACACTATTAACACCTGATACCTGGAAGACTAGAATATATCAGACAGAACCCTGCGTCTCCTCAATAATATATATTACAAGAAAAACTGAAAATCTTGCTCTTTTCATAATAGTGTGAGTCAAAGAATAAACTACAATGAATAAAAACATCATAGATTAGAACTCTATTTTGGCATGCTTGTGTGAAAAAAAGTGTTTTATAGAAGGTTCAAATAATATATTAGTTTTCATGAAAGAGATTGTTTTATAGATAATTTTTGAGTCTTATATTTTATTTTGTTAACTTAAATTTTTTTTATTTTGGCAGTACAAATAGAAATTGAATATTGATGCTGCCTTTACATTTTATAGTGCCCTGTTTTTCGAAATCTCAGACACAATATATATCTAAATTAATGTAATAATCACTTAAATATGTAAAATATATGAAATTTTTAATTTGAAAAAATGAAATCAAGTAGAATTTACATTTAAATTTTTGATACAAATTTGCAACAAAAATTTCATATTAAAATTTATAGTACACCTTGGGTATTTCACTATTATTTATGCTAATTTAAACACATAATCACAAAAAGTACAAAATTTAAATATTCTGGTCTGCACACTAACCATCCATTCTCTCACATAATGTTACGTAACAAAAGATACAATATGATGAACTAGAGCACATGCACACTTTGATGGCAATAGTAAATTGCCTCTTTTTAGATGGCAGAAATTTTGAAATTTAAGTTTATTACAGCTACAGTCACAAGATAAATGATTATGATATATTTTTTAAAATTTTAAGAAATTATGGATTTTTATGAATTATGAAAAATTTAGGTAAAGCATCCAAAATGCTTAAGCAGCCAATGTGGGGCATATTAGAAAGTCCAAGAAGCAAATACAGGATATCAAAAGCAGCTAATGTCTTTGAAATAGGAGGTATGCTACTACAAATACCAATTTTAAATATTAACATTCTAAAAGTATAATATATTTTAAAAGTATATATTCTCATAAGATTATATAAAATGTATATAAAACTGTATTCTGGGTGCTTTACCTCCATTCTTGTTGTAAACCTTAAATGTATGTGAGGTGTCAAAAGAAAATCCTTAATTTTAGCAACATTGTTTTGGTACTCACTTCAGATCACATTGCTGTCAATTTTATTCACAGTTAAAAAACTCTGAGATACTGCTGACATAGCACTGGTGATCACTCTGCACTTTTTAAAATAAGGTATTACTTTTATAATTATGTTAAGTTATATTTCATATTATCTTTCTCTTATAAAGTATTATATAAAGTAATAACGCATAAAGTTCTTGTCTATGCATTGTTGTTGCGTGTGTAAATGTACATTTATGTCATTATTAAATTTACGTCTGCGACAGTGTATTCAGTCAACAGTATGCTTTGTACTTTCAGGTGACTCATGACAATTAACAAGTGATGTGAGCTTGAGCAATAAGCATTTAAACAACTTGATAAAAAAAATGTAAGGCTAGCAGAACACTAGGTGAATGTGGAACATTTCCCAAGGCTTCTCTAGAGAAATTGGAACCATCCTATCTATTCCAGGACAACTGACTGGCTTAATTTATATGTATTCAAACATTCCCATATCTCATACAATATATCCCATATGCATAAGGTAACAATTGCTTTGTTGTGCAGATAATTCATAATTATTGTGTTTTTATTTTGCATATTTCATTTCTATCTTAAGTTTTTGTGCCTGTGATGAGCAGGGTCTCATCATAGTGAGGGTGAATGAGGAATGGGGATTTGAGGCAGGGGACTAGGCAAGGGCCCCTGCATTTCTTTTTTTTTTTTCTTTTTTTCTTTTTTTCCATTGGTGAGGCAATTGGGGTTAACTGACTCGCCCAGGGTCACACAGATATTGAGTATCATGTGTCTGAGTCCGGATTTGAACTCAGGTCCTCCTGACTCCAGGGCCAGTGCGGTATTCACTGTGCCACTTAGCTGCCCCCACATTTCTTTTTTTTTTCAATTTCTTTTACTTTTAATTTATGGGATAAAACAAGCATTTCTATAACATAATATAATTGAAAAAAGGTGATTGCACATGAAACTTCAAATCTTTTATGTATAACTTGCTATTCCTTTTAAATGTATAATAAAGTTATGTAAATTTCTTTTTTTCTTCCCTCCCCCCACCCTACCCTAAAGATGGCTACCATTAGACATGAATAGGTATATATATGTGTATATATATATATGTGCATATATATTCATATATATGTAAAATTATTCTATACATACTTCTATTTATCAGTTCTCCCTCTGGATGCAGATAGCATCTTTCTTCACAGGTCCTTTTTAGTTCATTTAGGTATTCATAATAGTCAAAATGATTTATTCCCTCAAAGTTGTTCTTAAAACAGTATTGCTGTTACTGTATACAATGTTCTCTTGGTTCTGTTCATTTCGCCCTTCATTATTTTGTGTAAGCCTTTCCATATTTTTCTAAGATCACTGAGCCCATCATTTCTTCTAGCACAGTAGTATTCCATCACAATCACATACCATAACTTGTTCAGCCATTCCCCAATTGATGGGCTTCCCTGCAATTTCCAGTTCTTTGCCATCACAAAGAGAGTTGCTACAAACATTTTAGAACATACAGGTTCTTTTCTTATTTCCCTAATCATCTTTGGAAATAGACCTAGTAGTAGAATTGATGGGTCAAAGGTTCTATAGACAGTTTAATAACTCTTTGGGCATAATTCCAGATTGCTCTCCAGAATGGTTGGATCAGTTCACAATTCCACCAATAATGAATTACTGTCTCAATTTTTCCACATCCCCACCAACATTTGTTGCTTTCTCTTTTAATCATTTTAGCCAATCTGGTGGATATAAAATGATATCTCAAGGTTGTTTTAATTTGCATTTTTCTAATCAATAATGATTTTGAGCATTTTTTCATATGACTACAAATTGTTTTGATTTCTTCATTGGAAAACTGCCTGTTCATATCCTTTGACTATTTATCAATTAGGGAATGACCCATATTCTTACAGATTTGACAAAATTCTTTATATATTTGAGATATGAGATCTTTATCTGAGAAACTGCCTATAAATATTTTCCCAATTTTCTGCTTTCTTTCTGATCTTGGTTACATTTATTTTATTTGTACAAAACCTTTTTAAATTTAAGGTAATCAAAATCATCCATTTTAGACCTAACTTTGCTCTCTATCTCTTGTTTGTTCATAAATTGTTTGCCTATCCATAAGTCTGATAAGTAATATGTTTCATGTTCTTCTAATTTTCTTGTAATATCTCTCTTTGTATCTAAGTCATGTATCTATTTTGACCTTATCTTGGTAAATAGTATAAGGTATTGGTCTATGATCATTTTCTGCCAAAATGCTTTCCAGTTTCTCCTCTGCATTTCATGGGTCTAAGGACAATACTGCTAGGAAGCAACATGGAACCCACATTTATTGAAGACCCAGAAAATGGTCTGTGCAACAGAAAAGGGTATACCCAACATACTGTCTAATGCTTCATTGTCAGATACTGATATGATTTTATCAGTGGAAATTACATTGAAAAAGTGTCATTACCATCTACTTTGCCACTCACTATATTCTAAGCACCCCTGGGACCTTTCCGCCTGACCGACAGCTGAAACCTTCCATATGTGTTGTCTCCCCCATTTGACAGTGAATTTCTTGAGAGCAGGGGCTGTCTTATTTTTCTATTTATAAGCCTGGTGGTTTGCATATTGTCAGCACTTAATAAAAGCTTCATTAATTTATTACATTCATGAACCACAATTTGTTTAGCTATTCTCTCAATTGACAGGCATCTATCTACTTTGTTTCTAGTTCTTTACATAGTATTTTCAATTAACTCCCAAGTTTCTCCCATAAATAAAGGCACATCTTGAATTACAAAAACAAAAACATTGTTCTTCTGGTGATTTGTGTGGCTATAAATTGTAGAATAACAGGGTCTCTGAAGAATTAGAATTGAGGATCTTTTTTTTTTTAAAGAGGCAATAGATAAGGAAGTGGTAGAAAGAAACAAGCATTTATTAAGTGACTACTGTGTGTCAGGCACTATGCTAAACACACTACATATATTATCTCATTTGATCCTCATAACAACCCTGGGAGATAGATGATATTATTATCCCCATTTTAATCCGCAGTTAAGGAA
Organism: Vombatus ursinus; assembly: GCF_900497805.2. NCBI lineage: Eukaryota > Metazoa > Chordata > Mammalia > Diprotodontia > Vombatidae > Vombatus > Vombatus ursinus. Next base: position 4,486,508 of record NW_020953936.1, read on the forward strand.
ACTGAGGCAGATCGAAATTAAATGATTTGCCCAGGGTCACACAGCTCGTGCCTGAAATCTGATTTGAACTCAGTTTTTCCTGCCTCCAGGACCAGCACTCCATTGCACCATCTAGCTGCCTCCATGGTAAGCATGAACAGGCTAAAGGTCTATGTGTACGGACTACTGTAGGCTAAAAAATTGATTTGCTTAAAAAGGCTATCATCAGAGGTGTGTATGACTAAAAACAAAGAGGGAATGGTCACAAAGGAAGCATGAGGGAAAATGGATTTATAGACTGCGTACTCCATTGATATCCATGCAATGTCAATGACATAGGCTAGAAATATGGTTAAAATGCAGGGACAGGTTACAAATGTGAATTGTACCCATACCATAAATTAAGTGGAAGCTTTGAATGGCAATTAAGCCATTCCCTCACTGTCCTTTCAATTTCTAACTTCTGGTTACATCAAGAGCTTCTTTGAAAGATGAAAAGAAATGCTGCTAGCATTGAAAGAGAAAGAAACTGCTGAACTACTCTGTTAAAACTCCTTGGTTCTGTTCTATTCAAAATCTGTTTAAAATGTTGTGGACATGTGGCAAAATTCCTTTATAAAAGTCTTATTCCCCAAGGTTGTGGGGGGCTTGGGGTGGGGGGGAGGAGGATTCATGCTGGCCCGAGATTTAGACCAACAGTAAACACTGAGTTGTACTGTCCAACTGAATGGCCATTACTTCTGCCGTCACCAGCCCCACCTGAGTGTAGGGACAGGAGCCAGAACTCAGCAGGAATAGTATAAATGGGACAAGCAAATAGGCAGGGCTAGACTGGGGAGCGCCATGGCCATCATCATCATCATCAGTCACTTCCCCGGTCTGATACATTTGTATCTGAACTATTGAGAAACAAAATAAGCCTATTTTTTTCTCCTAAATTTAAGATCAGAAACTGGGGAGGTGGTAGGCAGACCCTTAGCAGGTAAATAATATACCTCTGAATACGGGGATGAAGGACATCCTAAGGAAGTTCACCCAGAGCCACAGTGACAGTCCCAAAGCACTCTCTCCAAAACCAAGGCAGGGCAGAACTTTTCCCATCTATAAAATGAGAAGTTTCACCACCACCCCACCTTTTTTTGTGCACCTATGAGCTGAGTCATTTTCACATTTTGTAAAGCCCACCAGTTAAGAATAATTTTCATATTTTTATGATAAAAATGGTTAGAATTGCTTGTTTAATAATTTATTAGTCAGCATAAACTATTTATTAATGGCTATTAATAGTATGTGTTAATTAATTTATTTGTTAATGGCTAGACTTTTCATAATAAAAATGTAAAAAAATTATTCTTAGCTCATGGGCTGTACAAAAACAGGCAACACTTGTGGTTCGCCAAGTCCTGTCCAAAAATCTGACATTTATTAAATGCCTACTGAGTACATAGGTAAGACACTGTGTTAGGCGCTAAGGATACTAAGGCATAACAACAACAAAATTTAACCCCTGCCTTCGAGGGGTTTTCATTCTAGTAGGAAGTGAGGGGAAGGGGTCCCCCCCAGCTCTAAATTCATGAACTTTTGGTTTGGAGAAGGCAATTCTCCCTTTAGACCTGGGAAGAAGCTGAAGGAAGGACAATAGAAGGGACTAAGAACCAGGCAAAGAGGAAGAGGCAATCATAAAAGGGGTTATATATTAGAAAACCTTGTTCTGCATACAGAAAGGCAAGTATGAACATTACTCAGAGAATGACTGCTTGCATGGTATTTCATTAATACAGTAATCCTCTCAAACAACATGACATATCACATACATTTTCTCTCACAGGGATCATTTTTTTTTTTCTAAAATGAATCATCATCTAGAGATGCTAGGGCAGATCTGTTGACTACAGTAACTTCAAACATTAAGTTCTGGTACCTCTAAAACAGGGGTCATTAACCTGGGGTCCATGGATAGATTTCCGTCAAGGAGTGGGGGGTAGAGGAGAGAGAGAGGGCATGACCTTCGGTGAGAAAAATTTTTATTTTCATTTGCTTCCAGCTGAAAGTTAGCATTTCCTTTAATTGTGAAGGCAGGCAACAAAACATTATTCTGAGAAGGGGTCCACAGGCTTCACCAAACTGCCTTGTCAGTACCTATGACACACCAAAAAAAAAAAAAGTTAATAATCCTGCCTATACACTATAGTATGAGTAAATGAGCCTTGCTACCTGGAAAAGAGCGCCATCTTGTGGAGAATAGGGGTGTAACAGTAGAAGAAATTCAACTACAATTCTCTAACAATAGTCTGAGTCTGACCTGCACCACAATGATGGAAATTACCTTTTGATTTTCTCATTGCCCACCATTTGACCACTGATTTCTATTATATTTCAGCATGCACTCACACAGCCACCACCCTGGTTCAGGCCATTATCACCTCTTATGAGGACTAAAGCCTCGAAATTGTTCTTCCTGTCATTTGTCTCACCTTTCTCCAATCCATTTTGTTCAGTCGTTTTTCAGTCGTGTCCAACTCTTCATGATCCCATTTGGAGTTTTCTTGGCAAAGATACTGGAGTGGTTTGCCAGTTCCTTCTCCAGCTCATTTTAGGGATGAGCAACTGAGGTAAATAGGGTTAAGTGATTTGTCTCCCAGGGTCACACAGCTAGTAAGTGTCTGGGGTCAGATTTGAACTTACAAAAACAAGCCTTCCTGACTCCAGGCCCAGCAGTTTATGCACTGTATCACCTGCAGCTGCCAGCTCTGCTCACACAGGCACCCAAATGCTGAATTATCCCTGTCTTACACAGTCTAGACTGGACTTCTCTCACCACCCAGGGACTTACCAAAGGTAGATTTACCTGCCTTTCCCCCTTCTGACAGCCCAGGGCCAGGGGCAGGTTTCAAATACCCAATTATTGGAACTGGTGCTGGCTTATTCAGAGGGTTGGCTGGCTTCGGGTCCATTTGTGAGTGTTTACACTGGTTCCCGTCCTTTCCCAGCCTCTGCTGTCTACCTTTTTTTCTGATTTAACACTGGCATTTGGAGAGGGCTGTTTCCAGCTATTTGTTGGAGTTTTCGTAGATAGAGAAGGCTTCTCCTTAAGATATCTTGACTTCATTTTAACTGGAAATCCTAAACCATAGTTTTCAACATCCCTTCCACCATCCTTGTCCATTTCCATCTTTCAGTGAAATCTGGTAGTACTGAAGTATATGTTGATTCAATATGAAAGGTTATTTATGGAATTTCTGTACCTTTTCAACATGGCCATTGTCATGTAATCTTTAGTTGTCAGTTTTTTAGCTGTTCCTGATAACTTTTGTTTTTACATTACTTCTATTTCTAAATATGTCCCTTTCAGGGGCAGCTAGGTGGTACAGTGGATAGAGCTCCAGCCTTGGAGCCAGGAGGACCTAAATTCAAATCCAGCCTCAGACACTTGACACTAGCTGTGTGACCCTGGGCAAGTCACTTAACCCTGACTGCCTAACCAAAAAAAAATTTATATATATATTATATATATATACATATATATATAATATATATATGTCCCTTTCCTTTCCCTTTTCCATCAAGTGAGCCATCCCTTATACCAAAGAATAAAAAAGAAAGAAAAAATTGCAATTCAGCAAAATTAACCAATATATCAACTGAATCTGACAGTATATGTAGAGTTCCAAACTCCTAGACCCCCAATTCTACAAAGAAGAGAAGGATTGAATCTATTTTCACTATGATCTTTTTGCAAATATTTATGATATGTAGTACAATATAAGATGAATGATTATTTCATTAAATAATATTTATTGCTGCCTTTGGATGCATGATAAAACCACTTAACCAACTCCTTTTATTTGTCTCTCCAAAGTAAATGACCCCATCTTTTCATTTACCTACAAGTTTTCCTTTATGTTTTGGTTTCATTTGTAGCAAAAATGTCAGGATTCATACAATTTAGTTACTCCATTTATGTATCCACTGGTCATTGGACAAAGATCTCACGTTATAGTGCCAACAATTAGGTGAAGTTTATAGATGATTTAAAAACTGTGATTTTTTAAATCTTTTTTTTATTATTTTATTTTACAACATATATGTCTTAGCAATGCAATGATTAAAAATTACAAATGTTTCCACTTTAAACCCTATGCATTTAACATATCTTTTGCAATAAATAATCTTTATTCCTTCCCAACAACAGCAATATAATAACACTTCTACCCCAAGACATTGATTAATATTTTTTAGTAGCAAGATAGTGGTACATGCCTGTAATCTGGACTACTGGATGGGAACCAGGGAGTGAGGCTGGTGGAATACTTGAGTTCAGATGTTCAGAGATGCGATAGGGCTAAAACTGATAAGATGTCTGCACTAAGTTCAGCATGGAATACATCTGAGCCCTGAAATATGCTAAGCCTCTAGGAGGTGGGGCAAGGGTCATCAGGCTGCCTAATCAGAGATTAAAGAGCTCAAACTGGAAATGGAGCAGGCCAGAGGTTCCAAATTGTTGGCAGTATGGTTGAACTCTTAAATGGTTGTTACTCTTTCAACCTGAGCAAGATAGGGAGAGCAGTCTCAAAAAAAAAAGTTGATGTAGTGTATTTTCCTTTAATCATGACAGTGAAGTCCCCAAGTTTTAATTTAGGACAACATCACTGCACAACAATAACTTATATGGAAATGTGTGTGTAACTAGTTTTTTTTTTTTTCCAAAGCGATTGTTTTTATTGTTTCGTGTATATATTCTTTTACTATTGTTGACAACCTGGAGTTAAATGAGCTGAGTTCAAAGCCTCTAGCCATGGATACTGACTAGCTAAATGAGTCTGTGCACATCACTTAATGGGTGCATGCCTCAATTTCCTTATCTGTAAAGTGGGGATAATAATACCTTCCTCTCAGGATTGTTGTGAAGATACAATGAAATAACATTGCTTTCAAACTTTAAAGGACCATACAAATGTTAGCTATTTTGTTATTAGTAATTGTTATTATTAACATGTGGTATGTGCAGAATAAGTCTAGCCTGTATTGATGCTATGCCATGATATCAGTAGTTTAATTATAGGGACTATCTTCAACTACTTTTTACAGTGCCTAATACTAAAGACATTTTTGGTTTATGAAGATAGAAAGGAGGATAGATGAAAAAATTAACAAATAGAGGGAGTAAGAGAAAAAGTTATTTGAGCCACTTTTACAGTTGAGCACCAATCTATATGACTTCTATTACATTTAGGTAAATGATGTTGTCGATGATATGTAGGTGTATTTTGAATCTATAATGAATGGGAACATGATTGTTCTTTGTGGATGGGCATTGATATTCTGTCTACTGTCTGGCTTCCTGTGGCAGTTGAGGAGAGATCCCTGGCCTCCTTAACTCTCACACTGCAACATTGATCAGTCTGGATAACTGATCCCTGTGGTGTGCTTTGATCCTTTTTATTTTATTGGGCTGATTCTCTGGTCAGTGATTACCATGTTCATTTCACTGTGGACAAGCAGCCTGTAAAACCTTTATTAACTCATTTTGTCTGAAGTTATAGAAACACTAATTCAACACCATTAACAAACCAAAAAAGGAGGGGGGGACTATTCCAACATTATACTTTCAAATGGGGCTTCAGTATCAGTTGGTTTTCTTTACTTGATTTTCTTTACACACATCACACTTTTTTTGTTGTTGTTCAGTTGTTTCAGTCGTGTCTGACTCTTTGTGACCTTGTTTAGGGTTTTCTTGAATTTGTTTTGCTTCACTATACTTATTTGTTACAATGGAGGGCTTTTATTTGGGAGGAGTTAGGAAGTGGTAGTGTTAGTGATACCAAAAAAAAAAAGACTATCAATGAAACATCTTAAAACATGTGTATATATATACATATACACACTTTGGCCCCTTTCTCTCATGATGAGTTTCTTCTGTGTGTGTTGTTTTTCCCTTTAGAATGCAAACTCTTTGAAGTAAGGGATGGTGATTATGTTTGTATTTTTATCCCCAGCACTTAGCTCAGTGCCTGACATATTTTGGTGTTCACTCGTTTCAGTTGTGTCTGACTCTTCATGACCCCATTTGGGGTTTTCTTGGCAAAGACACTAGAGTGGCTTGCCATTTCCTTCTCCAGTTCATTTTACAGATGAAGAAACTGAGGCAAGTAGGTGTCTAAAGTCACATAGTTAGTAACTGTCTGAGGTCTGATTTGAACTCGGGTCTTCCTGACTCCAGGTCCAGCGCTCTGTACATTGTAACACCTAGCTGCCCTGCCTGGAATATAGTAGGTACATAATAAATGCTCATTGACTTGAGTAAAGACTGATTTTTCAGTGTCTTCATCAAGCTCTCCTTGACAATTAGCCTTCAGACTGTCATGCTTCGAGGAGGAAGAATGGCAATATAAGAGGGCAAAAAGTAAAAAAGAATTGATGGCATGATGGAGGGACCAACCTTCCCTGCCCAAAAAACACAGACATAGTTATATAAGTATGTCTACCTATTTTGGCGGGCAGCAAGGCGGCACAATGGATAGAGCACCAGGCCTGGAGTCAAGAAGACCTGAGCTCAAATCTAGCCTCCGACACTTACTAGATATGTGACCCTGGGAGTCACTTAACCCTGTTTGCCTCAGTTTTTTAATGCGTAAAATGAGTTGGAGAAGGAAATGGCAAACCACTCCAGTATCTTTGCCAAGAAATTCCCAAATGGGTTCACAAAAGAGTAAGACACAACTCAACAACAACAATCTGTTTTTAAAGAATATTTGAGATATCAGTGCTGTTTTTATCGTCTATGTCATTATTAGATTTAATTTGGGGAATTTGCTTTGATTTTCAGTGACCTCAAGTCTTTCAACTTTTGCATCTTTGGATTTTAGTAGCTCTTCCATTCCACCTCTTTTTCAATTTAATCTAAGCTGAGGGAGGTGAAGCCAAGATGGTGGAGTAAAGACAGGGACTCACCTGAGCTCTCCCCCAAATCCTTCCAAATCCCTTTAAAAATGGCTCTAAACAAATTCTAGAGCAACAGAACCCTCAAAAAGACAGAGTGAAACAAATTTACAGCCCAAGACAGCTTGGAAGGTCAGCAAGATCTTGCACCAGGGTGAGAGAGGAGCACAGTCCAGTGCAGGCCAGGCCAGTGAAGACTGGGCCTCAAGGTGACTGAATCAGTGGCGGCGGCAGGGGTGGTTTCCAGACCTCTCAGGCCACAGATGCCAAAGACAACTTAGAAGGCCAACAGGAAAGGTCCATCTCACCAGGGTGGGAGAGTAGCACATTCCAGTGCAGGCCACCCCAGCACAGCCCTGGCCATAGCAAACCAGGAGCAGGCCTCAGGAGTGACGGAATCAGCAGCAGCAGCGGCTTCTTCCAGAGCTCTCAGCCCACAGATGGCAAGGGCGTTGAACAACTGTTCAGAAGGAGATTGCAGGGGTCTCTTTGCTACCACTGAGGCAGGACTCTGTTGCTTTGTCCATACTCAGATCCGGGTTGCAGTCCTGGGTGGCAGTCCCAGGGAAAAGAGGAGCACTAGCACAGCAGAGATTGTAGCAGCAGTAGAAGTGGGATCCTGCTCACAGCTCCAGGGCAGAAAAGAGTACTTGTGGTCATTCACAGACCAGAGCACAGTCCAGGAGAGTAGTAAACACTTCTTAGGTCATACTACCTTGGAAGAACTGAAAACTTACAGGGCCCTAGAAGTATCTCTGAAAACAGCTGCACAAACCCCCTGAAGCTTGAGACAGGGCACCCTCCACCCAGGAAGCAGAGCCTTACTTTAACAAAGACTTAAAAGTCAACTAAAAGGCTGGGAAAATGAGCAAACAACAGAAAAAACTCTTGACTATTGAAAGTTTCTGTGACAAGGAAGATCAATACACACACTCAGAAGAAGACAACAAAGTCAAAACTCCTATATCCAAAGCCTGCAAGAAAAATACGAATTGGTCTCAGGCCATGGAAGAACTCAAAAAGAATTTTGAAAATCAAGGAAGAGAGGTAGAGAAAAAACTGGGAAGAGAAATGAAAGTGATGCAAGAAAATTATGAAAATCAAGTCAACAGCTTTGTAAAGGAGACACAAAAAAAAAAAAACTGAAGAAAATAACACCTTAAAAAACAAACTAGGCCAAATGGAAAAGACATCCAAAAAGCCAGTGAGGAGAAGAATGCATTAAAAAGCAGAATTAGCCAAATGGAAAAGAAGGTCCAAAAGCTCACTGAAGAAAATAATTCTTCAAAAATTAGAATGGAGCAAATGGAAGATAATGACTTTATAAGAAATCAAGAAACAATAAAATAAACCCCAAAAATGGAAAAATGGAAGACAATGTGAAATAATCTAAGCTTAGGGATTGCAACAGGGCTAATAAACCTTTTACTTTTGCATTGATTTTCATGATACTTGTGTCTGTATTTCTATGACCCTTTCTTGATCCCCATAAGAGGATATGGTTTTGCATCTTAGTATTTTGTAACTACAAGTGTTATACTTCTTCATTCTGAGGAATGTAAATAAATTAATGTTGTTTGCTCTGGAATATATGTATACACATATAAATATAGATATATAACTATATTAATAAGTAGGGCATTGTAATAACTAACATTTAATAATAACTAGTATTCACTTTAAAATTTGCAAAGCTCTTTACAAATATTTTCTCATTTTATCCTTACCACAACCTGGGGAGGCAGGTACTATTACTATTTCAGTTTTACAAATAATGAAACAGAGGCAAAGTGAAATTAAGTCATTTGCCCAGGGTCACAGAGCTAATAAATATCTGAGGCTGGATTTGAACTCAGGACTTGAGCTCCAGTGCTCTATCCACTGAGCCACATAGTGAATTAAGAGTTTATACTCCAGGGCAGCTACGTGGCACAGTGGATAGAGCACTGGCCCTGAAGTCAGGAGTACCTGAGTTCAAATCCCACCTCAGACCAAACACTTCACACTTACTAGCTGTGTGACCTTGGGCAAGTCACTTAACCCCAATTACCTACAAAAAAAAAAGAGTTTATACTCCACTCCTATGGAATCTGAGTTAGCATTTCATATGGAGAATCTGCAGAAGAAAAAAACACAGAAGCACCTCTATTGATCCTATCTTCAATTTCTGAATACCCTGGAGGAAAAATAATAGAATTACTCTGGCTTTTCTCATTTCATTTCCAGATAGGCTGATACAGTTTCCAAGTATATATCTATTTAGCAACTTTTAGAGTAAGACTCAGGTTTTGATCTGAGCCATTTGTCCATGCTAAGATGGCTCTCAATGCTCACAGGCTCAGTGGAACTGGTAATTCTCTTTCTTTTCATACAATCCTAGATTTAGAATTGGAAAGGACTAGAGAGATCGTTTAGTCCAACACTCTCATTTTAAAGATGAGGAAAGTGAGGTCCATAAAGATGAGGTGATTTGTCCATAACCAGTAAGTGGCAGAATCAGGATTGGAACTGAGGTTCTAAATCTATGCTCATTCCCTTGTAACGGAAAGGAAGTCTTTGGGTTTCAATCATAGTTTCACTTTGGACTATGTGATGGAGGAGGAGAATCAGTTGAAGTTCCTGCTTTTTCAGTGGGAAAATGGGAAGAACCCAAAAGAACAGCAAGCATTGTTACTTCATCAGGAAGAAGTCATATGATCTCATTTCACTGGTAAATGTTTGACTACATATTTGCTTTTTCTCATTGAAGAAAACATGATTTGAGAGCTGACTAACTTGGAACACACGGAAACGGTTCTCAAGGGCCAGGAAGAGGACTCAGGAAGAGGCAGATGAGCTTCCACTTAGGCTGAGTTCTCATTATTTGAAAGGTTGTAGTTGAGGGACAACTGTCACTTGAGAGTGAAAAGCTCTCTCTTCTTAAGGAAAACAAGATGCTTTCCACATATGTATGGTAAGTTCTCATGCAGAACCTGAATTATGATGATTAAGTCTAGTCTCTCATTGTTTGTGTTCTTTGAATTAACTGATTTTTGAAAATATGAAAGGGAGTATTTGGTTATTATTTGTTTTGGTTGCGTGTCATGGTGGTTAGAAACAATGGATGAGGGTTTAGCAATTCTTCATAGGTCTTTGGTTGGGAAATACTTGAGGTTTTCTTTTTCCTTTAGTTTCTTACAGCTAAATTCTCTGACTTAAAAGTCTAAGACTGAGCAGACATTAATTTAAGGAAGAAAATTTTCTTGTAGGCTTTATGTAAGGGTGATAGAATGTAGTTCTTCTTCTTCTCTCAACATACACAAGGTATATTGTCAAAGCTAAAGAAACAGCCTAGAACCATTACCTTCCATTTCAGAGGAAAGTGAAAGATAATTCTTTTTGCAATCAGTCCTAAGCATCCAGTGTAAATTACCTGGGTTCCCTTTGTGCTTGAGCTAGGAATCTGAAGATCAGAGTTGCCTATATTCTTGATATTTAGTTAGGATTTTTTTCCCTTTAGTTTCTCATAGCCAAATTCTCTGACCTACACATCTGAGACTGAGTAGTCCTAAATCTTAAGAGGAAAGTACTCTGACAGGTTTGGAGGAGGGATTGTCCAAAAGAAAGCTAATCCATTTCTCCAGTTTGGTAGACTATTTAGATTGAGATGAATGTGTACCTATACATACATACATACATACATACATATATATATATGTATACACACACACACACACATATATATACACACACATATACATGCACACACACACATACACACACACACATATATATATATACACACACACACATATACATGCACACACACACATACACACACACACATATATATATATGGAATATAGCAGATAATTAAATCTATTAAAATTAATCAAACTGTAAATTGTTCCTGTTCAGATATAGAGACATGATTAGAAGAAAGCAAAAATAATTTTCACAGGGTTAGAGCTGCAAGGGATCTCAGAAGCCATTTTACTCAACCCCCTCCTTTTACAGAAAGGGAAACCAAGGCCCAGAGTGGTGAAGTGAGTGGTCAGCATTACAAAGGTAGTGACAAAGACAAGATTGGAATTTAGGTCCTGTGTCTACAAAGGTAGAATTCTTTCCACCATACCACACCACCATAATGAACCAGTTACTTAGAGAAAGGTTCTTGGTTCTCTCTCACCTAATTATTCAAGATAGGTCACTTAAAACTTTGAGAAACTATTGCAAATTCCAAATACTGGTCAATGACTTGCTTCTAGTATTAACTGGAAATCTATGTTCCTAAAAGCCAGCTTCTGTTTATATCTAGAGAAGAAAAAGTATCACATTCATTAATGATCTTCAACCTTCACTAAAAGTTATCAGTGGCAACAGTAAAGGATTAAGTATTTGAGTTTTACAAGGACATTTATATTTCCAGCTTAAATTTTCTGACAGAATTTGGCTTCAGCCAACATTATATGAAAATAACTATCATAATCAAAGCTGAGATTTCACTCACATTAGCAAATTACTCACCTTTAAAGCAGAACTTAACTGAACTATATTGTTCCTTTCTTTTTCCAGTTATATTATCCACAAGTATGTGCAACCTGAGCCAAGTGAGCACAGTGGCTAGAGCTCTGGACTCTAAATCAGGAAGTTAGGGTTTAAATATTGCCTCAGATACTTTTTCATGAGTGATCTTAGGCAAGTTGTTTAATCTTTCTGAGCCCCAGTTTCCTCAACTATAAAATAAGGATAAATGAAAGCATCTACCTCAGAAAAATGTTTTAAGGATTCAATGAGATTTTATTTATATGTATATATATACATATACTTATATACACATGCACATACATATATATATGTATAGTGCTTTAGAAACCTTAATGCTTTCTTATAGGTATGAGATATTGTATACCTTGTTTACATCTTGAAATAGTTTGCTACATCCTTCCCTGGTTCCTCTTCCCACAAATGTCCATCTTCCCCAAGATTCTGTCCTTAACCTTCTTTTCTATCTATACTTCCTCACTTCGGGCTCGCATCCACTCTCATGGTTTACTCTTCTGAACTTCCATCTCTTATTTTCAATTCCCTATTAAGCATCTCCGATTTGATGTCCTAATCATACCACAAACTCATCATATCCAAAACCAAGTTCATTTCTCCTCCCCATCCTCCAAATCAGTTCCTCCTCCTGGCTTCCCACTACTCTCTGAGTCACTTGTGCACTAAACCTCTAGTAATCTTTTACCCTTCCCTTTTCTTTGTATCCCATACCCAATTAGGTGCAAAATTCTATCAGTTCTATCTCTGCAACATTCCCTGCACATGTCTTATGGCCTCTCAGCTATTTCAAATATCCTCTTAACTGGTGTCCCTGCCTCCTATCTCTCTTCCTTCTATTCCATACTATGCAATACCTCCAGAACTTTAATCATGTTGTTTACCTGCTCAAAAGCCTTCAAAGTTTTGCTATTGCCTGCAGAATGAAATCCAAATGCTATTGTGATGTTCAAGAGCCTCCAAAAAAAAGGCCAAAATATATATATTTCTTATATTACCCCCTACTATTTTACTACTACATGTTGCCTAATGCCAAACTGAATTCTCAGCCTCTTAGTACTTTCCTTAAACCTCTGATTTATATTGTGGCTATTTGTGTATTCCCCTTCTCCTCTTCTAGACTATAACCTCTATGAGGGCAAAGGCTGTCTTATTTATCTTTGCATTCCTCAGAGTACCTAGGAAAGGGTTTGGAAAATAATAGTAGCTAAATCAATATTTGCCAAACTATTGAACTAAATGCCCTCCAAGAACCTTCTTATTCTTGAAGTGAGGTAATTGAAGAGAGGAAGGACTAATGAATTGGAAATTGCCAAATCTCAGAATCTATTTCACCAGATGGAGACTTTTTTTGCAGAATAACTGACAGTTACCCACTAGATGGTGTTGGAAAAGGTGATTCAGTAACCCATTTGTTCTATAACTGGTTTAACTGGTTGAACTAGAGCAGATGTCCACATTGCCTAATTCATTGGTGAAATTGAGCCTACTTCCTTCACTTAAAGGTATAAGAATCCACAGTAATTAAGGCAATTACATGTTCTCTTTTTCTTACCTCATAAAAAAATGACACAAGGGATGAGCCATGCAAGTCTCTCACACATAATCTGAAGATACATCTGCATAAATAACGAACACACACATATGATCTATAGGACTTATGTAGAAAGGTGATACACACTCATATGCATAGATATACAGATATACAGAAATCTTCTTAGTGCAGTTTTAAGCTTAAATAGCCATATAAATATATATATTTAGATATAGGTATAGGTATAAATAATAATAGAAAGATGATACAGATATAGATACTTTCACAAATTTAAAAGGTAGCATGACAGAATGGATAGGTGCTGGACAGAAAGTCAGAAAGACTTGGGCTCAATTCTTATCTCAGACACTTATTAAGAACTTCTAGATCCAAATCTATCACCCTATGAAAGTTCTCCATAAGAATATGTTAACACAGAGTTGGTCATTCCCAACTGCAAAACAAAATTTTCACTAAACTGTTGACAGGTCATGATTTTCCAGTCCTGTAGCTCCTATGATTAACAATCGTGAATTTTCAGAGGCTCACCTGATTTCTCTTCTTTAGCTTTTGCCTTGGACTGCTTGCCTGGATCACCAATAAGAACTCATGACTCAGTGAGATCCTTATCATCTTGGGTTCATCATTTTGCAAATTAATTTGGCCAATGGAGCACTCTGGAGCTTGAGATAGAGTGATGGAACTCACAAATGCTGATTGAGGGGGCTATAAAATACCTGAGATTAGGAAAGGTTGAGAAATCTAAAAACAAAATAGAGAGAATTGAGATTAATTTCATATTGAAAAACTGCCACATGCAATATGTATTTGTGATACCTATATAATTAAAATATTAGCAGGAAGATATCACTAGTATGGAAAATTTCTCACAGAACCATTATTCACATTTGCTGGAAGGTCAGGGGTCCCCAGAACAAGTGAGGAGATGCTGTCCTAACCCTTTAATGCCTAAATCAAAAGTAGGAAAACATCCTAGCTACAGTAAACAACAACAACAACAAAACAAACAACAAAAAAGGAAAGGTCACATAAGTAAAAGGCAACTTCATTCTTTTAAAAAGAAAAAATAGGAAATGCCCTCATTTCCTTATTACCATCCAATCCAAACCTTTGAGAATCCAGTAAAATACCTACTGTGTGTAAGGTATTGTGCTTAATTATAAAAAGAGAAAATATAGGACTCCAGTTAATAAAAAAAACAATCATATTTCAGTTCTATATTAGAACCAGTTAAAGGAGAGAAACAGAAGGCAAATTAAGGTAGAAACAAGGAAAGGAAGGAGACATAGAAAAAAGAAAAACAGAAGTAGAAAGAGATAGAGGTAGAAAGAGACATGGAAAAACAAAAATGATCTGAGAGAAAGACAGAGAGTGAGAGAGAGAAGGAAGATAGGGCAGAGAAATATAGACACAAAGTCAAGTATGCAGAGAGAAAAAGGTTGAAAGATTATGGGAAGCTAGAGATAGTTACAGAGAGAGAATGAGAATGAAGATGGCTAGAGATGGAATAAAAATATCTCAGAGAGACACGGAAAAAAAGATTACAGACAGCCTCAGTCGTATTTTGATGAGTGAATTATATTCTGCTCTTCACTTGGGCTCTGAGTACCAAAAGAAGCCTTTACAATTTTGCCAAGTCTTCCATAGCCTTTCTAAAAAGCTTTTGCTTTTGACCTTCAAATTTTATTTTCTTACACAGACATTTCTTTCACTGTGAAATGCTTAAGGTTTTGCACAGGTATGAACAAAAGATTCAGGTTTAGAAATTTCATTTTTAACCTTAGAAATGTTGATGAATTCAACAGCCCATACTTGAAAGTTCCTTCCACCCCCCAAAAAAAGAAAGTTCCCTACTGCCTTATCTTTATTCTTTCAAAGTTTGACTATCTCATTCCATAAAACTAGAAAGCTACACTGAAAATAGAATTTCTAATCATAGATTTTTAAAATGGGAAGGCACATCAAATCTCACCTAGAACCTTACTTTAACAGATGAGAAAACTGAGATGGGGGATGGGGAAGACTTGTCCAGGGTCACACAAACTATAAAGTGATTTAGTTAGGACTTGAACCTGGCTAGAACCTTGATCTCTTTGCTCTCCATTCATTAGAGTATATAATTCTCTATTGATTTATTTCATTATTCTGAAGTTTTTTAAAACAGAATATAGATTGTTGCTAAATCTTATATTCTAGAAGGAAAACCCATTCCACTGAGCAAAAGGAGCTAGGAATTTTTTCTTTTTTTTCCTTGATAACGAATTAATTTATTTTTAGTTTTCAACAATCACTTCCATAGGATTTTGAGTTTTAAATTTTCTCCCCCTTCCCACTTCTCTCCCCCCAGCAAGATGGCATGCCATCTGATATAGGCTCTAAATATACAGTGACATTAAGTATATTTTACCATTAGTCATGATGTAAAGAATAATTAGAACTAATGAGAAGAACCATGAGAATGAAGCAATAAAACAAGACAACAAAGGAAAACGGGAGCAAATAGTATGCTTCCCTCTGCATTCAGATTCCATATTTCTTTTTCTGGGTGTGGATAGCAATTTCTATTGTGAGTCTTTTGGAGTTGTCTTAGATTCTTGCATTGCTGAGAAGAGCCAAGACTATCAAAGTCAGTCATCCCACAATGTGGCTATTAATGTGTAACAATGTTCTCCTGGTTGTGTTCATTTCACTCTGCATCAGTTCATGTAAGTCTTTCCAGGTTTTTCTCAAGTCCACTTGCTCATCATTTCTTATAGCACAATAGTATTCCACAAAATTCATATACCACAACTTGTTCAGCTTTTCCCCAATTGATGGGCATCCTCTCAATTTAGGAATTTTTTTCTTGTATTGGCTAAAGTCTTAGAGGGTACAGTGTCCTAGATGTCATAACTGAGTAAGAAAGGAAAAGCTAGTGGGGCATAAAAGCATGAAAGATGAGGTTCAGAGAGGCAGATTGTATATTGAGCAGATGAGATCAAAAAGTGATATAGAAAGAAGGTTTGAGGAAAGTAGGTTTTGTGATGAGTGTGTTTATTTTACTCTCTTCTGTTCCTTTGGACTATGGCATAAGGGTCTAAGAAGGGTCAGAAGCATATTCAATTATGTTGCTCCCTGCTCAGAAACCTTCAAGGTAAACTGATCTGACATATCTGATATCTTATCTCCCATGCCTGGAATGCTCTCCCTCCTTAGCTCCACTTCCTGGCTTTCCTTGGCTTCCTTCAAGTCCCAACTAAAATGTTTTTTCCCAATCTCTCTTAGTTCTAGTTCTTTTCCTCTGTTAATTATTTCCAATTTATCCCGTATAGTTTATCTGTACAAATCTATTTGCTTGTTGTTTCCCCCATTACAGTGTGAGCCTGTTAAGGGCTGGGACTGTCTTCTACCATTCTTTGCATCCCAAGCATTTGAAATCAAGCATATGATAAACCCTTAATAAATGTTCATTGACTGATTCTCACAAAGTAAGAAGATAGAAGGGAGCCATGTTTCTGATATACTCAACAAAACAACAACAACATGTGTTAAAGAGAAGGAAAAAAATTAGTAACAATAAAGACAGCTAGCATTTATATAGAACTTTAAAGTCTGCAAAGCTCTGTACCTATGTTATATTATTTAATTCAAGTTAATGTATTTAAAGAGTTTTGCAAACCTGAAAGCACTATATAAATGCGTGTTATTTTTAGAGCCATATTCTAATTATGGGTCCCATCCTACAAAGTCTCAGTGATTACTATGCAATTAGTTTAATATCTTGTGCTAACATCTCTAGTTTATTTCCTATACTTTGTGCAGTTGCATGTAGATATTTGGAACCTTCAGTTTTATTGATTGCTATCATATTGGAGATTGTTCCTAAAATCTACCCCATGAACAAATCCATAACTAGAGCTGAGTAACCAATGCTTTGCATGAGGGTGCTTAATTTTAATGTGCACTGAGAGCATTGGTATTTTAGTGCTTAAAAATAATTAGATAAAATAGGAAGCTATCAGATGATGTTGCTTCCTTCTATCATTAGATGTGTGTGTGTATACATATATATGTATATATATATACACATATATATGTATATATATATGTATGTATGTATGTATGTATCACAGTAGAATCTTCTTTCTTCTCTGGCAGAGCTTTCCCAGAGGCTGTAGCTTTGTGGTGTCCCAATTATTTACTCATAGGGGCTAAGGTTTCAGAATTTTCCCCCCCCAATTAGGGTCTTGTGTCCCAAGATGTGAAGTCAAGGTCCCTCAACACTGAAACTGTCTTAAAAAGTTGATTTGAGGGTGCTTTTTGTCTATTTTGTAGTGCTTACCCTAAGTGCTATTTACAATTCTTCTCATAGGATCAAAAGAGATCATATCATATAAAAATAAAATGCTTTGCAGACCTTAAAATATTATATAAGTGCAATGAAATTCACTAATTGTTCATAATCCCTTATTGTTATGATGTCAGATCACATCTAAGACATAAAAGAAAACTAATAAACTTTTAAAAATTCAATTATTCATCTATTCATTTAATGACCACTTATTAAGAACTTATCATATATGATGCACGAAGGCATTGAGAGAGATAATCATATAAATATTATCATAAATATTTATTTATAATTTGCATATCTATAGAACTTTAATATAAGTATTATAATTCCCATCTTACACATAAGATAACTGAGAGAATTGACAATTAATTTATGAAACTATGAACTGGGGCAGACACACTTCGTTCTTTGGAAACTCCTTAGGAAAGACTACATTTAGCAGCAGGAAATGGGGCAGCAATCATACTTTAATAAGGCACAGAGACAAATGGTAAAAAGTGGAGAGGGATACAGAGGGAGATGATTCAGCTAGGGGGACAGGGGAATGGGATGGAGAAGGGAGGCAGTGTGAGGAAGAGGATGGGGTGGAGAACAGTCATAGAAAACCATTCATGTAACTGTGGATTAGAGTTGGAAGCACCAGGTAGCATGGATCCAGTAGAGATGGAAAAGTGCTGGGGGGATAGGAATTTGAGGACTCATTTTTATAGGTTTTTTGGGGGAAACAGACCAACTCCTTTCTATGCTACCTTGGGGTTAGTTCATTAACATATCCAAATCATCTCAAAGTTATCAGCCACTTCTTGATGTTCTGTGGTTTGGAACTATGGAGATTTGGATTTTATCTGAAATTTACATATCACAGGATCAGAACCCTGAAAAGCAATGCCTGGATGGCTTTCCTAATCCAGTGCCAATTACCAGGATGTGAATTTTGCTTAATATATGATACAATTTGTAAATTATGCTACTTTGGTCTTTGGGATGGTTTGAACATGACTTACCAGTTCCTTTTTATAATCTTATTTCCTGCCCCCTTTATACCTATAAAACTTACTATACTGACTAGAAACAGGGAGAAGAACAAGATATAATTTTAACACACTGAGTTTCAGGAAAGCAAATAGATCAACTCAATCCTCATGGAATACATAACAAGTTTCTACTCACTCACCAGTAGAGGATTATAAATGAGGATTGACAAGGTCCTGCAATGATATATTCTAAAATGACAAATAAGCACATTGAATAAACTATAATAATAGTAATAAACTGCATAATAAAATTCAGAAATGAGATAAGGCATTTATGGACTCTAATGAGTTTGCAAACAACCCCTACTTTGTGTTTCTGTCCATTAACAGTATGGAAACGTGAATTGAATGCACATGACAACTCATCACAAAAAAAATACTCACATAACATAGAGAATGGCATTTTCTGCCATACATGAATTTATTTAAAAAAAACTATATTTCTTTATTGTACTCTTCCTGTGTGTTATATCCTAAGTTATGGTCTACTCTTAATCCTTGCTCTGATAAAATGAAATATTGAACCCTAGATTTTAAAAAAAAATCTGTTTCAAGTAATTAGTTTAAGTACAAATGTGTTATTTGTTTTTCATATTATACAGCTAATGTTACTGAATATTGGAACTAGAAAGTACCTGCCATATTTAGTCCAATCCCCTCATTTTACAGATGAGGAGACTGAAGCCCCAATAAGGTCAAGTGATTTGCTTAAAGTTTCATATCTAGTAAGTTTCAGAGCCCAGATTTTGAACACAGATCTCATGACATTTTTATCAGCACTCTTTCTACGATTCCTTATGCATAAGTACATGCGTTTTCACCCTAAACTTTTAGAACAATCTCACTAGAATGTGCTAACAAAGTCATATTTCTCATAGCTTTTGTTTGTTACAAAAGGGAAACAAAATATTGTCAGAAAGTTTTTCAGAATGAGGAGACAAATTATTTTCAACATTTGTTCTTCATGCCACATTTTGGGACTAAATTCCTCAAGATTATATCCAATCATCTGTGACTTTACTAAACTAAATTGTCCATGAAGATAAAAACTATGCAAAATCTAAATTACGTATCTCCCCATGCCTCCCACAGTGCTTACATATAGTGTTTAATAAATGTGTTTTGGATGGATGGATGAATATGTTTACTTTGGGAAGGAATTCATTCTTATTGCTTGGGCTAGTTCAGCAAGGTTGTAGAAGGGATGGAAGGGGAAAAGAAAGAAGTCACAAGGTTGTTACCTCATCATTTGATTTACAGTTTCAGCAGGTTAGAAATTGATTTTTGCCCTTTATTTACTTTTACTGCTATTAAGGAAGATGTCACCAGTTTGTACCACAGTCACTTGATTCAAAATAAAGGCATATGTGCTTCCTAAGTTTGAAGATGTAGCTTTTTACCCATTCTCCCCATAAATAACAAAGATTTGTGGTATAAATAAATAATATGTGGATGTTCTTTACATTTATGATTTTTATTAAAATATTAAATGTAAACAAACCTTAAATTAGCACTATGTTTAGAGAAGATAATCTTAAAAGCAAATAAAATCTTTAGGCACATATGTGTTTGCTCAATGATATCTGATAAATAATTGATAAATTAATGTTTAATTCCTAATACTTCCTCCCTATAACCTTTTCATCCCTGAATTCACCTTCAAAGAGGAAACCTTTGAATATTAGAACTGGCAAGGGCTTTGTGGTCAAAGATTGCAAAACTTCCCTGAGGTTCCTCGTTAATAGCAGAATTAGATTTAGAACCCAAGTCTCTTGACTCCCAGTCCAGTGTTCCTCTTACTGCCCCAAGCAGCCTCCTTTGACATTCATCAATATAATGAATTTTTTTTTTTAAGGCAATTGGGGTTAAGTGACTTGCCCTGGGTCACACAGCTAGTAAGTGTCAAGTGTTTGGTCTAAGACTGGATTTGAACACAGGTCCTTCTGACTTCAGGGCTGGTATTCTATCTGCTGCACCACTGAGCTGCCCCATGAATTTTGCTTTTTTAAAAAGTCTTCTTAGAAGGTTTCTCTCAAACCTTCTCTGAATAAAATCCCCTCCAGATTTTCTCCTAGCTATAAGTGTCTCTTTCCCAGTTTCTCCTTTTAGTTATCATAAAGCGAGAAGTCATAGGATTATAACATTATGGATAGAGAGATGAATGAGAATTGCTAAGTATTTCTAATTACATTTTAATCTGGTCCAGATGGCAGAGGAGTGTTACTGACTGCATTTATGACACCTTTCATTTTACAGATGAAGAAGCTGAGGACTAGGTGTGACTTGTTCAAATTCACTTAGGTAGCAAGTATCAGAGGTAGGATTTCATGTCAAGTATACAGCAACAGCAATATTGTTTTATGAATAACTTTGAGAGACTAAGTCATTTTGACTATTATAAATACCCAAATTAACTACAAAGGATATAATGAAGGAAGATGCTATCTGCATCCAGAGAAAGACCTGATAAATATAAGTATGTATAGAATGATTTTACATACATACACACACATATATGTATATACACATATATCTGTGTCTAAAGGTAGCCATCTCTAGTTCAGGGGAGAGGAAAGGGAAGAAAAAAAATTTACATGATAAATTTATTATATATTTAAAAGGAATAGCAAGTTGTACATGTTAGATTTGCAGTTTTATGTGCAATCTTTTTTTATTATTCTACCATGTTACGGAAATGTTTGTTTCATGTCATAAATTAAAAATAAGATAAATAAAACAAAAAAAATCAAGTCCTGTGACTCCAATAACAGCAGTCTTAGAGAGTAAGGCCTCCCGGAGAAGGTGACATTTGAGCTGAACCTTGAAAGAGGACAGAGATTCTACAAGGCGGAGGTGAAGTAGGAGAACACTCCAGGCATGGTGGTGAGCCAGGGGAAGAGCCCAGGGACAGGAGAGATGGAATGTCATGGGCAAGGGAACAGCAATTAGGCCAGTGTGGCTGGATGTATCACAGAGTGTTTGATCCGAATAAAGTCTAAGAAGATCGGAAAGGCAGGAAGGAGCCAAGTTGTGGAAAGTGTTAAGCGGTCATGGTACTTGAAATTCCACCCTGAGTCTGCTCTCTGACCATTGTCCTTTTTCCGGTCTTTGGTTAAAGTGCTCATTCCTCTGCGAAGCACTGTCAGTCAATATCATCATTATCATTATCAGAGCAGCTAGCATTTATATAATGCTTTAAGGTTTTTAAAGCACAAGAATATATAGATAGAGATGTTAGAGATAGAGATAGCTAGAGATAGACATAGATGATACAGAGAGACAGAGAGAAAGAGACAGAGAGAGACGAAAAATATGTATGTGGATATACAGATGACAGATGATAGATACACAGGTATAAGTATTGATGTAGATATAGATATGAATGATATATATAGATATATAAATGGTATAGACATAGGTATGCAGAAGATCTCTATATCTATATGATATCTAAATGATATAGATATAAATGATACCTAGAAATTTCCATTTTTTTACACTCACAACAACTCTGTGAGGTAGGTGTTTATTATTACTCTCTTTTTAAAGATAAGGAAACTGACTTTCCCAGAATCAGATCAACTAGTAAGTGTCTAAGAAGAATTCAAACTCAAGTTTTCTTAACTCCAAGCCCAGCACTCTATGTACTATGTTATTTAGCTGCAGAACAGTTGATACCTGAGCTCTCAGTATGACTGAGTCTGTCAGTCAGAGAGGAGGAGAGATTACAAGATTGGGGGATAAATTTTGTGAAAGCATATAGGAGGAAGATGAAACAATAAATCCAAAGAATAAATCCTAGAATCCTAGAAATTAATAGTTGGAAACAATCTTAGTCTAGAATCAAAAGATCTGGATTAAGAAACTCTTTATGTTGTCCTGAGTATTCATCCCTAAGGGTGTGGGGCCAATTCAGGAAGTCAGTCAAATCAATCTGCCCCCCCTATAGTACGTGATAAGATGCTATGTTCTGATACATTGATCAGTGAGAGAACGCATGTCATTTGTTCACTGGATGTGAACAAGAGCAGGCAGCTTGTTTGGATTAGCTGAGGGTTTCAGAAATAGCCTTTGGAGACCCGTGCAAAATCATTATGTTAGAATTGGAGATGCCAGTAAATAGCAAGCCAGGACAGAAAATCTTAGCCAAACCACCGAGAAGGAAACATTGAAGAATGGGGTGAAAGGAGATGACCTCAGACTTGTCTTTGTCTTTCTCTTCCCATCTTGGCTGGAGGAGAAAGTTGCGAATTTCCAGTGGTCCAGAAGATTTTGAACTTCCCACCAGCTTCTTAGCAGTACTCCCAGTATAGTGTCTACATTGCAAGCTGAGACTAACTGGATGAGATGAGGAAAGCAGATTGAAGACCCTACAAAGAGCCCAGCAGAGAAGCTATACCGTACTTAAGGGAAACATCCTGAGAACTCTAAAAACAAGATTTCCAGGAGTAGTGATATTCCGTATTCTCTAAGCTTGAGCCCAATTTCCCCCTGAACTCTATATGTACTGATGGGATAGTGTGGCATAGACTTCTGGAGGAATGTTTTGTACTGTTTCTGTTATACTACCTTAGTAAATACCACTTTCAAAAGTTAGTTAAGTAGGGGGCAGCTAGATGGCACAGTGGATAGAGCACTGGCCCTGGAATAAGGAGGACCTGAGTTCAAATATAACCTCAGACACATAACACTTACTAGCTGTGTGACTGTGGGCAAGTCACTTAGCCCCAATTGCCTAGTAAAGGGGAAAAAAAAGTAAATTAAGTCTGTAACTAATTGATATTAGGTAGTAATCATCAGAGGAAGCACACCTATAGGGACTTGTGCTGTTCAGTCATTTCACTTGTGTCTGACTTGCCATAATCTCATTTGAAGTTTTCTTGGATACTGCAGTGGTTTGCCATTTCCTTCTCCAGCTTATTTTACAGATGAGGAAACTGAGGCAAACAGGGTTAAATGACTTGCCTAGGGTCACACAGATAGTAAGTGTTTGAGGTCAGATTTGAACCCAGGTCTTCCTGACTCCAGGCCAGTGTTCTATCCACTGTACCACCTAGCTGCCCATAGGGGCTCATAAACTGTTGCAATAGAAAACCAGCCCTCCATCTCTTAGGGTCAACCCTAGAAACCAAATGAGAGATATAGTAGCCACACTCTGGAGACCCAACTAGTCAGCAAAAGCAGGAGCTGGGATAGTTAGTTGTCTTAGAGTGTGTGCTATACATCAATGGTATTACCCTGTTCTGAGTTTTAGCATCCCTGATATGGAATCAAAGAAGATGGACTAAAATCTCAGGTCTGCTCATTCTTGTTTGTGTGACTTTGAGCAGCTCTGCTACCTCTCTTCCATAAAATCTAGGGTTGGACTCAATAACCTCTAAGTTCACTTCCAGATCTAAATCTAGGATCATATGAATGGCCTCATTTTGAAGATGAAGAAAGTGAGTCCACTTAAGTAACAAGGTCAAACAGCAACATTCATCAAGCACCTGATATCCGCTCCACATGGCATTACGTGCTGTGGAAGATAGTTGTTTAAGGTACGTTGTCTATACTCAGTGAGCTCATTATTCAGATGAGAACACAAAACATATAAAATAACCTTAAACAATAAAAGACAATATTATGGAGAGAAAGCTTAATTAATTTTAAAGAAGAGATCCACGAGGCTTGAGCAGTAAGGAAAGGCTTTGTGGAGGAGGTGAGACTTAAGAAAGTCCTTTGAAAAATCAATAGATTTGAGTAGAACAAGGAGAGAAGGAAGCATATTCAAAATAAGGGAAATAACAAGGTGCTTGGCCATCTTGTCCTTAGCAACTGGTTGTTCTTACAAACTGTATCAGAAAGTATACATACATCCACCACATCCTTCTAACAAGACAGAATGTTTGCATAGAAAAATTAATAGCAAACAAAAACTCCTTCAGATTTAACCATGAATTAAAATTAAGCCCTTTTTTCAATGTGAGTTCCTCAAGAGCTGAGATTACTACTATTTTTTTTATCTTTTTTTTTTAATTAAGTGAGGCAATTGGGGTTAAGTGACTTGCCCAAGGTCACACAGCTAGTACATGTCAAGTGTTTGATCTGAGGCTGGATTTGAACGCAGGTCCTCATGACTTCAGGGCCGGTGATCTATCCACTGCACCACCTAGCTGCCCCTATTTTTTTATCTTTACATGTCACCCTGACATCCTCTTATGCAAAATAAAGTGCTTAATAAATATGTATTGAATTGGATTAGGAAAGACAGGATACAGTAGGATGATCAAAAGGGTATGTGGAAAGAATTGGCAGTTCCCTGGAGAAGACTAGGCCCAGAGCAATTTTTCAAAGAGTTGCTAAGTGGAACTAGGGGTAGAAAGAGGGGGAAGAGACAAAGAGCAATACTGTTTTTTGTACCTGTTCTTTTGTTTTAAGGTGGAAGGATGATGGGACTACCAAGACGTAAAAACATTTCATATAAGTCTTGGTTGGCTTATGTTTATCAGGGAGAAAAAAAGACAATGTGACAGTAATACAGTGTAATACCTTCCAGTATTTAAAGGGAAATCAATTGGAAGAGGAGTTAAACTTACTTTGCTTGGTAGAAAAGTAGGAAACTAGCAATTTCAGAAGCCAAGATCTTCGCCCCTTACTCCAAAAGAATTTGGGTCCCATTTGTTTGAGGTGGGGAATGATGGGGTTGGGATCTGGGCCCCAGAAAGGAAAAGCCCTGGACTTTCCCCTATGGCCAAATCTCTGGCATTACCTGAGGCTATAATCGCATCAACTGGCCTTTCATTGTGGCTACACCCAATTTCCTAATTCTGTTAATCTAGCCTGGCCTTCCTTTGTGTTACCTCCCTATGTATGGCCTCCTGCCATTTCCCACCCTTAATCCAAGTTAGGCTCCATTGGCCATGAGGTCCAGGTCTCAGGAGTTCTGTTCACCCCAGTTTACTGGCCACTCCTAGGTCCCTCCCAGAGTCTTTCTGTATATAAGGTCCACCTTGTCTCCATTAAAATGCTCAGATTCTTATAGTCTAGCCACTGCTTACCCATGTTCAGACTCCTTAAGACTCTGCCCAATTTGACAGTGTTCTAATAAACCTTGTCTTTGGCTGAAAAAGAAAAATTAAAAAAAAAAGAAAAGTAGGAAACTAAGAAGATGCTTTCCATTCACCTCTAGTATTCTAAGTCACCCTACGGTAGATGATATAGTTTTACATGAGTTGAGTTTCTCACAATTCTCAATATTCAAAATGAATGAATTCCCAGACACTGGAAGTATTCTGGCAGAGACTAAATGACCATCTCTCAGGGTTGTTGCAAATGGATCCATGTTTCTGGTAGGGTTTGATCAAATGACCTCTAATGTACCCTGATACCTCTGAGATTCTATTTGGATGCAAAAGAGTATCTTAATATACTCTTACGTTTGTGTTGAGTAGAAAATTATTTAAAAAGAGGTTGTCCATTAAAGTATGGGATATAAGGGAAACCCTAGACAAAGAAAATACTGTAGCCTTTCTGATATGATGCAAGAAACAGTGCCAGGCCTCGCAGTAAATTCAAGAGATTAAAAGGGCATGAGCCTGACCTTTGATTCTGTGGTTGGTTATTCATTAACTAGAGAGATAGCATTTACTGTTGAGTAGTGAATGCTCTAATGATGTTGCAAGAAAAAAAAATCTTCTATTTAGGGAAAAGCTACAGTCTCTGCAACTTTGGTGTAACTCATGACCGTAGGACAACCTACATCATAGCTTGGCATCCCCTGGAATAGTAACCAGAAATTAGCATTCTAGGTAACCCTGCCTGATACCTCAGCTGAGCTTGCCTAATACTCACTTCTAGCTCCTAAAAGTTTTCCGCAAGCTGCCTCAGTCTCTTTAGTGTGACAGGTATCACACAGGGTGGGAAAAGAGAGAATGTACATAGCTTACTCAAGTCCCCTTGCCCTCAGGGCAATGGCAACCTGAAAAATGCCCCTAATATCTGACATAGATCAAACAATGTGGAACTCGGAAGTTTTACTAACACTTTGGTGGGTAGTAATTCCTCTGGTTAGTGCATGACCACCAGGCTATCATATAGCTGGAATAGTAACTGCATATGTCACCCAGCCAGTAAGTATCCAAGTCATTCATAATAAGGGAAGTAATTTTTAGTTTGATTTTTAGAGGGCTTTAAATATCAGGCTGGGAAACTTGTATTTCATAGTAAAGAGTTCCTCAAAAGAGAATGAAAGGATAGTCATGCAGTGGTGTGGGTCCAGTGGAAAGCAGATAACATGAATCAGTTAGCAAAGTTGCCATAGCAATCAGCTGCATGGGAGTAGGAGTGGGTAAAAAACTTGGAAGGGAGAGGGTAACTCAGGGTTGGGGTTTAGCAAGATATGAGTGAAAATAGAGAAAAAGAAGATCAAAGGATTCCAGGGTAGAGGACTGTATATAGTTTAATAGGTTGATTATAAAGGACTCAAAACTGTGAAGGAAAGGAAAAGAATGACCCTCTTCTCTCCATTAGAGGTATACCTTTTTTTCTGGTGAAGGGTATTTTAGTATCTAGACTCCCCTACTAGAATGAGCTCCTAGTGTCCCAATGGAGGAGGATAATAGACCGGAAGAACAGGAAGGTATTGAAGGATGAAGGTTATGGTAAGAGCAAAGTCTGGGGACCAGACTTGGTGGTTCTTGCCTGTAATCTCTGCAACTATGGAGCCTGAGGCTGGTGGATCACAAGAGCTCTGGAGTTCTGAGCTATAGTAGAGCTAAAGCTGATTAAGTGTCTGCACTAAATATGGCACCTATATGGTGAACCTCTAGGGAAAGGGGAGCCACCAGGTTGCCTAAGGAAGGGTGAATCAGCTCAAGTCAGAAACAGGGCAAGTCAAAGTTTCCATATTGATCAGCAATGAAACCAGGCTCATGAGTGGCTGATGTACTTCCAGTATGGGAAAGATAAAGAGATCTAGTCTAAAAAAATTACGATTAGGGATTAGGAGGGAGAGATGATAGGAGAGACTAATAGGCTTTTGTGACCATCCCACATTCACAGGTCAATAAATTGTCCCCTACCTCACCAACCTTCCTCCATCAGCTCTCCCTCAGCTCTGATTGCCAAATTTCAGGACAGGTTTCCATTGTGGAGGTAAAGCCCCACGTAACCACTAAGCGCTAGAAATGTGATTTCTAGAGTCCCATGGGCTTATTCTGTTCTCTTTTGTCATTGCTTTGGACCTAGGTAAAGATACTCTTCAGCCGGGGGTGTACTGGTAAATGTTTAACAACTAAGAGAAAGGAGAGACATAGCCAGACAGAGACAGAGACAAGAGAAAGAGACAGAGACAAGAGAGAGACACAGAGACAGAAAAGAAAAGAAGAAAGAAGGAGGGAGGAAGAAAGCATGTAGGTATAATACTTTTAAGTTTAATCTCCATTAACATTTTCTCTATCATTTTCTTAAGTCTAGACAGTCAGTAAAACAATAAATCCAGCCTATAATATTTACCAAGTTCCAAGGTATAAATGCTCATGCTGAAAATTTAACAATTTACCCTGTGGGCTGGCTCCAGCACACCAGTCTCCAGCATAATCTAACATTGTCCTGGGTTCCCAGCTAGTATATGTCTGAGGTAGGACTTGAACCCAGATCTTCTTGCCTTCATGGCTATCTCTCTATCTACCACACCATGCTGTTGACTCTTTTCACTTAAAAAAATAAATTAAAATGTACAAATCTTCTGACCCAGAGACCCCCACTACTAGGCATGTACCCAAGATGCCAGTAACAAGAAGAAAAGTCCCATCTACACCAAAATTTTTTACAGCTACATATATATGTGTGTGTGTGTGTGTGTGTGTATATATATATATATATATATATATCAAAAGAAAAAAATAGAAACAAAGCAGATGGTCATTGTCTTGGGAGTTATTCTTTCTACCCAGGCCTTGAGATATGGTGGGACTGATTAGAGGGCATGGCCTTAATGATTTAAAGATTATGTGCAGTGTTTAGTCATGAATACTCAGAATAGGAATAGGCTAAATGCCCTAAGGCCCAGGTTGGGGGGAATCTTATATAAATCAATATCAGTAAGAGAAGGCAGCTCTTCTGACTTGATGAACTATTTATTCTCAAGCAGGCTGTTTTAGTTATTGAATTGGGCACATGAATATGGACCTTGAGAGTTTTACCTTGTTGTGTCTTTTTTCCATATCTTTGAAGAATTTTTAGAATACATATTTAGTAAAAAGGTTGTCATTTTTATTTGCCTGATTTACTCAATCTCTGCTGGGCAGGAACATGAATATGGGGCCAGTGTGCACCTGGTCTAAGACACCCATCAGTTGCGGGGAATGGTTAAAAAAAGTTGTGGTACTTAAATATAGTGGGATATTAGAAACAATAAATGTGATTAATAGAGAGGAGCATGCAAAGACTTACATGAACTTATGAAAAGTGAAGTGAGGAGATCTAAGAACCTCAGGATCGAAAGAGCCTTCAGAGATAATATAATCTAACCCTTACCTAAATAGGAATTCCTAATAGAAAGTCACTCTCAAGTGGTCAGCTGGTCACTAAAGATTCCAAGTGATAGGAGACCCATTCCCTATCAAGGAAGTCAATGCCACTTAAACAGTTAAAACCAATAACTAATAATTATTAATTATTTGGAAGGGTTTTTTGTTTTGTTTTTATTGTATCAAACCACCATTTGCTTGGAGACCATTGCTCCTCTTGCGCCTTTGTTGTTGTTTGGTTGTGTCGGACTCTTTGTGACCCCATTTAAGGTTTCTTGGCAAAGATACCAAAGTGGTTTTTTACTTTTCCAGCTTATTTTACAGATGAGGAAACTGAGGCAAATGGGGTTAAATGACTTGCCCAGGGTCACACAGCCAATAAGTGTCTGAGGCCAGATTTGAAGTCAAGAGGGTGAATCTTCCTAACTCCAAGCCCAGTGTTCTATCCACTACATCACCTACCTGCCCCAAATGATCTACCTACACTGGCGTTTTTGCTGTCCCTCACTCATTACATTCCATTTCCTGACTACATTTGCAATGGCCATCCCCCAAGCCTGGAACACTCTCCTACCTCATCTTTTACTCCTAGTTTCCCTAGTTTTGGTCAAAGACAGCACAAATCCCACTTTCTGCAGGAGGCTTTTTCCAGTCCATTCTACTTACCAGTCCCCTCTCCTTGAGATTTCTTTCCATTTACACTGTATATATCTTATGTAAGATATATACGATTTTGTGCAACAAGATATATACAACTTTGCGTAACTTTGTGTAACTCTGCCTTATTTAAATCCAATTCAGGCACGAGTCAAGACATCATCCTGTGATATCATTGGTCTGCTTTGAAAACATTATTATATATCTTATACATACATGGTTATTTGCATGTTGTCTCCTCATTAGAATGCAAGCTCCTTGAGAGTTGGAACCATGTTTTTTTGTCCTTTCCTTGTATCCCCAATGTTTCATACAATACATAACACATAATAAATGTTTAATAAATACTTGTTGACTGACTAAAATGTACATTTCTAAGCCAATTTGTGATTGATACCCATGATATACCTCTGCCCTGCTGTTGGTTTTAGAAGTCCCAAGAGTTGTTTGTACACCATCACACCACTACTTAGTGTTTCTATTAAAAGGTGGTACCTAGAATTGTGTACAATATTCAAAATGTGATCTAACCAGGGAAGAGTACTATAGAACCTTCTCCCTGTGGACATTATGCCTCTATTAATTCAACCTAAAATAATTTATAGTTGTTTGAGCTATTAGGTCACACTGCTTATCCTGCAGTCCAACAAAATCCTGCCAACTTTCAGACAGATTGCTTTCTATCCACACCACTCCCATCTGGCACTTGTGCTGGTAATTTGTAGATCTCAAGTATATATCTCTATTCAATGTCATGTTGTGGGATTTGGCTCATTATTCTACTCTTTGGATCCTGACTCCATTACATGACGTATTTGCTGTTCCTCAGCTTTATGTCATTTCAAAATTTGCCAAGTATGATATCTCTGCTTTCATCTATATCATTGATAAAAAGTTACACAACTCAACACCAAGGACAGATTCCTAGCTGTTATTGAATTGTTAGTGACTGCAGTCTGTATCTAATCATCATTCAATCAATTCCAAATTCACCTAATTACACTACCACTTAGATCATATTTCTCCCCCTTGTCCACAGGAATAGCATGAGGGACTATTAGATTCCTGACTGAAATTCAGGTATAGCACATCTATAGTATTCCAATATCTACTAAAATTGTCACTCTGTTCAAAAAAAAAAGGAATGAGGTTTGTCTAACTTGAACTTTTCATGCTGGCTCTTAGTTATTACTGCTTCCCTTTTGAAATCATCTCAAACCATCCCTTTAATATCTTCTAGAATTTTTCAAGCAATCAACTCGTGTCCATAGTTTGAAGATTCTACCTTCACTTTTTTTGAAAATCAGGACATTTATCTATCTTTAGTCCTGGGACACCTCTCCCATTTAGCATAGTTTTTCAAATAACTCTGACAATAGGTCAGCCATCACATCTGATCATTCTTTCAGTCTTCTCCAAAGT
Organism: Vombatus ursinus; assembly: GCF_900497805.2. NCBI lineage: Eukaryota > Metazoa > Chordata > Mammalia > Diprotodontia > Vombatidae > Vombatus > Vombatus ursinus. Next base: position 4,517,477 of record NW_020953936.1, read on the forward strand.
AGTTCATATGAGCCTTGTTACTTATTGAGGGCATCTAGGTGCTCTCTTTTCAAATCTTCAATTATCCTGCATTTCAACTCTTTGTTAGCCATTTTTTGTTCTATCTTTGGTAGAGAAAAGCATAAGCAAAATAAAAATTTTTCCTTCTCTCCATTCTTCATTATAATTAATTTTCTGTATAAACATTGTATTTTCCCCATAGAAGGCAAGCTTTTTGAGGGCAGGGATTATATAATTTTATTTATGTATTGCCAGAACTTAGCTGTAACTTACAGAAAGTAGTTGCTGAGGAAAATGCTTTTTAAATTGAAATGCTATCTACTACATCATGCTGCTTTCATTTTCCTTTTGAATGAGATTTACTCTTCTGCCATATACTAGTCATGAATCCTATACTATTAAGTCTCAATGATAAGCTTCTTAAGGACAGGTGTTCCAAGCTGGGCCATTTTCTTAACCACAACAGGAGAAGTATATTCAATGATAGGATAGGCAATGAGGACACCTCAAGTTGGTTCAGCTGAATGAGGCTTTCTTGCCTGAGTTACCTTTCATGATTCATAAATCAAACCTCAGAGGGAGTACACTTCACTCCCCAGTTTTTTGTGTTTGTTTTGTACTCAGGTAATGAGAAAATGACATAGATATCCTGGCCTCTTAGCCTCCTAAGCCAATCAAGTCTCAAGGAATATCTCAAAACTTTTAAGGGAAAAATTTAACCTATCCTGTGTGGGGGGAAAGCTAGTTTGTTTTTAATAATAATTTAAATATTAATAATATTAATTTTAAATTTAAAATATTGCTCCTAAGGCATTAGTCAAATATTAATTAAGCACCTATATGTGCCAGGCACTGTGCTAAGCACTAGAAATACAAAAAAGGCAAAAGATAGTCCCTGCCCTCAAGGAGCTCATAATCTAATGGAAATTGGAAGAAAAGATACAGATAAAGAGTAATCTTTGCATTAAATATTTCTAATTAAGGTCTGACATCCAACATCTATACGTAGTTGCTATATAAAATTAAAAACCATTCCCCAATAGATAAATTGTCCAAAGATATGAACAAAAAGAAAATACAATCTATCAATAACCACCTGAAAAATATTCAAAATCACTATAATTCAAAAGAGAAATGCAAATTATAATAAACATGAAGTATCATTTCACATCTATCAAACTAGTAAAGATTGGAAAAGGTGGGGAAATTCATTGTTGGAGGGGCTGAAGGAAAGTAGGCACATTAATTCACTATTGGTAGAGCTGTGAATTGATTCAACTATTTTGGAAAATAATTTGGAATTATGCAAGTAAGAAAAGTAACTGAATGTTCTCTGACCAAGAGATTCCTGTATATGTGTGTGTGTGTGTGTGTATGTATACCAAAGATGACTATATACTAAGGATATTTTTCACAGCAAGAAAAGGCCTATATGTACAAAAAATATTTTGTAATACTAAAGCTTTATACTAAAGAATTATTTGTGATAGCAGAAAGCTAGAAACAAAATTTGTGATCAACAATTGGGAAATGGTTTAGTAAATTATAGTAAATTAATGTAATGAAAGACTACTGCACCATAAATAGTTACAAAAATGAAGACTTCAACACTTGATTAAAATGACGCAGAGTGAAGAAAACAGAGCTCAAAAAACAATATACACAATGACCATAATATGTCAACATGGAGAGAACAAAACTCTGGTCAAATACAATAGTCATTGTTAAAAACCAAAACGTCAAAGTTGAAGGACACATCCTCCTTTTCTGTTAACAGCTTATAAGCTAACTTTTTGACAACATGTCCCAGAGAAGAGGGAGGTAGAGAGACTTTTATTTTTGTCTCTGTATTCACAATGCCTAGCATAGTGCCTTGCACATGGAGGTCACTTATTAAGTATTTATGGATTTATTTGTTAATGCACATTTAGTTAAATGTATTTACTTCAATTAAGATCTTTAGTTCACCATCCTTCTTATTTGTGCTGTGTGCATTGAGTTCTAATGTTATACTTGAATTCCTTCTTAGATGTTGCCTCCCTTTGAATTGGCAGGCCTTTCTGCTGATATTCATTTTAAGTATTACTCACCCTGGTATTCAACTTCACAGCTATCTCCCTCTGATTATATTATCAGTTTATAGCCCTTTTATCAGATTCATAAGACTTTAAACAAGTATATATATATATATATATATATATATATATATATATATTATTGACCCTCCATCCCTAGCCAAGAAAAAAAACACTCATCATGCATATATTTTAAATGGTGGCCCATAAATCTAAATCTTAATCTCCCAAATCTTCCTTTCTCTTCTGAATCCCCTGCCTTCAATCAATAGCACCTTCCATGCCATAAAGATCTTCAGTTTCCTGCTCCAGACTTCATAATCTCTAGGAATAACTTTTATGGTTCCTTCTGGTCACATCATTTACCCCACAAGATTCACCAGAATATGGTAGTGGTCATCTGATTTAACAAGCCTTGGGAAGTCGATCATCATGTCCTGGATACAGGCACCAGGAAGGAAATATACCTTTCTTTTGTTCATTTCTGTTTGATAGACACAGCATTCCTAAATGAGTCACTAACTACCAGTCCTCATCTTTATTACATTGAACATTATTGCAAAACTGCTGTCTTGTTGACAGCCCAGGATTCATATCATCATTCCTTAAAGCCGAAGAAGCTATTTCCTCCTGAGAGTGCTCTGGGAGTGCCACATTTAACCTCCATGGGAAGATCGGTATACCAGTTACTGAGCTCCAAACACCCAGTGGTCTTTTCCTTTTGTTTCACATTCTTGTATTCTCCAACCTTCTGTCACACTTAAGGATTCCTCTCTTCTTCTTTTTTTTCCCTCTCTGACTTTTTAAATCACTGCTTCGATTTTTTTCAAGGAACACTCCAGCCTCCCTGATAACCTAGAAATAGAAAGTTATTCCTCAAATCCTTTAACCTTCTCTAGCAGAGAAGCTGATTTGCCTTGTGTGCTTCCAAAGTTGTTACTTGGTGTTGACAGACACAGACAAAAACAGTTTAATCTCCATAGATCACTGCAAAATTACCCTTACCCTCCATACTTCCTGGAGTTTCAAGGCTCTGTCATTCCTGTGGCTAACTGCTTATGAGTTACTCCCAAGAACTGAAGGTTGACTTTGCAGGTAGCTATTCACTCAGGCCTTATTTATAGGGGACTTCATCTCATGATAGGAAGCTACTTAGCAAATTCCTTCCAAGGCCTTAATGCAAACAGCTTGTCAGACTGCTCAGTCTTCTTTACTGGTTCTTCTTCCAGACAGGTGTCCCTGGATGCTTTTCTCTTCTCCCTCTATACCGTCTCAACTTGGTAATCTTAGCAGTTCCCATGAATTCAATGATCATCTTTATACATATGAGTCTCAGATCTTTTATAATCCTAAATGCTTTCCTGACTTCCAATCTGGCATCACCAACTGCCCATTTGGATATCTTAAACTGGATGTCTTACAGACATCTTAATTTTATCATATTCAAACAGAACTCATTATCTTTCTCCCTAAAATCTCCCCTCTTCCCAACTTCTCTATTATTGCCAAGGACACTGCCATCTTTCTAGGCACTGAGCTTCACAATTTAGGTATCATCCTCAATTCCTTTCTATCACTCCCACCCCCAACATCCAATCTGTTGTCAAGTCCTGATTCTACCATCACAATACCTCTACCCTCACACAACCACCTTCACCATATCATGTAGCAAAGGCCTTCATCATATCATGCTTGGACTCTTTTGGTCACTTGTTGGTTCATCTCCTTGTCTCAAGTCTGTTCACCCTCTGGTCTATCCTTCACTTAACTACAAAAGTGATCTACCTAAACTGAAGGTCTGACCATGTCACCCCCCTATCCCCTACACACACACACACACACACATTAAACCCCAGCAGCTCCCTATTACCTCTGGTCAAATATAAAATCCTGTTTGGCCTTTAAAGCCCTTCACAACCTGGCCCCTTCCTGCCTTTCCAATCTTCTTACATTTTACTCCCTTCTGCATACTCTATGATTCAATGACAATAGCCTTCCGCAATTCATCAAAAACAATACTCCATCTCCTGAATATGCTTTTTCACTAACTTTCCTCACTCCGCTCAGCTGGGCTTCCTGGTTTCCCTGGCTTCCTCAGATTAAATCCCACCTTCTGCAAGAGGCCTTTCCTAGCCCTCCCTACTACTAGTATCTTCCCTCAAGAATTATGTTTTATATATCTGTATATACCTTGTTTATACTGTATATATTTTGTATGTATATCATTGTTTGCATTTTCTCTTTTCCTATTGGAATGTAAGTTCCTTGAAGGTAAGAACTGTGGTGTTGGCTTTTTCCATCTCCCCATTGCTTAGTACAGAGCCTGGCACATAGTACTCACTTAATAAATCCTGGGTGACTGATTTCTCAGTTGTTGTTTGTGAGAAGGTCTTGCACAGATGATCAACTGCTTCTCCTCCCTCTTTTCTCTTAGGATCTTAGCACTTGGAGCAGGAGGTTAGAGCACTCTTTCAGAGACCCTGACATATAACAATTAGTCATTTCCAGCCTATAGAAGTTAATACTTTGGGAACCTGACAACTATCTTCAAGTACATAAAAGGCAGACATGTGGAAGAGAGATTAGATTAATTCTGTTTGTCTCTAGGGAACAGAAATAAGAATAATTGGAAGAAACTAAAGAAAGGCAGATTTTGGTTTATTTATTTATTTAACAACATTTATCAGGCTCCTACAGACGTAGCAGGCTCTGTTCTGGGCTCTGGGAATTAAAAAAAAACAAGTCCGTGACATAAAGGAGCTAACATTTTATTAGGGAAAAATAACCTGAACGCAGACAAATAAAAACAAAATATGTACATAATAAATACAAAATAATTTCCTCACTAGGAACTGAGATGATCAAGATAGGTCTCGTAAAAGAGATGGTACATTAATTAAGCCTTGAAAGAAACTAGATAAATTACTATGAGGTAGAGGTAAAGAAAGATTAGATTACAGTCATAAGGGACAATCTATGTCAAAATATGAAGATGGGAAATGGCGTGTTGGGATTTGGAATGCCATAGACAGGGAGTGGCAAATAGGCCACTTTGCATACAATTTAGGACAAGTGAAGAAGAAGAATGTGTAATAAGCCTAGAAAGGTAGGTCATGAAGGATTTTAAGTGTCAGAGTGCAATTTGCCCATGTGTGACTGATGAGTGAAGCTACAGGTCATGGGAATTGAATAAGTTGATAAACTATGAGGGGAGGGTGTTTGAAGAGATATCAGTGTTTTAACATTCCCGTTTCTGAGGTTCCAAAGTATAAAGTGGGGAGGGGTCAAAAGGATAAAGAAGGCTATGAACTGGGTGCTAAACTCATTAAAAAAGGAAGAAGAATATCCTGGGGTCCAGGAGATCTCTGCCAGCAGGTTCTGGAAGGGGTGGTATATCTAGATGAAATTAACTTTGAGGGATGAGAGGTTGCTGAGTAGTGGCAGCAGAAGGAAGCTCTGGAAGGGGTATTGGGAAACAAGGAATATGCCCACTCCTACCTTAATGTTGGAGTAGACTATGAGAGAAGGTAAATTCAGTACTAGAGGGGGCAGTTGGAAATTTGAGGAGGAACTAGGTCTCAGGAGTGCCAGAAAGTGGGAGAAATCCAAAAGAAAAAAGGTCTAAGATAAAGGGAAGTTCATTAACAATAGAATAGGAGTTTTCCCAGCAGTTTTTGGTTAAATAGTGATTTCTTATCACAGAAGCTAGAGTCTTTGGATTTATCAAATAGTAGATTAGTATAGTCATTGGCTGTTGTGTCTTGCATACCTAACCAGACCAACATCTTACACCCTATACTAAGATAAGGTTAAAATGGGTACACAATTTAGATATACACTGATACTATAAGCACACTAGAAGAACAAGGAATAGTTTACCTTTCACATCTATGGAGAAGGGAAGAATTTATGACCAAATGAGAGCGAGAGAACACTATGAAATGTAAAATGGATAATTTTGATTATATTAAATTGAAAAGTTTTTGTACAAACAAAGTCAATGTATTCAAGATTAGGAGGGAAGCAGAAAACTTGGAAAGAAGTTTTACAACCAGTGTCTCTGATAAAGGCCTTATTTCTAAAATACATACAGAACTGAGTCAAATTTATAAGAATACAAGTCATTACCCAAATGATAAACAGTCAAAGGATATGAACAGTCAGTTTTCAGAGGAAGAAATTAAAGCTATCTATAGTCATATGAAAAAACGTTCTAAATCACTATTGATTAGAGAAATGCAAATCAAAATGACTCTGAAGTACCACATCACACCTATGAGATTGGCTAACATGACAAAACAGGACAATGATAAATGTTGGAGAAGATGTGGGAAAATTGGAACACCAATACATTGTTGGTAGAGTTGTGAAATGATCCAGTCATTTTGGAGAGCAATTTGGAACTATGCCCATAGGACCATAAAATTGTGCATATCCTTTGACCCAATAAAACTACTAGGTTTGTATCCTAAAAAGAACATAAAAATGGGAAAAGGACCCATACGTACAAAAATATTTATAGCTGTTCTTTTTGTGGTGGCAAAGAATTGGAAATTGAGGGGATGCCCATGAATTGGGGAATGGCTGAACAAGATGTAGTGTATGAATGTAATGGAATACTATTGTGCTATAAGAAATGATGAGCAGGCAGACTTAAAAAAAAAACCTAGAAAGACTTACATGAACTGATGCAGAGTGAAATGAGCAGAACCATTGTACATGGTAACAGCCATATTGTGGAATGACTGACTTTGATAGACTTGGCTCTTCATAACAAAGCAGGAATCTAAGACAACTCCAAAAGACTCATGATGGAAATTGCTATCCACACCCAGAAAAAGAACTATGGAGTCTGAATGTAGATGGAAGCATACTATTTGCTCTCTTTTTCCTTTGTTGTTTTGTTTTATTGCTTCATTCTCATGGTTCCTCCCTTTAGTTCTAATTGTTCTTTACATCATGACTAATGGGAAAATATGCTTAACATGAATGTATATTTAGAACCTATATCAGATTGTACACCATCTTGGAGGGGGGATAGAAGTGGAATGGGGAGAAAATTTAAAACTCAAAATCTTACGGAAGTGAATGTTGACAACTAAAAATAAATTAATTAATTATCCAAAAAACAAAAACAAAACACCCAATAGAATAGGAGTTCCAGAGGGCACCAATGAAAGTGGGTCAGATAGGTGGGGCTGAGTTGGATGGATGGAGATGAGAAAACAAGAAGTGATAGCAGAAAAGGGTGGTTGGTTTTTGCTTAAGCTGCCAGGGGTTCTAGAATGCCAAGATAAGGAAAAGAGGAGGTGAACATTTCCTAGCCTTAGGTTGAAAATATGGTGATTTGATACATCATCTCCAAGAGCCCTAGGAATGTCATGTCAAGCCATCAGTTCTCTTTCAACTTAGGCAGGGCAGGGTAGGAAGAGAAGAGAGATTTGACCTGGGTTCAGCAACTCTTATCAGAGTTGAAACCATGGTGGCAAGAGTTCTGGAACTTAAGTCTCATATTCTGGGTTGAGTCCTGAAGGTGACTGAAGCTGACAACTCATCATTAATGTTAGGGAGAAAAACTCAAGCAGTGATAAATGGAACCAAATGGACTCTCAAATCCTCCTAAAGTGAGATTATGAGATATTAATTACATTATTTCCCTTAAAGGATTGTGGTAAGAAAAGCACATTGTAAATATAAACCATTATGTAAGTATACTTTTACTATTCTTATTGTAAATTTTTTGAGATGCAACATGGTATAGTGGATAAAGAATTCTTTAAAACTGTACTACAGTATACAAACATGAGATAGGATAAGGATGAGGAAAATATTGTTTCTGACACAGAATGGCTATACAACCCTAGGCAAGTCACTTAACCTCTCAATGTCCCCAGGCAACTCTATAAGAACATGTTACAGTTGAATTGCCAATGGTCATTGATGCAAGGAGTTTCCATTCTGAGTGCTCCTCACCCTGATAAAACCACAGATTTCCCTCTCCCCCTCCCCACTAACAAGATTATTATCTCTGAGGCCATTTAGACATTTTAATTCCTTGAACTTATCATCCCGATTTTGCAAAGGGAATAAATAGCTTTGTCAAAAGTTATTGCTAGCCATTAGTAACTTTTGTCAGTCCTGTCCCTACATTTCACACATTGGGTCAGATTCATATCTGCCTCCATAGCTAGCATTCTGGGAAGTGTGAGCTTTGCCCGGAAAAAAAAAAAAAAACTTCCTACATTTCACAGAGGGAAAGCAGATTTGAATGGGAATTTATAAAACCAACAGCTCTGGGGCATTGCTAGAGGCACACACACCAATACACCTCTTCCCTCTTCCCTAACCATAAATCTTAATTTATAAAAGCATCCAGTTTTTCCTCTCTTCTTAAAGCAAACTTTTCCCTTCTCATAAACTGGTAGATGTCTTACCAGGAAATGTGTTGGACCCAAAATGAAACTCAGAACAGGAAAACCTTCACTCCAAGCTTTTTCCTGTACTCTACTAGCCTATACTTTAGGGTAACAAAACAAAAGGCTAGAGTTTATAGGAGATCAAATGACCTCTTAGTTCCCTTCTAATTCTAAAATACTATGATTCTATTTAGAAAATGAAGGATTCTGTTTCCTTTTTAAATGACTGTGCTCTGCTGTCATCTGGATGGTTCCAATGGCCCTCTAGTTGAACTCTGCCACGAGTTTTCCCCTGCCCCAATCTGTTTTTCATGTAGTTGACAAAATTTTCTTGAAGTTTAGGTCTGACCATCTCACTCACCAACTCAATAAATTCCAGTGGCTCTCTCTTACCTCCCAGGATCAATTATAAAGTCCTCTGGAATTCAAAACTCCTCACAACTTATCCCTTTCCAACCTGGAAAGACTTACATGAACTGATGCTGAATGAAGTGAGTTGAACCAAGAGAACACTGTACACAGTAACAGCCACACTATGCAATGACTAACTTTGATAGACTTAGCTCTTCTCAGCAATGCAAGGATCTAAGACATCTCCAAAAGACTCATGATGGAAAATGATAGCCATATCCAGAGAAAGGATCATGGAGTTTGAATGCTGATCAAAGCATACTATTTTCTCTCTCTCTCTCTCTCTCTCTCTCTCTCTCTCTCTCTCTCTCTTACTCATTTTTTGTTGTTTCTTCTTTCTCAAGTTTTTCCCCTTTGGTTCTAATTCTTTACAACATGACTAATGTGAAAATGTTTAATACGATTGTATATGTATAGCTTATATCAGATTGCACGCTGTCTTGGGGAGGGGTCAGTGGAGAGAGGAGGAGAAAATTTAGAACTCAAAATCTTACAGAAATGAATGTTGAAAACTAAAAACCAATAAATAAATAAAATTTAAAAAATAACTTGTCCCTTTTCCTACCTTTCCAATATGCTTACACTTTATTTCCCATCCACACACTATAATGCAATTACACTGACCTACTTTCTATTCCTCAAAAACACTTCATCTCCTACCTTCATGCCTTTTGCTATCTTTTCCCTTTATACTAGCTCACTTGGTGATCTCACCAGTTCCCACAGATTCCATTATCATCTTTGTACAGATTATTCTCAGATCTACTTATCTAGCCCTAACCTCTCTGCCCACCTCCAGTCTCACATCTCCAGCTGCCTATTGGACATCTTGAACTGGATACTCTGTAAGTCATCTTAAATTCAATACATTCAAAACAACTCATTATCTTTCTCCCAAAAAACTTCCCATTTCCTAAACTCTTCATCACTATCAAGAGCATCACCATACTCCCAGTCACCCAAGCTCTTCATTTCATCTTCAACTCCTATATCCACTCTTTTACCAAGTTTATTGATGCCACCTTTGCAACATCTCTTGTATACCCTCCCTTTTCTCTTCTGACATTGCCCTATCCTGATGAAGGCTCTCATCACCTGAAGCCTGAACTTCTGCAAAAGCTTCTGGTTAACCTTCCTGCTTCAAATCTCTCTTGACTCCAATCCATCCTCTACTTAGCTGTCATAGTGATCTTCCTAAAGATCTGGCCATGTCATTCCCCTTACTCAATAAACTCCAATGGCTCTCTACTACCTCTAAGATCAAATATTCAATCTTCTGTTTGACTTTTAAAGCCCTTAATAAAGTTGCCCCTTCCTACTTTTACAGTATTCTTATACTTTATTCCCCTCCACATACTCTGCAGTCCAGTGGCACTGGCCTTCTTGTTGGTGCTAACATAAGACACATCTCCTAAATCCATGCATTTTCATTGGCTGTCACCTCCATACCTGGAATGTCCTCCTTCCTCATCTCCACCTCCTGGCTTCCCTGAAGGATCAGCTAAAACCTCACCTTTTCCAAGAAGCTTTTCCCAGTTTCCATAAATGCTGGTGTCTTCCCTCTGAGATTACCTCCAATTTAGTCTATAGTAGATCTTAGATGTACATGGTTATTTGCATGTTGTCTTTCCACAAGAATGTAAGCTCCTCAAGAGCAAGTACAGCACTTAGCACAGTGCCTGGCACATAGTTAGCATTTAATAAATGCTTGTTGATTTGATTTAGCATCCCTAAAATCCTCTCCTTCTCTGACTTCTGCCTCTTAAAATCCGTGGATTCCTTTAAGACAACTTAAATATCATGTTCTGCAGGAGTCCTTTCTTGGTCCCTTCTGGCAGCTAGAATATGTGTATCTTCTACGTACGTTTTCACCTTTCTTTTGTCCCCCAGAACTTGACACAATGCCTGGCACACAATGAGCACTTAATAAATGTACGTGTATTGATTGATTGACTGATAAAGCCAACCACATTCCCCTTCCATCCTCTTCATCTCTCTTCTTCAGAGATGTCTCTGTCCCAATCTGGAATGTCTTCCCCATGTAAACTTATCTAATCTTGCTTTTAATTAAATCTCACTCATTTCTATTCATCCGTTCTTCTAACTAATGCTATTCCTTTTTGTCTAATTGCATAGAGGTACCACTCAGTTGAGGTCACAAGAACTAGCAACCATTTCCAATATTTATTGGGAAGGCTTCTAATATTTCCTAATTACAAATAATGTTAGCTTTTAATTTTAGATACACTTTTTTATCGTGTTAAAAATGTGGTCCTGGGTACAGGACAGACTTAATGATAAGGGAAGCCTAACTGCTTCTTGAGTGATTGAGATACCCAATCTCACATTCATTTGCTCATTACCCTCACCTTGGATTCCTAGGGAAAGTTGATAATTTTAGTTATAGTTATAAAGTCTATAGGGTTCCCCAAAAGGGGAGAAGTAAAAAAAAGAGATACCAAATGAGGGGCAGCTAGGTGGCACAGTGGGTAGAGCACCAGCCCTGGAGTCAGGAGGACCTGAGTTCAAATCTGGCCTCAGACACGTAATACTTACTAGCTGCATGACTCTGGGCAAGTCACTTAACCCCGATTTCTTCACCAAAAAAAAAAAAAGAGATAACAAATGAAAATTTTAAATCAGGAATGTGTCAGGTTGTTTATTCCTACCCAGAATAACCTAGAAGAATAATAGTGCTCATTAACAGAATGATTTAAACAGGATTCAGTAACAACTTATAACCACAGATAGAGTTTGCTGGGAGACTGATAACTGATCATCATCAGCACATAAAGCAATTTTTGCAATACTCCTACCATACCTTGTAAACAAGTAAAAAGAAAGACAGGAGAAAAATCAGTTCAGCAAAACTAACTAACACATCAACAATCTACGAAATGTTCTACACCCATTATTACCAACCTCTGCATAAAAGGGAAGGAAGTATACTTTCTCATCTCTTCTTATCAAGTGCTTAGTCATGGTAATTACAGACCATTCAGTTTTTTCTTTTTTCCATTTATATTGTTTTAGCTTTCTTGAATTTGTTTCCCTGATTTTGCTTACTTTCCTTCATATCAGTTTATGCTTCTCTGTATTCTCTGTATTCATTTCTTCCTTAGAGTACCGTAATATTACATTAAATTCATAAACCACAGTCTGTTCAGCCATTCGCCAACTGATGTTTTTCTCCTTGGTTTCTACTCCTTTGCTACCAAAGGAAGTGCTGAATAAATCACTTGGTGTATATGGGGATTTCTTTCTTTCTTTGACCTCTTTGGAATATATGCATGAGAGTGAAATCTCTGGTTAAAAGGTTATGGACTCTTTTTTTGGGGGGGGTGGCTAGGCAATGGGGTTAAATGACTTGCCCAGGGTCACACAGCTAGTAAGTGTTATATGTCTGAGGCCAGATTTGAACTCAGGTTCTCCTGAATCCAGGGCTGGTGCTCTATCCACTGTGCCACCTAGCTGCCCAGAAAAGGTCATGGACTCTTAAGGCACTTATAAACAAAATTCCAGATTGATTTTTCAGAATTATTGGATCAATACATAGCTCCACTAATATTGCAATTATTTGCCTATCTTCCCCCAGCCCCTCTAATACAAATATTTCTATCTTTTGTCATCTTTACCAATCTACTGGATGTGAATCCTCAGAGTTATTTTTATTTGCATTTATTCTATTATTAGTGATTTGGAGCACTCTTTAATATGGTTGTTGATAGGTTTATTTCTTCTTTTGAAAAACATTTGTTCATATCCTTTGACAATTCACCCATTGGGAATGATTCTTTGCACTTCTAAGCATTCTCAATGAAAAATTAAGAGCTGAGTAGAAGTTTTGAAATGAAAGGACAGAAGTTAAAACTAAAAAGGTAAAATCATTGGAACCTTTTTTGCTTGCTGATGAAGACTCTTCTATCCATGGTGACATACTAGAAATCCATGGTCCAAAAGGAAGAGGAAAAACAGAAATGCTCTATCATCTGACTACAAGATCTATCCTTTCAAAATCAGAAGGTGGATTAGAAGTCAAAGTCTTATTTATTGATGCAGAGTACCACTTTGATATGCTTTGGCTAGTTACAATTCTTGAACATAGACCGTCCCAAAGCAGAGAAGACATAATCAAACAGTGCTGTAGAAGACTTTTTTCATGTGAATTGCAGAAGCAGTAACTCATTATTTATTACCCTTTATTCACTAGAAACTGTATTTTGAACCACCCATCGTCCTGCATTTTCGTTTTAGAAAATTTATTCGTCTTCTCGTAGATAGACTGAGTCAATGGAGGAGAAAACCATAACTTAGAAGAGAGTACTCTGAAAAAAATGTTCTAAATTCATGGAGAAGCTTGTAAAAGAATATCACTTGTTTTTCTTTGCAACAACACAAACTATAATGCAAAAAAAGTTCAAATTCAACACAAAGATCATCTTCCTTAAAACTTTTTTGTGAAAAACTAGATATAAACTATAGACCTTATCTTTTTGTAAGTCAAGGCAACAAATGGTAAACCACAGAATATTTTTTCCAGACATGACAATTCTGAAAGTAGCGACCAAATGTTTTCAAAGGTGTCATGTCATCTAAAAAGCAACAATATAATAAAGTGTTTATTTAGTTTAGATAAAATGGAGTTCATTTTTGTTAATTTGTATCATAAATAGGCCATCTGCAAGTATTGAGTTTTTAAGACATCTTTAAATTTTTTTCTCCCTTAATAATAATGCTTTGATGATACATCAGCATTTCTGAATTTTAAAGACTAAAAAGGTTAACATCAATATTTCTACATAAATTATCCACAGTGTTTCTTAAACAAGAATGAATTTCAGGTGCAAAGAAATACATTTTCTGATCTTAGGTCATCATGGGCTAAATAACAATATCAGTGCTTTGAGTTTGAATAAAACCTAGGCAAAAGGTAAGTATATTTTAACTTAAATAAAAAATGTTTTATAATTTGGTGTCATATCTTTGAATGATTAAGTAATCATAATTTTTAAACTCAATTGCAATCCTAATTTACTATATTCTTTTAGAAAAGTGTAAATACATAAAACATCGAAATGGAACCATTTGTGTTTATGTACATTTAAATAGCATTGTTATATAAAGGATGAAATTAATCATCTACTACTTGCTTTGTATTGCTTAGAATACCACACAGATAAAAGTATGCTTAAAATATCATATAAATAAAGTGGCAGAGCAGATAGGTAGAGAATAGATCCAGGTCCATGCTATACTGTGTAATTTCTTTTTAAGTACATATAATATAAAAATAGTTATAAAAGGTACTACATGTGACTTTTTTTTTAAATGAAGTATTTGTTTACATTTTAATTGGAAAAGAAGAAACAATTGTGCATTCAGAATTCTAATGTCAGCAAAGGCCATAGAGGAAGTTAAATAAGATCAACAGAGAGCCTGGAGGTAGTTTGGCTGCTGTTAAATAAAGAAAGAATAGGAGGTGAAAAAGGAATACATGAAGAGGTAAAGGAATAAGGAAAGAGAATTTCCAATCTCACATAATAAGTGGTACGGAAGATGAAGAATATAAAAATCACTCTTGATCTTAAATATCTCTATTAATTTTTATTGTATATGTTTTATCTCATATTATCAGAGAAATTTGATACAACTATTTTCCTTTAATCAACAATTTACCTTTTTATTTTTGCTTTGTTGATTTGGTCCATGAACAAGCTTTTCAGGTTCATGTAACCAAATTTATCTGTTTGATATTTTATAATCTACACTATCTTTCAGGCTATGGAAGAACAAAGTTATCTAAACAAGGGGCAAAGGAACTCAGTCAGGGTGCCCTCTGTTTGAGAAGTACATTTTGTCATAAGTAGATAGGATAAGAATTTGAGAATGACAAAAGAACTCACTAAAAGTAAGAGGAATCTAACAGTAAGCTAAGCATAAGACAATTACAAAAGTTAATGAATATATGGATTTTGTTTGTCTTTTTCAGGACTGCACAAACAAACAGCACTTGTGTGACCTCCATTGATATGGAACTCTTCCTGCACTATTCACTCATTCCATCAGTAAGTTAACTCAGGAAATAAGAGTAAATTTCTGCAATTATCAAAAGCAGAATCATAAATATGTCTGAAATTGTTCACACTGATTGTTTCTAATCTTTTATTTTTTCAGTCTCCCAACCATGCCCTCAAACCCCATAGCACAGTGCTTCCCACTCTTTATGTAATGAGATCCCCCTTTTATAAAATTATTTATGCAAATAATTTCCTTAGTTTGTATTTTATTTTTAAATAAGAAAAATCTTATTTTAATAAGAAAAATTTAGAACTGTTTAAAAATGTTAATAGCAACATGTAAATGAATCTTAAACAAAGCTTAATAAAACAAAACAATATAACATACTAATATATTCATTAATGAAACCTTTTGATGGTCTTTTTTATAACACAAAAATATCCATAATACTAATAATATTAATGTGATACCTGAGTTTGGTTTTGGGGGGCAAAGTTTCTAAGTCATTGAATATATTGTTCTTCAAAATTACTTTTCAATACCTAATTAATATTTTTATCTTTGTAACAACTACATTAGTATATAAATAAGATGTCACAAATGGTAGTGAAACTGGTATTACTTTGTTTGATAAATTAGAATTCTTCATTTGCTTATAACTAAAATGAAATAAGATTTTCAGATTCAAACATTTGTTTCAAAGTACTATCGCTACACAAGTGTATAAACAGTTCTTATTCCAGAGAATTTAAAAACACATGTCCATGGCAAATGGGTCCATTATTCCTTCATATTTAGAAGTATCTCGGACCTAGCAACATTGTCAAGAAAACCAACTTTGAAAGACTTAGGAACTCTAATCAATGCAATGATCAACCACATCTCAATGCTACCCCCTAGGCCAACCTCTGGTCATGCTCGGATGCTCACCTGCACTGGTACTAGCTTGCCTTGTTGCTCCCTTTTCTGTTACCCTCAGTTTTCGAGCTGACTCGTCCTGCAGTTCTGGGGTGGAAGAAGTCACTTATTGTAACTGCTCATTGAAGTCCCTTATCATTATTCATTCTGGTGTGAACTTTGGTGTGTTGTTGGAGGTGGTTATGTGTGAGCTAGGCACACTGCCTCCTGTTCAGGAAGTCATCTTGCCCAGAAGTTCATATATTATAATACAATTAACACACACACACACACACACACACACACACACACACACACAATATTTAACTTTAAGTTTATATGCTTCATGTTCAAATGCAACAAACAAAGAGTGAGGATACAGTTCACCTGTGTCATGAACTCCACAGTAATAGAAGCAGATGGTTCTTGGCCATAGTAAGATTCAGCATGTACCAAATAAAAGCTGTTTTCATTTGTGCATACTTTATTAAATAATCACTGTACTGCATTCTCTAACAGTTGGGTTGAATTGGTCATATTATTCTTACTTCATTGACTTTCATTTGAATTCTGTTTTAATTTCTAAAAGCAGATATATTTTTTCAGCAGCTGTACTAAAAAAAAACAAAACTAATAATTTTTGCCATTGTTTCAACAGGTATAGATGGGGACTATTAGAAAATGCTGCCATAAATGATGAAGTCATCACATAGCCACATCTCCTTCAGCATCTCTCCTCCACTTCTTAAAACTTCTCAGTACCATCAAACATTCTGAGGAAGCTAGACAGTACAGTGGATAGAATGCTGCACCTGGAGTCAGGAAGACCTGAGTTCAATTCTAGGCTTAGACACTTACTAGCTATTTGATTTTAGGCAAGTCACTGCCTGACTCAGTTTCCTCATATATAAAATGGGGACAATAATACTACCTGCTTCCCAGGATTGTTGTGAGGATGAAATGAAATGATACTTGTAAAGTGGCTGGCACATACATAGCAAAAACTTAATAAACGCTTGTTTCTTTCCTTCCATTCTGTCTCAAAGGGGAAAAATATTTAGGCCATTAGACTAATTTTTGATTAGGGGCACTTGATTCTATCTCCTCAAGGACCTTGCTCCAACATTCATACTTTCTTTCTTGCATACTTTTAATCTCTTCTCACGTTATTATATCCTTCCTATTTGATATTCAATCATAAAGGATATTATGTTTCTTCAACAGACTAAAGAAAGTACAACTTCATTAAACTTTTTTAATACTAACTAATTCATCTGGAGGAACAAAAAGTAAAGAATATAAAGGAAATTAACGAAAAAATATGAAGGAAAGAGGCCTGGCAGTACCAGTTCTCAAACTATATTACAAAGCAGTAATCATCAGAATAATTTGGTACTGAATAAGAAATAGAGTGCTTTATATTATAAAGCAGTAATCATCAGAATAATTTGGTACTGAATAAGAAATTGATCAATGGAATGAATTAAGAGCTCAATATACAGAAACAAATGAGCACAGTAACCAAATGTTTGATATATCCAAAGATTCCATCTTTGGGGCAAGAACTCATTATTTGACAAAAACAGATGGGAAAACTGGAAAGCAGTCTGGCAGAAAGCATAGACAAATATCTTACACTGTATACTAAGAAAAGCTCAAAATGGGTACATGATTTAGAGAAAAAGGTGTAATATCATAAATAAACTAGAGGAGTATGAAAAATATTACCTGTCAGATCTATGAACAGGGAAAGAGTTAATGACTAAACAAGGGATAGAGAGGATCATGGGAGGCAAAACGAATAATTTTGATTACATTAAATTAAAAAGGTTTTGCACAAACAAAACTAATGCAGCCAAAATTAAAAGGAAAAGCAAAAAGCAGGGGGGGAAGTTTACAGAAAGTTTCGCGGATAAAGGTCTTATTTCTGAAATATATAGGAAACGGGGCCAAATTTATACAAATAATAGCAATTCCCCAATTGATAAATGGTCAAAGAATATGAATAGGCAGCTCTCAGAAGAAGAAATCAAAGATATCAACAGTCATAAGAAAAAATGCCCTAAATCACTAATTATTAGAGAAATACAAATTAAAATAACTCTGAGGTATAACCCAAAGGGCTATAGAGCTGCATACTCTTTGACCTAGCAATACTGCTACTAGGTCTATACCCCAGAGAGATCAAAAAAAGAGGGAAAAGACCCATATGTACAGAAATATTTATAGCAGCTCTTTTTGTGGAAATTGAAATTGAAAATTTGGAAATTGAAGGGACGCCTGTCAATTAGGTAATGGCTGAAGAAGTTGTGGCACATGATTGTGATGTAATACTATTGTGTTGTAAGAAATTATGAAGGGGATAGTTTCAGGCAAACCTGGAAAGACTTACATGACACGATGCAAAGTGAAGTGAGCAGAATGAGAACAATATACAAAATAACAGTAATATTATAATCAATTGCAAAAAACTTAGCAATGACCCATGACAATTTCAAAAGACTTATGATGAAAAATGCTATTCATCTTCAGACGAGAACTGATGAACTCTAAGTGCAAATTAAAGCATATTTTTCCCCTTTCTTTTGCTTGGTTTTTTTTTTTGTAACATGGCTAATATAGAAATCTGTTTTGCGTGACTTTACATGTATAATGAGTATCATACTTATTGTCTTCTTTGACAGGGTAGGAGAGGGGGTGAAGGGAGAAAGAATTTGAAATTGAAAAGAAAAAGAAAAAGCAATTTAAAATAAAAAATATCAACTAAACTTTTCTTTTTAAATACAAATTTTGCAAAGAATTCCTTTCAATCAAACCCTTCTCCAGGCCCTAAAATACAGATCAAGCTTTTCAGATATATCTTTTTAGTGAAAAAAAAATTTAACTGGACCTTACTCTTCTAGCTCCATCTGTTGCTACCATAACCGAAGTTTCAAGCCAAGCTTGAGGTATTTTGTGTGCTGCATATGTATGATTCTGAATTGATGGAGAGAGAGTACTAATAAATACATTATGCATAAAGGCTGCAGTTGGTGCAGAAAGGGGAGCAACATTATTTTGTTTCAAATGAGACTCATATGGTTCCAGACTCTTGGGGAATGACCCCAGATACAGAAAGACAGACACAGAGACAGAAAGACAGAGACACAAAGAGAGATAGAGAGACAGACAGATGTAAGAAATGGCAAGCTTGTAGGGGAAGACAGCTCAACATGTCTCTAATTTCTAGCTAGCCTCCTTAAACTTTGAGGATTGTCCCCTTGGCTGAGATCAGGTGCTCTCTCAGTTGAGCTGAGATCTCATCTCCTTCTCATCCAAAGAGCTCATTCCCTCTGTGTATTTTCTGGTGTATTCTTATCTGTACAGCTTCTCTAATATCTGCTATTTGCAAGGATCAATAGGTTTGCTTGCTATTTGCTATTTGTGATAGTCTTTTATGTAATTAGCATTTGTTGGGAAGGAGTTAAAAATTGTTAATGTCAACTTTTTTTTTGGCTTTCTTTGCCCCAGGATCACAAACTATGAACCGAGTGGCCAGAGGAGTCAAAGGAGAAAATAATGATTGGTCAATTTTGTTTTTTTCCAGATGGGTTACAGCCTGCTGTAATTGGAGGGAGGTTAGGGAGAGAAGAAGAAAGAGGAGGAAGATGAGGAGAAGAAGAAGAAGCAGATAAGGGAAAGGGGAAGAAAAAGGGGAAGGACGGGAAGAGGGGCTACTTTCTGGGAATAGGAAAGAGGATGGTAAATGGTAGGAGTAGTAGCTATTTCTAGTACTTTCCACCTACTCAGGATAAACTTTCATTTCTTCCCAGTTAGGCAACAGACTAATTAAGGAATTTTATGTACAATGCATTGCTCTCAGAATGGGACAGGATATGATTTTCTCTACTTTAACAGTAAGCGTTACCAGTGCTGTCTTTTTTTGTTCTTTCAGTTTTTCATAATTATGGTTCTGTCCTTCCTCCAAAGAAGAGTTCATCACAAGCAGATAGATGACAAGTCATATCTCCTTGGTAATCGTTTTGGGATTGTTATGTAAGTTGGACAAAGGTTCCACCTTAGATTTCAAACTAAGTTTTCCCCTCACAGTATGTTAATTCTTAAGTGATAACATTTACCAAGAAGCCATAGATGAAAGAACTCAATATGGGAGGTTGTATGTTCCATAAGTTAGTCTAATATCTGTCACTGCGACTAAAAATAGAGGAAGGAAAAGAAAAACAACATACCTTGGTGTGTACAACTGGAATTGCAATGAATTAAAATAACAAGAATAATTGTCTGTCTCTTGGGCAGCTACCCTTCTCATCCACGATGCCTTCTGAGTGCTATTGATTCGAATAAATCATATAGAAGGAGCCAGAGATTATTAACAGACAACCTGTTATCCAATAGTACCATCCAGATGTCAAAGGAAATCAAGGAAGTTCCCTAGTATATTGGGTGGATCATCTATGGAACATTTAGGGAAGGATATGGGCAAAAGTGGTGCAGAACGGATGGATTAGGATCTAAAACATTGGCAGGAACATCCACATAGATGAGATCAGAGATCCATTTGACTATTGTGTGTGGCCAAAATATCCCCCCCTTCCCCCTCAAAAAATAATCATAACAAGGAGTGATTCCAAGTAATCATCCAATGTCTCTCTTTCAGCATAACAGAAATGTCCCCTTGGCTTTCATGTGATGGCTGCTCTCCTCTTACCTATTAGAGCAAATGGCATGAAATTCCTCCCTTTAATGAACTCACATTCACTTCCAAGTCTACTTGCTTAGTCCATTAGTGGTGTCTGACTCTTCATGACCCTATTTGGGGTTTTCTTGTCTATTTCTTCCTGTAACTCCCTGAACTTCTCCTCTAAGAATCTGGATGCTATACCATTTGGTGCATATATGTTTAGTAATGATATTACTTCACTGTCTATGGTGCCTTTTAGCAGGATGTAGTTTCCTTCCTTATCTCTTTTGATAAGATCTATTTTTGCTTTTGCTTTGTCTGAGATCAGGATTGCTACCCCTGCTTTTTTTACTTCAGCTGAAGCATAATATATTTTGCTCCAGCCTTTTACCTTTACCCTGTATGTGTCACTCTTTTTCAAATGTGTTTCCTGTAAACAACATATTGTAGGATTATGGTTTTTAATCCACTCTGCTATACACTTCCAATTTATAGGAGAGTTCATCCCATTTGCATTTACAGTTATGATTACTATCTGTGTCTTTTTCTCCATCCTTTTTTTCCTCCCTGTTTATGCTTTTCGTTCTCCTTTCTCCTTCCCCCCCACTAGTGTTTTGCTTTTGACCACCGCCTCCTTCAGTCCCACCTCCCTTCTATTATCCCTTTCCCTTTTCTTCCCCTTTACCCTTACTGCTTCTTCCCTCCCTTGTATCCTCCCTCCCTTTTCTTTCCCCTTTTCCCTCCTGCTGCCTATAGTGTAAGTTAGATTTCTATACCTAACTGATTATTTTATTTTCTTCTTGAGCCAAATCTGATGACAGTAAGGTTCAAACAATGCTCATCTCCCTCCCTTCTTTACCTCTGCTCTAATAGGTTTTTGTGTCTTTTCCTGTAATCTGCCTCTTTTCCCTTGTCTGCCTCCTCCTTTCTCAGTACATTTTCTAAGCTCAGACTAATCCACTTACTTGGATCTATTTAACCCGCTTGATTAGATTTTTTTTATCATTACATCAAAGTCAACTTACATCCACCCCCTTTACGTGTACTCCTTTAACATGGTATAATAACAATACAGTTCTCAAGAGCTGTGTCATCTTCCCTTATAGAAATGTAAACATTTTGCCCTTGTTAACAACATATTGTATCTTTCTGTCCCATTTACCTTTTTATGTCTCTCTTGAATCTTGTACTTGAAGATCAAATTTTTTGTTGAGCTCTGGTCTTTTTATCAGGAACGTTTGGAAGTCCCCTATTTCATTGAATATCCGTCTCCTTCCCTAAAAAATCACGCTCATTTTCGCTGGGTAGTTAATCCTTGGCTGTATTCCAAGCTCCTTTGCCTTACTGAATATCATGTTCCATCCCTACAGTCTTTTAATGTAGAGGCTGCAAGGTCCTGTGTAATCCTGACTGTGGTTCTATGATATTTAAATTGTTTCTTTCTGGCTGCTTGCAGTAATTTCTCTTTAATCTGGTAATTTTGGAATTTAGCTATTATATTCCTTGGTATTTTCAATTTGGGATCTCTTTCAGGTGGGGAGTGGTGGATTCTTTCTATAGTTATTTTACCTTCAGGTTCTAGGACTTCAGGGTAGTTTTCCTTTATGATTTCCTGCAGGATATTATCCAGGCTCTTCTTTTCATCATGACTTTCAGGTAGGCCTATAATTTTTAAATTGTCTCTCCTAGATCGATTTTCCAGGTCAGCTGTTTTACCCATGAGGTATTTTACATTTTCATCTATTTTTTTCATTTTTTTGTTTCTGTTTGACTGATTCTTGCTCTCTCTTAGAGTCATTAGTTTCCATTTGTTCAATTCTAATTTTTAACATATTGCTTTTTTCTGTTAGATTTTGTACTTTCTTCTCCAATTGGTCAATTGTATTTTTAAGGGATTTATTTTCTTCATTGTACTTTTTTTCCAACTGGCCAATTGTGTGTTTTAGGGACTTGTTTTCTTCAGTGTACTTTTTTTCCAATTGGCCAATTGTACTTTTAAAGGACTCCTCTACCTCTCTCATTTGACTTTTAAAATCCTTCTTGAGTTCTTATAAGAAGGCTTTTTGGGCTTCAGATCAGTTCATATTCCCTTTTGATGTTGCAGATGTGGGTTTGATGACAGTGTTGTCCTCTTCACAATTTCTGTCTTGATCTTTACTCTTCTCATAATATGAATCTATCGTACGTTTCTTTTTACTCATGGAGTTTCTTTATTC
Organism: Vombatus ursinus; assembly: GCF_900497805.2. Classification (NCBI taxonomy): domain Eukaryota; kingdom Metazoa; phylum Chordata; class Mammalia; order Diprotodontia; family Vombatidae; genus Vombatus; species Vombatus ursinus. The sequence goes on from NW_020953936.1 coordinate 4,540,191, forward strand.
CCTGGCCTTTAAAGAGATTAAGCTCTCCTGCTGGGGAGCAGAGGGCACTGACCCAAGCTTCTTGTGTTGGGAGCCTAGGTCTTGGTCACTGGCTTTGTGCACTGGGGCCTCTTATGTTGGCAATTGGAGGCTGTAGGGTTCTGGCAGCTTATCTGGTGTTGGGCTGGAATCAGCAAGGCTGGGCCTTTCAGGTAAATCTAGGTTGCCTGCTTTCCTTTCCTTTAGCTTTGTTTAGCTCCTTTTAGATAAGTGCTGCCAGGTGTTTATCTGCCTGGGGCCCCTTGCAGTGCCGCCTCCCTAACTTCTGTTGAGACACTGGGAGACTTCTTTGTTGTAGAATGCCGAGGCATGTGGTGGTTTTCTGAGCTGGTTTCCACCAGTTACCCCACCCTCACTGAGGCACTCGCAGGTACACCTGTTGGCGTTTGCCTGCTCAACCACCCGGGCTTCGGGATCTCCTCTTGGTTGGCAGTTGGAGGCTGTAGGGTTCTGACAGCTTACCTGGTGTTCAGCTGGAATCAACAAGGCTGGAACTTTTTGGCACCTCTAGGTTGCTTTCTTCAGCTCCTTTCAGACAAATGCTGCCAGGTGCTTATCTGCCTTGGGCCCTTCGTAGTGCTGCTTCCCTTATTTTTGCCGAGGCACTGGGAGACATGTTTGCTGTAGAATGCTGAGGCACCAGAATCTCCTGGTGTGCTAAAGTGGGTCTTTCCACGAGCTAGCTGGGCGACTCCTGTTTCGTACTGCTCCCCTTCCCCCAGGGTAACAGGGGCCTTTCCTGTTAATCCCTCTAGCTACCTGGACTACTGCACTGCTGCACCCCGTCTTTCTTCTGGTTCAGCTGTTCCAGGGTTTTTTCTGGGGTGACATTTTCTGGATTTTCAGAGGTTGATAGGGCAGGGTGAGAGCGACTACCTTTTCACTTTGCCATCTTGGCTCCCAGAAGCGAAAGTCCCCTATTTGGGGTTTTCTTGGCAAAGACACTGGAGCAGTTTGCCATTTCCTTTTCCAGCTCATTTTACAGATAAGGAAACTGAGGCAAATAGGATTAAGTGACTTGGCAGGAGTCACACAGCTAGTAAATGTCTGAGGTCACATTTGAACTCAGGTCCTCCTGACTCCAGGCCCAGCACTCTGTGCATTATGGCACCACCTAGCTGCCCCAAGTCTACAGGGTGCACTTTACTCTGCATCCAGATGGAACAAGAGGCAAGCAACTATGTTTTTGTTACCACCCTAATCTAACCCCTTTAAGCCTACAGGTCTAGAGCTTCATAGATATTCTAATGGTACTTTGTTACTCTCCATCAACTGAGTCAAGGGATCACTTCTGCTAATTTTATCATTTTTAGTGTCAGAGAGCTTGATCAGGGAGTCTGGTCAATATTGAATGTTTACAAATAAAAATTGCTAGCAGAGTTAAAATTCACTTGTCTCTATTAAACATATTCTCAATGTGTTTCAGCATCTTGGAACTTCTAAATCCAAAATTTTGCTTTTTTTTTTTTTTGGTGAGGCAATTGGGATTAAGTGAGTTCTCCGGGGTCACACAGCTAGTAAGTGTCAAATGTCTGAGAATGGATTTGAACTCAGGTCTTCCTGACTCCAAGACCAGAGCTCTATCCACTGTGCCACCTAGCTGCCCCTTAAATCCAAAATTTTGGCCTACTGGGGAAAGCTTCAAACTTCAAGGGTAGTTTCTAGCAAAAATGGTCATCTAAAAACAGTTTTCCTACCTCTTCACTCCGTTTTAGCTCTTTCTAATCCAGGATCATTAGAAGGCAATAAGACAACAATTAAAGCAATAGGATTTGAGTTTCTTGTGGAAGTCCTCAGGCAGTTTTGTCCTTGGGGGAGAGGGGGTGGAATTGCTGCTGGATGCTAAACATCAAAAGACCTGGCTCACACAGCAATTTATCTTATTTGCAGGCCCCTGGATTTCATTGGAACATTCAATAATCGATGGTCATATGGAGTTGCATTCGGAGCTGCAGCAAATAAAGTCATGTTCTTATTTTCTGAAGGCTACCAGCCCCTGCAAGTACCACAGTGGGCACAAGGTAGTGAAGTTTTTTGTTGCTGTTGTTATTTTTTTTTTAACTCATGTTGATTTCTTCTCCATTCAGCAAAATGTTGCTACTCTTCTCTAGAGACCTTCAGAAATGGAATCTGTCCTCATTTGTTGGGAAAGGCTTAGCTGGTGTGAAAAGTGAAAATGAAGTCCCTTCAGGAGCTCTTCCTGAGGCTGTGAAACCATGATAGCAAGCTTTCTTGGACTTCATGTTGTTTTGCCTAGGATGACTATGGCTCCCTTACAACAGTAAATGAAATAAGGCACTGAGTTGCTGAATTCCTTCCCATAAGTGATTGTATGTTATCTATCAGTATTGATTTGCCTTGATTTTACCAACTTACAAATGACCCATATTAGAGAGCTGGGATGGTTGTATATATACTTGACATACATATTTCCACTCCTGCCTCCATTGCCATGCAAACTATGGGAAAGAACTTGGAGGTTTTTAGGGAGTCTGTGGGTTCAAAAATGGATGGTGGTTTAAAAATTGTCAAAAAGTATCAACAACTTACAGGCACTTGTCCTGATTACTTATAGCTCAGTAAAGCTGATCGGCCTCCCTCTTGGCCAGCCTGCCTCTACATATCCATCCATGAACTGCTTGGATTTGTTTTCTACTTTGCTTTGTTACATGGTCTGACATTCTACCAATGAGAGAATAACAATAATAACAACAACTCATATTTATATAAACTTTAAAATTCTCAAAGTTCTTTTATATAAAATTTCTTATTTGGTTTAACAAGCCTCCTCTTTTAAAGAGAGGCAGCCGAGTGTGGGGCAGAGGGTAAGAATACTCAACTTGGAGTCAGGAAGACCTGAGTTCATATCCTGCCTCATACACTTACTAGTAGTGTGGCCCTGGGTTACTTAACCTCTCTTAGGCTCAGTTATCTCAACTGTAAAATGAGCATAATAATAGCATCTACCTCCCAGGGGTTTTGTAAAGATCATGTGAGAGAGTATTTGTAAAAAGTGTTTAGGACAGTGCCTGACATAGTAGGGGCTATATAAATGCTTGCTATCATTGATATTTATTGTAATTGTTACTCTATGAGTCGTGTCCAACTCTTCATGACCCCATTTGGGTTTTTCTTGGCAAAAGTTTTGCCAAGTTTCCATTTCCTTCTCCAGCTCATTGGACAGATGAGGAAACTGAGGCAAACAGGATTAAGTGACATGCCCAGGGTCACACAGCTAGTAAGTGTCTGAGGCCGGATTTGAACTCAGGAAGATAAGTGTTCCTGACCCCAGGCCTAGCACTCTATGCACTGCACCACCTTACTGCCCTATTACTGCTATCATGTGTTGCTTTACAACATCTCAAGCTTTGACAAGGTCTATTGTACAAGGGAAGGTTGTGGGGCTGCTTATAGCACCAAAATGTTCATTGACTTCTGCTGGAAAGGAAGAGAGAGAGGCTAGTCTACATGGAACTACATTCATTCATAAGTCTAGCAATGCAAACTGGTGCCTGGGTTCATTCAGGTCACTGCTATGAAGCAGTAGCCTACTCCATTTAGAAATGATGGTCTTCACTGTGACAAAATAATGTAACTGAATCATTAACACCATTTACCCTTTCTCTCCTCAGCTATTGTACTCCTGATAGGAGGCATCGAAGTTGGACTCTCACATTTTCCATTTTTTGCCTGCCTTTCATCAGACTTTCGACTAATAAGTTCCATTCTTGGATTTATGTACTCTCTAATTTGGTAAGAAGCATGATGTTTACACATGGCTCCTTTGAAAAGTCCTTGTAGCAACACTAGTCATAATTTTTTTAATCTATTAATAATTGAGTAATCTCCTTTAGAAATCAGGATATCTGAGAAGGTGAGAATGCACCTCAGCTCTTATTTGAATATTTCATCAATATCCCATTTTTTTTTTGCATCTCTCATTCACTCACTTTTTAGGTCCTATTGCCTCTCAGGTAGAACACATACAGAACCTAATATTTAAAAACCTCTACAATCAGCCTGTAAGCTATTATGTCCCAACATTATCCCACTCTCCTTCATGCATTCTACATCACAGCCAAATTGAACTATTGTTTCCTGACTTCAATATGCCATCTCCCATTTTTGCACATTCATACAAGCCATGCCCTTTACCTGGAATGGACTCCCTCCTCATCCCTGCCATTCAAAATCCTCTCCATTTAAGGTAGGAGTTTTAAATCTTTTACGCATGTCATGGACCCCATGGACCTTTCTCAGAAAAAAAGTTTTCAAGTCCATAAAATACATAGAATTAAAAAGAAAATCAATTACATTGCAATACAATTGTCAAAATAATTTTTTAAAACTTCATGGACCCTAGGTTTAGGACCTCTGTTTTAAAGCTTAACTCAGGTGTTACCTCTTCTGTATAGGCTTCCTGCCCTCCTCCCCTCCCCGCACAAAATGTTCTCTCTCTCTCCTCAAACATTTCTAGAGCACTTTATCTGGATCACCCCTCCCTCCTCATCACCCCTTACCTTGTATTATTCTTGTCTTTGGATGTGCCACGTTATATGTCCCCTAGTGGCACCCCCATCTCACCAAGTAATCTCTTTGGAGGCTGGGGCTTTTCTCACCTACGTTTCTGAAATTAGATAGAATGTCACTATGACAATAAAATTCCTAATCAGAGCAATGAAATTCAAAGCAGAAGGAAACAGCCCTGGTTCCTGACCCGCAGTAGTTATAAGGCTGACGCTGTTTGAAAATACAGTTCATTAGAGACTCCACCGTACGGGATGGGAGCTGAACCTACAATTTCATTCATATAGAAACCTTCTAGGGGAGGAAATTCCCTCCTTCAATTCAGGTTGTCAAAGTAGAGTCTCAGAGGGCTGCCCAGAGCATTGAAAGGTTGAGTGATTTGCCGGCGTCCTACAGGTGTCTCACCTGTCAGAAGTGGGATTAAATCCAGGTCTTCCTGGCTTTGAGACCCACTTCCTAACTGTCCTGCCTAGCTGCCTCTCCATTTTCCAGGATAGGGTAGGGGTGCAAGGGGAAGAAGTAGGGTGCATATATACATTTGTAGTCCTGGTATTTGATTTTTTAAAATTTGTTATTTTAATATTGCTCCTTGTCCTGCTTGAGAGAAATACATCATTTCCTTTTTCTAGACCTCAGAATCTAGAAAATGAGATTGGACAAGGAGGTCTTCAAAATCTCTTTCTGTTCTAAAGTTCTGTGATGCTGTGAATCATCCTTTCCACACAGGTGTGCTAAGCAATTGAGGGGAGTGGAGTAACAACCAAAATTGGTGGTGGTGTTTTTTTTTCAGGTTTGTCATCACAACCTTGCATATTGTCCAGTGTCCACATGGGCAGGTAAGTCAGCCCAGGGAAGGAACAGTATTTTAATACATTCATTTGCCCTCTAAGAAGCAATTTGCACAAATGGTCTTTAAATGAGTAAAAGAATGAGGAATCAACTGTTTTCCCTGTCTGCATCTGCCCATTCCTAGGAAAATGTTCAGAGTAAAGCCTGGATTAGACCAAGATCAAAGCATGTTTCTCTAAGCTAAATCAGAGCTGAACAATGATTAGAAGGTTGGAGTCAGAAAGACCTAGGTTCAAAGCTTGCTTCTGACTATGTGATTATGGGTAAGCCATTTAGTCTCAGTTTCCTCATCTGTAAAATGAAGATAATACCTTTAGTACAAGGGTACAATAGTGGAAATTCATTCCTTTTAACCCTGTCCATAAGCTTAGTGGTATTTATAATTTTTATTTCAATATGTTTGATTTCCTACCTTACCTTAATATATTTTATTGTATGCATTTTAAAAGATTATTCTGGTGTCCATAGATTTCACCAGACTGCCAAATGAGTCCATGACATAAAAAGGCTTAAGAACTCTTGCTCTAATACTTTTCTTAAAAGACTGTGTGAGCCTGAAATGAGACAATGAACATGTGTAAAACACTTGGCAAACCTAAAAGCACAAAGCCAGCTCAAGCAACAGGAACACCCCAAGCCCAAGCACCCTTATCCCAAGTGGAGTGCTCCCAAGCAGGAAGCTTTGAAGATCAGGGACTTGCTGCTGAAAAAGACACAAGAGTCACAGCATGTGAGACAGATCCAGAGCTGGAAGGTCCCTCGGAGGTCTCCTAGTTCAACCCCTTTATTTTCAAACAATGGAACTGAGGCCCAAAGAAAATTAAATGACTTGTCTAAAGTGACAAAGATAGTAAGTGTCTGAGGCTAGATTTGAACCTAGGTCTTTGACTTTATATCCATATTCTTTCCACTGTATTACTTGGGCAAAACAGATCCCTCCCCTGCATCCTAGGCCATCTCCAGTCGTCCTGACCAATATCTTGCCACCGGACCCAGATGGTTCTGGAGGAGAAAGTGAGGCTGGTGACTTTGCACAGCCTCCCTCACTTAAATCCAATTCACTTGCAAGTCATGGCATCACCTCCCTGATATCACGGTCCTCTTCGAGAAAAAAGGACAAACAGCAGCACTAGCGATGGCGGCAGCAGCAAAGGACACCTTGGTGTCCTTTTCCATTCCATAGACCTAACATTGATATTTGCAGTAGCCACCTATAGCAGCCAGGTGGCGCAGTGGATAGAGTGCTAAACCTGGAATAGGGAAGATTTGAGTTCAAAACCAGCCTAGGACACTTATTAGCTGTCTGACCTTGGACAAGTTAGTTCATTTCTGCTTGCCTCAATCTCCTCAACTGTAAAATGGAGATACTAAGAGTGCCAACATCCTAGGGTTGTTGTCAGGATCAAATGAGAGAATATTTGTAAAGCATTTAGCAGAGGGTATGGCATACGGTAGGCACTATATAAATACCTGTTCCCTTCCCTATTACATAGACAGACACACACACACACACACATTTAGACTTTCATGTAAAGAGATGCTAGGAGATTGAAGTAGTTGCTCACCCATCATTCAGATACCCTGGTGTTGACCCTGCTTTGAAATATCACAATCAGAGCATTAGATTGTCTTCATTTCCCAAAGTTATCTAAGCAGAAGAATAAAACAAGACTGCTGCAAAGAGAGAACCTGGAATAAAAATGAAAAAGGCAAAACCCTTTTCTGAACAATTAATAAATTATGAAGCTTTCAAAGAAGCTGTCAGGTTTTAGTATCTGATAAGAATGAAATGGAGTATGGAAAACAATGACCTTGTGACCAAAACTGAATGAAAAATGAGATATTGAGCCAGGGCCAACCTAAACAGTAGAAAGGCTGGGGTGCTGAGCAAGGCTCTGGACCAAAATATTCTCCCATCACCTGTTGTGGTTGCTGAAATTTCACCATTAGAAATTCATTCCTTTGAATTATCCAGATTTTTTTTTCATCTCCAGGAATAACCTTTAAATAACAAAATAACCTCAGATAAATAGAAAAGATAGATAATTAGAAATAGATAAATTAGATAAAATTCCAAGTTAGTGCTTATCAACTAACAATTTAGGGGGAATTATGATGTTGAACATAAGGTAGCCTGTCATGGTAGTCAAAACATTGCATTTGGAACTGGGAAGACCTGGGTTCACATCCTGCCTCATATTTTTACTAGCTCTGAAACTATGGACAAGTCACTTAACCAATTTGAGTCTCAGGCAGCATTCCTTTCACTGATGCAAATCAACAACTTCTCTGTAACACAATATTAGGGTATTGCCTTTGTCCCTGAGAGCTTAAGTGATTTGCCCACAGTCACAGAGCTAACTAGTATGTGTCAGAGACAGGATTGGAACTCTGATGCAGACTCGGAAAGAATGTGTCTTCCTGACTTAAAGGCCCACCCACTAACCACTACATTAAACTACCTCTCAAGGGAATAATACTATTGATAATATCTCACATCTGGATATCAAGTTACAGTTTACAAAACACCTTCACATAAACTATCCAATTTGTTCCTTGGATCAAGTCCTTTTCTCAACATGAGAGAGAAGCAAAAAGATGGTGGCAGAATGGGAAGGGAGAAAACAAGTATTTATTAAGCACCTACTATGTGCTAGGCCCTGTGTTAAGAACTTTACAAACATTATCTCCTTTGATCCTCACAATATCCCTGGGAGTTGGGTGCTATTATCATGCCCATTTTACAACTGAGGAAACTAAGATGGACAGAGCTTAAGTGACCTTTCAGGATCCCACAGCTAGTCAGTATCTGAAGGCAGATTTGTACTCAGGTCTTCCTTGACAACAGGCCTTGACAACATCCACTGTGCTATCAATCAGTACCAAGAAACCTCAATTCTAGTACCAACTCTGCCACAGACTAGCAGGTGTGAGCCTGAACAAGTTTCTCCACCTCTCTGAGGCTCATTTTCCTCCACATAAAATGGGACTGGGTTGGTGGTTAGATGGAAAATCACTAAGCCTCCTTCTCCCTTTGAAGTGTCATATCCAAGTGAGGGTAACCAAGGCAAACTTCCATTGTATTTGGAGCAGATACTCCTTCCTTCCTTCCTTCCTTCCTTCCTTCCTTCCTTCCTTCCTTCCTTCCTTCCTACATGTGAGACCTTGGAAGTCCTATATTTACCTGTTTTGGTTTCTATTGCAGCTAATTGGGGAGTACGAAACAGTTATCTTCTACTGGCCCTCCCTGCTCTGTCTGGCTTTCCTCTTAGGCCGTTTTGTGTACATGTTTGTAAAAGCTCTGAAGATTCATCTAGGCTTGGAGGTTCAAAATGTGAGTAGCACCCATATCTACACCTATGCTATCTTTAAAAAAATAGTCAGCTTTATGATTATCTATTTAAGATGTCTGTGTGCCCATGTAAGATATGTATGTCCACATGGGTTGTCTAAAATGTGGTTGGAAAAATATCTTTGGAATCTTGCCCATGCCTTTTCCAAGGGAGATTATACTTCCTGCCTTGAGATAAACAGAGAAAGGGCCATGTATCTCTAAGGGGGGGGAGTACTGGATTAGAATCATATCTGTCTTCTTCCCTAAATATTGATGATGTAGAGATACAATAGGTTGAACACAATAGCTACTTTCCTGTCATTAGACTTTAAGGGGAGAGGGTAACCCTAAACTTATACTCACTGGCATGGAACCTTCCCACCAAATGCTGGTTACTCAAAAGACCATCAAAATCTTGTTTTTCAAGAAAATTCATTTATCCAAGCAAAAGAGCAAAGAGAAATTGGAGAAGCTACAAAGATTAGAGTGTATCAGAAAAACACACGAGTGAATGAGCTTTTTTGATGACAGCAAGATAAGATGCCACCTTGAACCAAGTGATATCACCCAAAGAGACATTCTCTTTCCAAAGCATCTCTCTGTGTCTCTCTCTTTGTCTCTCTCCCCAAAGTATCTCTCAAAGAATGTGTTTCTCTGTCTCTCTCCTCTCTGCTTCTCTCAGACTCTCTACTTTCTCTCTCTCTCCAAAGCACCTCTCTTTCAAAGAATGCCTCTTTCATATCCTCCCTCTCCCCCTCTCTTTCTCTCCTCTCTTCTTTCTCTCACTGTCTCTCTCGTTTCTCTCTCCTCATTCTCTATTTCTCTTCTCTCTGTGTCTTTCTCTCTATCTTTCTTTATCTTCTTGCTCTCTTTGTCTCTCTCTCCATCTCTCTTCTCTTTCTCCTCTCCTCTTTTCTCTGTCTCTTTCTTGTCTCTCTCCTCTCTCTGTTCGTTCTCTCTTTCCTGTCTTTCTCCCTTTTCTCTATCTTTCTGTCTCGACCCTCTCCTTGCTCTCTGTTTCTATTCCTTCTCTCTCTCCTCTCTTCTGTCTGTCTCGCTGTCTCTGTATCTCTGTCTCTTTGTCTTTCTCTGTCTCTCTATCTCTATCTCTGTTTGACTCTCGCTCTTTGTCTCTGTCTCCATATGTCTTCACTTGTCTGTCTCTTCTCTCTCTCTCTCTCTCTCTCTCTCTCCCCCTCTCCTCTATGTGCAGCATCATATAAAATGCCATAAATCACACATGCAAACAATTTCCTTTATGCACAACTACTTAATAATTCCCTTGTTCATTTTGCCGTGAAATGCACTGACAAATCTCAAAATGAATCAGTGTGTGGGGAAATGGAAAAAGAATAAAACTACAAAACAAACAAAATAAGATCCTGGAGTGGTTTGCCATTTCCTTTTCCAGGAAATGTTTTTCCCATCACTTAGATTTCCTCTAATCTTTCTTACCTCAAACAGACAAATAGAGTTCATTTTCATCACCTTCCCTCAATTAGCAGGTGACCCAGAGCAAAGAATCGGTCTGTATAAGCCATGATAAGGTCTTCTCTCCTTTATAAAACAAATCCTCCAGTTGTGTCTGACTTCTTATGTCTAGGCCAGGGGTGGGGAACCTGCATCCTTGAGGCCACATATGGCCCTCTAGGTCCTCAAGTGCAGCCCTTTGACTGAATCCAAACTTAACATAACAAATCTCAGAATCTGAGGAGCCCGACAGCCACATATGGCCTCCAGGTCACTCCAGTAGACGCTCCCACACCTCCACAACATTTGCGTAACTCAGAAGGAGTCATAACTAAGACAGAGTGACAGGGGTTTTTCACAAGAGTATCAAATTTAGAAGGTACCAATGGGAAAAATAAATGAACTTAGCACCTAGTTAGCAGGAATACTTTGTTAAAATAAGAAGCTACCACAAGACCCATTTCATGTCTCATCTAGGTAAGCTCCTTGCCTTTCCTCTCACTGGGAGCTTCCTGCTCCCCGATACCTGCAGCTGCCTTGTGATGGCCAGGGTATCTGTCACTGCTGCCCCCCTCCCCACCCCCACCCCCCCGCTTTCCAAATGCTTCCCCCAGGTACATAAATTGTTAGTTACAGCTCTGGTCTCAGGCAATAGCTGAAAATATGCCCCCTGTGGCTTATGAAAGGTAGTGAATTCTCATTCAATACATAAGACTTAGGAGACAACTTAATGTAATGAAAAGTGAGCTGGGGTTGGAGTCTGAAGGCCTGAATTTGAATTCTACCTCCAAAACCTAATACATTTGGACCCCATGGACACAACTGCTCAGATCTTTAGTTTCTTCATTAATAAAATAGAAATGATAATTCACAGAATTGCTGAGAGGAAAACATAAAAACCTCAAAGCACCATATCAATAGGGATAGGGACAAAATTTGTGATTTCAATAATAGGGAGAATTCCTAAGTGAGGCAATTCTCTTTTCCATTGCAAGTTGCCACCTTTTCCAATCAGAGTTGCCTAGAGGTTAGGTGACTTGCCCAGGGATACATGGCCAGCATGTATCAGCGGGGCTACTCAAACCTAAATCTTCCTGGCTGCAAGACTGGCTCTCTCTCCACTGTGCAACTATGCCTATCACTATCTATACCAGCATTTAAATCAACGTAAATTATTGTAGCAGGATAACCAGGTGCTATAGAGAATGGAATTTCTGGCATTTGAAATACCGGTATTTATAAATTTTCCCTCATTGTTCATCCTACTCTTTCCTCACAATCAGAGGGTTTTAGCTCCTGGAAGCTAAGGACTGGAGGCCCGCAGAGGAGGGGAGGGGGACGGCAGATAGAGAGAAGGTAGGTCTTCAGCATTCCCTTTTTTATACAGAAAAGGATTCCATCTCTGCGACAATAATTCACACTGATACAATGCTGACACTTTGGCAATGTTTCAATTCTTCAGTTCCAAGTGGGATATTAAGGAAATTTGGGTAGAAGAGCAGACATAAGACCAGAGCATTTTTCTTTCTTATTTCTGCATAGGATATAGAAATCTGTTGCCTGTGGGAACTAAGGAGCTATAAAAAAGGGGGGAGGGTGGACAAACTACTTCATTTGGGCATTGCAGTGATTTTTGGAAATAGGGAGCACCCTCAGCAGTTGAGGGATATGACGTAAAAGTGATAAAAACAATGAACTGCACAGATAAGCAGGAGGAAAATAGTCTCTGTAGAGGCAGCCAGGTGGCATAGTAAATAGAGTGTGAGGATTAAAGTCAAGAAGACTGAATTCAAATATGGCCTCAGACACTTAACAGCTGTGTGGGCAAGTCACTCAACCTCTGTCTGCCTCAGTTTACTCAACTATAAAAAGGGGGAAATAATAGTGCCTACTTCCCAGGTATCTATATTTTCAGAATAGATGGAAGGTAATCTAAAGTGGGGGAAGTAGCTAGATGGCTCAGTAGATAAAGCTCTGGATTTGGAATTAGGAGGACCTGTGTTCAAATGTGGCTTTAGATACTTACTAGCTGTGTGGCCTTGGGCAAGTCACTTAACCTTTGTTTGCTTAGGAGGCAGGTAGGTGACTCAGTAGAAAGTGTGCTGGGGAAAGTGTTCCTGAGTCAGGAAGACCCGAATTCAAATTTCTTACCTCAACCAGACAAATAGAGTTCATTTTCATCACCTTCCCTCAATTAGCCGGTGACCCAGAGCAAAGAATTGGTCTGTATAAGCCATGATAAGGTCTTCTCTCCTTTATAAAACAAATCCTCCTTACCACCTGTGTGACCCGAGGCAAGTCATTTAACCTCTATTTGCCTTAATCTACTGGAGAAAGAAAGGGCAAACCACTCCAGTATCTGTCCCAAAAGAGCCCCATGGACAGTACTGGTGTGCTATGGTCTATGGGGTCACAAAGAGTCAGACACAACTAAACAGCAACAACAATCTAAAGGGAAAGGCACTAGCTCTAAGGGGGCCCTGTAAGGAGGATCAAGAAAGGCCCACTGCAGATGGTGGGTTTTGTGCTAAGTCTTTAAGGAAGTCAGAGAAACTAATAGGCTGGAGGGGAAGAAGGAAAGCATTCTAAGCATGGGAGACTGCCAATGCCAAAGCACAGAGATAAAGATGGAATATCATAGCTAAGAAATGGCAGATGAGCCAATGTAGCTGGATCATAGAGTGCATAGAAGGGAATAAATCATAAGGAGATTGGAAAGGTCAAAACCCTTCTCCTTTTCTCATAGGAAGAAAGATCCTTCCTGGAAGTTCATCAAGCAGAGCATGTGAAACAGCTCATGAGGAAACCACCAGAACAGTGAGTAAGACTCAGTTACTTATCCCTGACCTAAGCAGGCCATCTGACTTCTGATATTCCTCATCATTCCTCCCTGATTCTGTGGAGGGGGTCGACTGTTATGTCACCCCATTCTCCCCAACCAATCCTTTATAGACACTCTGCCTCTTTTCTCCTTCTCAGTGACAATGGACACCTCCCTTGAGCTAAAATGGCAGGACTCAGAAATTTTCTTGCTTACTTTATTACAAAGTTGGATACAAATGAAAAATGACTGAACAATAACAACAAAAATGACTTTATGTGCCTCCAGGGAAGGGGAGAAATCACATAAAGAAAGACCCTTCTCTAGACCTCCATGTTTTTTCTAGGCAATTTGCAGGTTGGTCTCTTGTGGTATCGTTTAAAAGTGATCATTTAAACTATGTATATATTTTTGCAATATGTATATAATTAAATGTTTGGGGTGTTTGTGATCCCCTCCCCAAAATAATCAAATCAGAGACTTTTTCTTAAGAAAGGCAAAAAGGAGTTTTATTGCTTTCTCATGAGAAAGGACACACCCGGCATCGCGCAAGATGGCTCCAGCCAGCGCGCACGTGTGTGTGTGTGTGTGTGTGTGTGTGTATATGTGTGTGTGAGAGACAGAGAGAGAGAGAGAGAGAGAGTGCAGCTCAAAGCCAGTTTATATAGACCCTAACGCGGAACCCCCACCCACCCACTAGCTCCTCTTCCCATTGGCTGGGTTTCAGAGCTCACAGTCTAAGGACGGAAAATTTTCCCCAGCAACAAGGTTGCAAAAAGGCGCCAAACAAGGAACTGTTGGTTCAGCAGGAAAGTAAGATAAAAGGAGGGGAGGGCCGGAAAGCCTGGACAAACAAGATACTTTTGGGGACATCGCTCGATGTACTCCCTTATCTTGTTTACATATTTGTGTAATCAATAACCTAATCTCCCCCTGTCCTGTTTTCTTATCAATTGTGTGGGAACCAACTGTTAGCATTCCTCACAGATATATAATGAACATCAATTATGACATTTAATAAAAACTCAGTTCAACAAGCTTTTATTAAATGATACAACTATTATACAGACAAAAAAAGTCAAAACAGTTCTTACCTTCAAGGAATTTATATTCTACTAGGGAAAACAAGATGTACCCAGATAAGTAAATATATGTATGTATGTATGTGTGTGTGTGTGCATGTGTGTATAATTAAAGAGCACTAACAGCAGTGGATGGACAAGAATGAAGGACAAACAACAAGAAAAAATTCATTTTAATGTACTTTATATACCAAGCAGTACTTTGAGGAGGACAAGAGCATAAAGATGTAATCAAACCATGATAACATGTAACAACTCAAAACATGTAGCACAGGGTAAGAGTAACAGCCCAAAGTAAGCCTTCAATAAATATTTAAGAAATAAATGAACCCTGCTAGGGTTAAAATTACTGTACCTTACATTCCATCAAGTACTTTTCTATTCAGGGACACCAACCTCCTTGCTGTTCCGTGAACAAGACACGCCATCTTCCAACCCCAGGAATTTTCTCTGGCTATCCCCCATGCCTGGAATGTTCTCCCTCCTCATCTCCCCTGCCTGGCTTTCTTCAAGTCTCAGCTAAAATCCTACCTTCTATAGGAAGCCTTTCCCAATCCCTTTTAATTCTGGTGCCTTCCCTCTATTGATTATTTCCTATTTTTCCTGGTTATAGTTTTTTTTAACCTATTTGTTTGCTTGTCTCCCCATTAGATTGTGAGCTCCTGGATGGTAGGGATTGTCTTCTGCTTTTCTTTGTCTCCCACTCCAGCACTTAGCACAATGTCTGGAACAAAGTAGGAACTTAATAAATGTTTTACTGATTGACATTTTCCTCTGAAATTTCACATTTCTAAATTAGTATTGTCATGATGGCTGGCAAACAAAAGCACTACGCAGATGCTAAAAATGGAATCTTAGTAAAATGGATGAGGGTGTGGCACTTGTATAGATATGATACCTTATATTTTATAGCAACTTAAATTTTTCAAAGCATATAACTCATGTGTAATTTCACAAGCATCACAGAATTCTAAGGATCCTTCCTTGAATTTGTTGTTAATGACATTTTGTTCAGTTGTTTCAGTTATGTCTGACTCTTCCTGACCCCATTTGGGATTTTCTTGACAAAGATACTGGAGTGACTTGTCATTTCCTTCTTCAGCTCATTTTAAAGATGAGGAACTGAGACAAACAAGGTTAAGTGACTTGCCCAGGGTCACACAGCCAGGAAGTGTCTGAGGTCAGATTTGAACTCAGGCAGATGAGCCTTCTGACTCCAGGCCTAGCACTCTATCACCTAACTCCTTCATTTGCATTTCCTAAATAAGCTTCCCACATACTTACGCGCTATGGGAGCATTGAGGTAGCCTAGAACAGAAATTATTACGTGCAGGTAACAAGCACAGAGAAATAACATGACTTCACAGAAATTTCCCTACAAAGATAACACAAGGAAGAGATTCTGACATCCACATAATGGGAAAGAAGGGCATCATTTTTTGAATAATTTATGATTTATTCATCCACCTCAGATCTATTTGGGTTTATTTATCTACAGAGAAGAAGAGAAATCCTGGTTCCAACGGAGGATCTATGAGTGGGATCCTTATTTTCAGTTCCCAAGTCGTATGATTGGTGCTACTGTATTAGCCTTCATCTGCTTATATCTTGTAAGTAAATCAGATCCTTTTCTAGGTTACAAATATGGGAAGATAAGATCACTTTATGCAATAGACATGCTCTTAAGAAACTGTACAAAGTGAATTTTTTTCAACACCTTTGTTTTAAATGTCCTAAGGTGAACTCACTAGTTAAACTAACTGTATAATAATTTTTTTTAAAGAATCCTCTTCATAATTTGATTAACCCCAGAGGACAATCAAATGGGGGGGAGGGGAGACATAGGACTAATCTGCCGTTTCTGTGCTTTTTCAGAGGACAGAGAGGAAAAAGCACCAGCCCAAGTCCCTAGGAACCTCATCTACTAGCCTAGAATAAAGATTTCATCTAGCTTTGTGGAATGGATTCAAACCAGTGCATGCTTATTACAAGTCCCAGTGGATAGAGGGTCTGGGTTTGGAGGCAGGAAGGTATTTACCTATTCTGCTTCTGCCATTTTCTAGTTTTATGCTCATGGTCAACCACTTAACCTCTATATGCCTCAAACAACTTACTAATCATAGGGTTTACATTTTCCATTACTGAGGGGAGTTTTCACACTGCTAGGGATCACAAATCTTTCATATTTTCCATGTAAGTTTTAAGAATTTCAGTTCAAGGTATAAAAACTGAATGGAGTTATCTCTGAGTATCTAACCACGTAAATGATCCAATTCAATTCAGTTCAAGACTCTTATATAAAATGTTTTTGTAAGTATCATGGTCCATTAGGGGTTGTTGTTTTAGACTTTAACTAATCTCAAACATAATATTGTAGTTTGCTTAAAACACTGCAACGTCAATATATCAGAGTAATACTTTATTGTCATGATCATACTGAAAAAGATTTGTATATTTTAATGAGCAGCAAACTCAATATGGCAGCTCACATAGACTTGGGATGAATTAAGAGGCATAGCTTCCTGCAAGTGTTCATTCTCAGTATCCTCTACTGTTTTATCATCCAAATTATGCCCCCTAGTTTTGGGTGATCCCCAGTGTTCTATCCTAGGCCCCCTCTTCTTACCACTATACTCTCCCTTGGTGTCCTCATCACTTCCTATGGGTTTAATTATCATTTCCATGCAGATGGCATACACACACACACACACACACACACACACACACACATATATATATACATGCATGCATACATATATTAATATATACATACACATACACATACACATATCTGTGTATATGTGTGTATACCCAGTTTTTCCCCTAAATTTCAATCTTGTATCACCAGTTACATATTGGACATTTCAAATCAGATGACCCACAGACATCTCAAATTCAACATGTCTAAAACAGAACTCATTATCTTTCTCCTCTTCCAAACTTTCCTGTTTCTGTCAAAGGTACAACCATTGCCAGATCTGATAGTATTTTTTTTTTTTTCAGGTCAAAGGCATCATCATTCATTCATTCATTTATTCACCCATTCACTCATCTTCTCAGGTTCATAACCTTGGCTTTATCTTTGACTCCTCACTTTCAACCCAAAGAGCAGCCAAATCTTCTTTCTCCACAACATCTCTCACCTGACTCCCCTTTTCTCTACTCACATAAGGACCACTGTAGTTCAAGCCGTCATCAACTCTTACCTAAATTATTGCTAGGGTCTGCTATTTGGTCTGCTTGTCTCAAGTCTCCCCACTTTAATCCATCCTCCATATTGCTGTCAAAGGAATTTTCTTAAGTATAGATCTGACCATGTCATTCCCCTACTCAATCAATTTTAGTGGCTTTCTATGATATCTAAAATAAAATAAAAATTCCTGTACTTATCTTTTAAAGTCCTTCACAACCAGGCCCCACCCTATCCTTCCAATCTCATTGGACATTACTCCTCCTTCTGCACTCAGTAATCCAGTCAAATTGGCCTTCTCTCTGTTCCTCACACACAACAGCTCCCATCTTTGAGGCCTTGCACAGGCTTTCCATCAGGCTTGTAACATATTCCCTCCTTTATTCTGTTTCCTAAACTCCCTGTCTTCCTTCTGTAGCAATTAAAAATCTTTGAGAGACATAATTTCTAGGTATTTAATCATTTTAGTAATAAAGCGAGCACATTTATTAATAAAAAGTTGGTCATTTGGCTGTCTCTCTTAGACCAAGGACAATCATGTCTGGGCTCATGACTTATATGTTCTTTTGGAAGAGGAATGTTCAAAAGGATGGCTATCAACTCTGCTTAGTTAATAATTAATGAGACAATGAATATTATAATGAGGTGCTGGATCTGGACTTTGATTATGTCATCCACTTAAATTCCTCCCAGCCTTGGGTAATCCATCCAAAGAATTTACGCCCCACCTAAGCCTGAGCAGAACACAAGGGATGCCACACCTGGGTGGGATCTGAAGAGAAAGTTAGTCCCATCTCATTATTAGCAATGTCTTTCAAGAGACTGAACTTTTGAAATCAGGACTTTAGAAAAAGGGGAAACTCTGGATCTCCCCAAATCATTGGTTATTAATAATCATTTCTCTCACTTATTACATGTGGTTCAAGCACTTCTATATGAAACCATTCCTGACAATGACTTCAGCCCCCCCTTCCCAATCACTTAGTATTTATTTCTTTTACATTTATTCTGTATATGTTTATATATG
Source organism: Vombatus ursinus (assembly GCF_900497805.2). Taxonomy (NCBI): domain Eukaryota; kingdom Metazoa; phylum Chordata; class Mammalia; order Diprotodontia; family Vombatidae; genus Vombatus; species Vombatus ursinus. The sequence goes on from NW_020953936.1 coordinate 4,558,530, forward strand.
TATTTGTTGTTTCCTCTATCAGAATGTAAGTTCCTTATGAGTTGGGATTGCTTCATTTATTGTATTTATATCCCCAGTGCCTAGGATTGTGCCTGCTTAATAAATTTTTGTTGATTGATCAATTAATAAGATGGAGAAATCCAGAGGAGGCCAACCAAAATGATTCAAGGCTTCATGTACATGCCTAATAAAATAATAATAACGCAAATAACAACAACAATAATAATATCTAGCATTCATATAGTGCTTTAACACTTGCAAAGCACTTTACAAATATCTCATTTTGTTCTCATAACACTAGGAAATAGGTGCTATTATTGTCTCCATTTTACAAAAGAGAACGCCAAAGCAGAGAGAGGTTAAATGACTTATCCAACGTCACCCAGCTATTAAGTATCTGAGACTACATTTGAAATCAAGTCTTTTTGACTCTGAAGCCAGCACTCTATCCACTATACCACCTAGGACTGATTAAAATAACTGGACATACTTAACCTGACGAAGGGAAGATTCAGGGAAGACATAATAGCTGCCTTCAACAATCCAAAGGCTGATAAGGTGGAAATGGAATTTGGCCTATTCTGTTTGGCCATGAAGCTCATAACTACTTAAGTAATAAGGAAAAAATGAAAAGGATTAAGTTAAAGCTTTCTAAAAATTAGAACAGTCCAAAAGTTGAACAGGTTGCTTCAGGGTATGGTATATTCCCTCTCTTTGGAAGTCCTCAAGCAAAGGCTGGATGACTACTTTTCAGGTAGGCAAAAGAGGAAATTATGGATTGGCAGGGTATGGCTGCCTAGTTCCCTCCCAACTCTAAAATTCTATAGCAGATTTGGGATGAATGTGAAAAGTCATCTCGTACAATACTTATGTAGACAGGAAAGCCCCCGTGGGACCTACTTTGTCTTTACTGGTGAGTGTGTGAGTGCAAAGTCACATGGCCCTCCATATCTAGCCATTCTCAATGATGCTTCACATCCTGATCCTCTTCTTCTCATCTACCATTACATTTCACTCTGGACCATTGGATTTCTAGAGGCCATACCCTTAGGGTCTTAATCCACTCAGCTTTGAACTCCTCCTTTGGGGCCCATGCTGTCCTGACTACCAGCCCTAGCCATGTTTCACATGCTTCCCCGATTCATTTTCTTGTCCTGGCACATGCCAGATCACTAGTCTGAGTACATGAGTGCAAACTCTCATGTGCCATTACATCCATCGGGCCTCAGCCATGCTTCACATCTTGGCCATTTTCTTTCCATCTGCCCTTTCAGTGGTACTACACTCACCTGATCACATGACCTCTGGCTCCAGATATAATGCCCTGTGGAACTTAATACATTCATCTTAGAAACTTCCACCCTAGGAAAATTTGTTGTCTTGACTCACTGAGTGTGTACGCATAAAGTCACACGTCTCCTTTGTCATTTTCTTGCCTGCTGCTTCTATGCATACACTCTCTTTCCTGCTTACTTATTTACTACTGCTCTTGTTACTTGAAAGGGTGTATCATTCCTATGGCTCCAATATCCAACCCTATGATTTCCCAGCCTAAAACACCCTCTCTGGCCACCTCTCCCCTCTATGAGTTGTCTCCCCCTATTAGAATGCAAGCTCTTTGGAGGCACAGACTGTCTCAGTTTTGTATTTGTATCTCATGTAGGTAGCACAATGCTTGGCACATACATCGTAAGCACTTACTAAATTGTTTTTCATTTATTCTTTCTTAGATACAGTCCATCCTTCTAGCCTATAGATATCATTTTGGACTCTGCTACCCGAAATGTTAGCAATCTCCCTTAGGTTTCTATTTAATCAACACACCCTCATTGCCTTCATCTAACTCTGATAAAAATGCTCAGCAGAATGCAGGCAAAGAAAAAGCCCTGGGGTACTCCACTAGACATCTCTCTCTAAGTTGACACTGATTACTATTGTTTGGTCCAAACATTCAAACCATTCTTTGTGGGAAGCAGGGTACGTAGAAAAGAGGAAAGAGAGATGGAAGTACTTGGAGAATTTGGGTTCGAATTGTAGCTAGGCCACTTGCTTTCAGTAAGTACTTGCAAAATGAGGGAATTGACTAGATGATCTCAAAAGTTCCTTCTAGGTCTAAATCTATGAGCCTATATTAATCCATCTAATACCATTATCATCTAACCCATATCTTTCCACCATGTTCTTAAGGAAAGTATATGAGATTTTGTCAGACACTTTTCCAAAATCCAGTTATGTTCTATCTACAGTATTCTTTTATCTGCCCATCTAGTAACCTTGTCAAAATGAGGCTAGTATGGCATAACTTGTTGTAGAGGATGCAATCTGGCTCTTAGTAATCACCACTTCCTTTTCTGGATACTAAAACCCCTACTAAGACCACTACATCTCAGTCACTTTTCCTGAATCATTACCCAGCTCCTACCTATTTAGCATATATGTCCCCCAAGATTCTGTTCTGAAACCTCTTCTCTCTATATACTCTCTTGGTGACTTCATTAGCTTACAACAGTATAATTGTTATCTCTATGCAGATGGCTTCCAAATCATCCATGATCTTTCTCTAGGCCCATATCACCTGACTACTTGCTTCCACTTGGCTGTTCTAACAACATCTCAAACTTAATTGGTACAAAATGGAACTCATTCTTCCTTCCCTTTATTCTATCCCTCTTCCAAACTTCCCAGTTTCTGGTAAAGACACCACTCCAAGTCATCCAAATTCACATCAGAGTCATCCTTGACTTACCTCTCCCTTGCCCCAATCCCCTTATTCCCAGCCAATTGCCAAGTCTTGTAGATTCTAACTTCACAAAAATCTCTTCCATCTGTTCCCTTCACAGAGTCACTACCCTAGTTCCTTCTCTCATCTTTCACCTCAACTGTTTTGATAGCCTCTTTATTAGTCTCCCTGCTTTCAGTCTCTCTTCTCCAATCCATCTTTGATGGAGCTACCAAATAAGCATTCCTAAGATTCATGTTTGACCATGATGCTCCTCTGCTCCAGAATCTTCACTTCCTCCCTACTGCATAAAATACAAACTTCTCAGTCTGGTATTTAAAGTATTTCATAACCTGGATCCCATCTACAATTCCAGGCACTTCATCTTACTTTACTTACATTACTCTGTGCTTTAGCCAAAATGGCATACTAGTTATTCCCAAACTCAACATTCTATTTCCAATCTCTGGAACTTCTCTCATTCCTGGAATGTACTCCTTCACTACCTTCATTTCTTAGGATCCCTAGTTTCCTTCAATGTTTAGCTCAGGTGTCAATTCCTACAATGAAGAGTTTCCTGATGCCTCCACTCATTAGTGTTTTATCCAATATCTAATTACTCTTGTATTTACTTACTAGTACAACTTGTGTTTCTTAAAGGACCCTTAAAGTTAAGAAGTTTCATTTTCATCTTTGCATCTTCAATGTCTTATATATAGTAGGTTTTTAATAAATGTTTATTGAATTGAATTGCCAAAGAAGATTCTCTAAAAACCCATACCAACCCATACTTCGCATCCTCAGGATTTCTACCTAAATTTTAAAACGCCCTTCATTGCACAAATGCTAGAACTAATTCATCTGCCAGAAGCATCCTCTGGATGGGGCAGGAGAAATTTTACCAGGAATGTAAGTCTAGACTGCTAGGTAATCTAGGTCATGCAGTGGATAAAATGATGGGCCTAGAGTCAAGAAGATCTGAGTTCTGAGGCAGCTAGGTGGTCCAGTGGATAGAGTACTGGCCCTGAAGTCAGGAGAACCTGAGTTCAAATACAGCCTCAGACTAAACACGTGACACTTACTAGCTGTGTGACCCTGGGCAAGTCACTTAACCCCAACTGCTTAAAAAATTTTTAAATAAAAAAAAGACCTGAGTTCAAGTCCAGCTTCAGACACTTACTAGTTATGTGACCCTCAGAAAGTTGCATAATATGTACTGGCTCAACTGTAAAATGGAGATAATAAAAGCACTTACCTGATAGGATTGTTGTGAGGATCAAATGAGATAATATTTATAAATCACTGAGCCCAGTGCCTGACACATAGTAGGCACTTAATAAATGCTTGCCCTCTTCCCCCTTTCCCCTAGACCAAAATTGACAAATTCTGTTGTTTTCTTTCCTGAAAATCAGGACACTTGCCCTTCTCTAGTCCTGCAGTATGTTTGTTATTCTCCCCAAACTTTCAAAATCATTCAGCAATCAATCCAACAATTCTTTCAATACTCAGGAATGTTAATTCATCTGAGACAGGTGACTTGAAGTCATCAAGGGCAATGAGATACTGTCTTACTGGCTCCTTGCTAAGATTAGGTATCAGCTTCCTGTTAACCATTTTTTTTTCTTGTTCAGACATTTCAAGAGCAAAAGTCATTCTTCTTGCCAGGGAAAACAGAAACAATGCAGTACTTGAACCTCCTTCTTTCTGCTGTCAGGTATTGTCCCACAACCTCCACCAGCCTCAGCTCCACAGCTATAGACCGCTTGACATGATTTTTGCAGGATTATATCAAGCCCACATATTATTCATCCTCTGTTATCTACCCTTGTTTCCAAATTACTTTCATATCTTTTAAAAAAAATCTAAATTGGTTGTTAAGTTCTCTGGGCTTCTTCATTAATTTTTTTTTTTTTTTGCCTTTTGGTGAGGCAATCAGGGTTAAATGACTTGCCCAGGGTCACACAGCTAATAAGTGTCATGTGTCTGTCGACTCCAAGGCCAGAGCTCTATCCACTGCACCACCTAGCTGCCCCTTTCCTAATTTTTGTTTTGTTTTGTTTTTGTTTTTGTTTTCCTTCATTGATTTTTCAGATAATTGCCTCATTGTAATTATTTCCCTTCAGGTTCTCAGAATTTCATGGAGGCTTTTACCACTTCTCCTCTGCTGACTTTTCCTGGAGAATTTTAGTCCACACTTTTCTTCTGAATCATTTGAAATCAGCTTTCACAAAATCTAGGGATTGTCAGATTATGTTCGGCTTTCCTCTCTCCTGTCACAGACTCTAATATGGAATGGTCATCTCCCCTCTCCCCTCTCAATGTTCCCATCATTTCAACCCTCAAACAACCAGTTCCTCCCTATTCATGAGAATTTGTTCAGGTACAGAATTTCCTGTTGTTAGGTCTTCCACCTTTTAAAGTTTGAAATCATCTTTAAGTCAAGAAGTCATTAGCTTCTCTTTTTTTTTTTAGATGGGACAGTCCCAGAAGATATCTAGATAATCAAAATCTCCCATCACAATTAGATCAGGCCTCTGTGCCAGTGATAGGTGAGAAAACTGACCAAGATGTCGTAGCTAGTTAGTAGCAGAATGGGCATAAGAATCCATGCCCAAGTCTACTGATTCCCAATCTGATGCTTTTTCCACAGGTAGGAATCTATGATCATTATAGTTTAGGCAAAAATAAAACCATGTTCTTGCTTGGATTGTTCATGTAATGTCAGAGAAAAAAAAACAGAACACAATGTAAAAAAGAGATGATTTTTATTATTTTGCCTGCATCATCCCCAAAATCACCCTCAAGCCTTCCTTTTATCTACCAATGGGAATATGACCTTGGATTACTTATAACAATTTGATTCAATTTAATGAGTTCCCATCTGGATGTCTGGACCTATATTTATTTAATGTTCTAACATGGTAGAAATACAAAACATTTCTTACTTTTCAATGCCATTCAAATAAATCAGAACCACATTGAGACTAGAGAGAATTTTAAAAGAGGTAAAGAGCCTGAATGACCTAAAAGAAACAGTTTTCAGAATAACATTGGACATTGTGTGTGTTGGGCTATGCCATGAATAATGACAATATTTCTAAAACCTTTCCTCTATTTCTCCCCCAGTTTATTATAATTGAATTTTGCATCTACACATACATTGTACAAGAGCTAGATGTATTTGAGGGGGGACTGGAGAGCTACATTGCTTCAGTTAATGATACAGGAGTACTGACACCAGCTATTCTACAAATAAAGGAGCTGATTACCGTGGCAAAAGGTAAACAAGTCCCTGTACAGTTATTGTGCTATGGGTGGCTGAGATTGCAGTTCTGTGAAAAGAAATAATCACAGCTCTAAGCTTATTTTACAGCTTGGCTCTTTCTCTTAAACCAACTAACAAAATAAAACAAAATCATTTTTACAGAATAGTTTGGAAACAAAACCATCCTGAAAACAGGGCTTTTGAGGAAGAACAGAAATTAGAGAAATGGGGAAAAAGAAATTTTATCTTTTAAAAATTACTTTCTACTCGACTAATGGTAGAATAAAACATTCTAGAATTTTTCATTTTCTCTTTTTATTATTTATGTTTCTCCTTTTAGTTTCACTTTTCCCCTTTTATTTATCATCTCTTTAATACTTAAGATATTTATGATAATTAAGGATCTATGATTTTTGTCCAAATAGGCTTCCCCTCTCATTACACCTCATTTGCTATTTTTTTTTTGAGGCAATCAGGGTTAAATAACTTGCCCAGGGTCACACACCTAGTGAGTATCTGAGGGTGGATTTGAACTCAGGTCCCCCTGACTCCAGGGCCAGTGCTCTATCCACTGCACCACCTAGCTGCCCTAAATGTGAGCTTAATGAGTTGCTGTAACCAAAGACAATTCATCACCAGGTATCCTACCTTTTAACAAGGAGCCTCTCCAAAATTAAAATCCTTTGATGACTAACATATATAGGCCATCACCAGTCCTTTATTCAATGCTTTTTCAATTTGGTATAAACTATCAAGGCATTAATAACCTTGAATAACCCATGATTTCCATACCATCATGAAGCAATAGAGTAGGATTTTAGTGGATGTAGCCATTTATTAATGAATTAAAATACATGAAAACTTAATAGGGTGATTCTGTAAGAGGTTTGTAAACTTATGAATTTTCAGTTAATGTCATTTCATAACTCCACAATTAATGTTAAAAACTAGTTTTCTGTCATAAGCTCCTTCTGGTTGAAGTGTTGGTAATAGTGTTCCCAGACTGAGGAGTCCAAGCAACAGGTCAGCATGGTATAGCAGAGGGAGCCCCAGGTTTAGAGGACATAGATTTGAATCCCACTTCTGCTACTTTCTAGCCCTAGGACCTTGGCCAACTTCTGCCATCTCTTTGGGCCTCTGTCTTCTCACCTGTGAAGTGAAAGGACTGGACGAGATTTACTCTAAGGTTCCTTTCATCTCTAAATCTGATGATCCTAAATCATGGAAATGGGCATCTCGCAGAAAGGGGTTGAGACACAAAATAACTGATGTAAATGATCTCACCATCATATGATTCAAGAAGCATTAAGACATAAGATGAGACATAAACTATCAGAGGTGGAAGGAATCTTTGAGATCATCCAGTCCAACTTCTTTACAGGCAAGGAATCTGAGTCATAGATAAGTGAAATGACTTGCTGAAGGTTAACAGTAGTGTTAGAGCTCAAATTTGTAAGTACAAGTGTTCTCTCCTTACTATATCACGGTGTCTCAGAAGTTTATGTTTGAGTTTTATTTAGATACAGTAAAAAAATTTTTTAATATAAAAAACTATTGAGGCTGCTAGGTGGCACAGTGGATAGAGCCCCGGCCCTGAAGTCAGGAGGACCTGAGTTCAAATCCGGCCTCAGACCAAACACTTGACACTTACTAGATGTGTGACCCTGGGCAAGTCACTTAACCCCAACATATGTACATATATATATATATATGTAAACTATTCTTAGCATGTGGGCTATACCAAAACAGGAGGTAGGCTGGATGTGGTCCATGGGCTGTAGTTTGCTGATCTCTGATTTAAAACAGCAAAGGAGACTGAAAAGGATTGGTTAGATGGATAAGGAGGACAACTGGGAGATATCATGAAAATCCATAGCGGACAGAATAACCTGAGGAAGAGTATGGTCCATGTAGGATGAGGACTGTTTGTTGGGAACTTCGAGGAGAGTAGTTTTACATAAAATGATTATCATTTGGAAGACTGATTGTGAAGAATTGAGAAGTAAATGAGAGGAAAGGGAGGGGAGGCAGTGAATGTAGAAAACTTTTTCTAGGAGTTTAGCTGAGATGGAAAAAGAGATAGAGGATGATAGCTTGAAGGTTTTTGTTTTGTTTTGTTTTGATAACGCCATCAAGTGTTGTAGACACTCTGCAGCCTAAGATATTTGCTATATTTGTTGGTCTTATATGTTATAACTGTTGATAAACTGAGCTGACAGTTGACAAAAATCTATCTTTTTCACATAAACTGTTGTCTGTACATGTATACCAAGAGTGTGCAGGGACCAGCTTATAATGGATGCAAAAGTTGATTTCTAAATTTCCAGTGTGAGCATTTATACCTTGGACATAGGCAAATGCTACAAACTGGGTTTTGGTTTATTATTTTATTGATTAATTATTCTAGACTTAAGAAAGTCATGGAAAAATATTAATAATATATATAAAACTTAAAAGTAAATCCTGTGTACAGACATACCCTCCCCTGGAGAGCTATTTGTTAAATATTTCTCAGCATACCTGTGTTCCTCAAGTTGTATAAAGATGGTCCCAATTATATGAATAATGCATCCTCTGAAGTGGTTGCATGTATTCTACTTTACACTATTTAAAGTTACAATTATGCAAAATAGGATAGTTAGTTCCAACCCAATGCAAATAAGTAGCATGAATTCAAATAATGCAAACACATCTGGAGGATTCATTATACATACTAACTGGGAGCTTGCCATAGTTCATTTTTTTTTAACTAAAGTATAGGACTTTATATTTATCCCTATTAATTGATCGTAGATTGATCCAACAACAGGTGATCTAGTCCATCCACCATAGCATCTTCAATGAGTGGTCAGTCATCCAACTTATGCTTGGAGATCTCTAGAAATAGGAAAAGTGCTGGCTCCTAAGGCAGCTCATTCCATTTGTGGACTCTTCCAGCATTTGTTTGTTTGTTTGCTTATTTCTTTATTTGTGCTGAGCCTAAACCTACCTCTCTGAAACTTCCAACCTTTGCTCCAAAGTCTGTCCTCTTGGGCCAAGCAGAACAGGTCTAATCTGTCTTTCTTATAATTTTTCAAATACAGCTTCATTTCCTTCAGTCTATTCTTCTATGGGGAAACTAGGTGGAACAGTAGAGAGAGCACCAGCTTTGGAGTCAAGAAGACTCCTCTCCCTGAGTTCAAATGCAGCCACAGACACTTACCAGCTGTATGACCCTGGGCAAGTCACTTAACCCTGTTGGCTTCAGTTTCCTCATCTGTAAAATGATCTGGAAAAGGAAATGGCAGACCATTCCAGTATCTTTGCCAAGGAAACCCCAAAATGGGGTCATAAAGAGTCAGACACAACTATCAGATGGCTCAGTGGCAAAGTGGATAGAATTCTGGCCCTAAAGGCAGGAAAACCTGAGTTCAAATTCAGCCTCAGATACTGTCTAGCTGTATGATCCTAGACAAGTCATTTAAACTCTTTGTGTCTCAGTTTCCTCATCTGAAAGATAGAGATAATAATAGCACCTACCTCCTAGGGTAGTTTTGAAGTCTAAATTAGGTAATGTTTGTAAAGAGCTTTGCAAACTTTCAAATACTGTGTAAATGCTAGTATATTGTTGTTGTTGTTGCATCATTTGAGTCTTCCTCTTGTGAATATGTTCTAACTTGCCAATGTCTTTGCTATAGCCAGAACTGAGCGCTGAATTCTAAATGGAGTCTACCCAGATCAGAACACAACAAAATTATCATTTTCATAGATAGACAGACAAACACACAAATAGATAGACAGACAGACAGATAGATCAATGCGGCCTAAGATCACATTACCCCAAGATCACATGCCTGCCATATTACACTGTTAACTGAAATTAAGCTTGTAGTCCACTGAAACCCCAAAATCTTTTTAAAAATAGGAATTCTAGTCTAGTCATGCTTCTTACACCCCATACTAATGCACTTGACTTTATGAACCAAAGTCTAGGACTTCACGTTTCTCTCTATTCAATTTCATTTTATTACAATCAATTCTGCCCATCATCCCTGCCTATCAAGATCTTTGTGGACCCTTGACTGTCACCTAGCATTAGCCATACCTTCCATCTTCATGTCATCTATGTTTTCGTCAGAGTCATTGATGCAATAATATGTCAAGAATCTGTGATTTTGTTGGTGGAGCACAACCCACATATAATTTAGTAAATAGGTATTAGAGAATTGCCTGAGGCTCAGATAGGCTAAATGAGAAATAGGATTTGAATCCAGGTCTTTCTCACCCCAAATCCAGCACTCTATCGATATGTCCTGATGAGTTTTAAATCACTGAAGAAACTCACTCCAGGTTGTTATTAATCTTTGATCACTACTCTTTGGGTGCAGCCATTTTTGGGAATCCACCTAAAACTGTACTCTCTTCTAGCCTTCATCTTTCCATCTTTTCCACAAGGATGTTATGAGACTTGTCAAATGCCTTAGTTAGGATATTTATGATATCCCTCTAACCTACTTGTTTAATAGAGAAGAATCAAAGAATGTTTGAACTGAAAGCCACCTTAGAGATCATCTAGTCCAAAGGTTCTTAACCTTTTTTTGTATCATGGGGGACCCCTTTGGCAGACTGATGAAGCCTATGGACCCCATCTAAGAATGATGTTTTTAAATAATTAAAGAAAATGTTACATTTCATTTAGAGGTTAGAGAAATTAAAGACATAACTTTTTCCCATCTGAATTCATGGGCTCTTTGAAATCTAACCATAGATTCCCTTGACCCCAAGTTGAAAACCTTTGATCTAGTCCAGTCCCTTTATTTTACTGAAAGGCCTAGAAAGGTGAGGTGACCTGCCCCAAGGCCACATAGCAAGTTAGTAACAGAACTGGGGCTAGAACACAGCTGCCAGGCTCCCATTCTTTCCACTACACCAAGGAAAGGATGATCAAGAAATTTTAACTACTCCCACCTTCTTCTGCATCAAAATAGCTGTCCTACAAGGAGCTTTAAATGAAACACACTTGGGTTGTCAGACATCGAATGAGATGGGAAGAGATGAGAGCTAGGTATTTACTCATTCCTCTGCTCTTGGCCACATGCTTTTCATCCAGGAGTGTGCTGAAGCCAGCTCTAACCTGCTTGGGAGACCCATCAATAAATTTTCAGGGTTAGAATTTACACCTCAGAAATTGGCAATGGCTACAAATCAGGCTTTGTTTTGTTGACTACTGAGACTTAAGAAAGTGTTATTAATACAGATTAAACTTTAAAGATCCCCCTCCCTGCCCCCGCCAGTGATCTCGGTTGTTGAACATTTACCAACACATCCTCTTTTTCATCCCTTTCCTTCCTTGTCTGTCTCCTTATTTTGCTTGATCAGAGAATCCCAGTCTAGAGAGAATCCAAGAAATCTAAATCTATTTCCAATTTTGTGGGAGAGAATAAACTTTAGCTTTAAAAGTTCCTGTGACAAAGGTACATAACTCCTCAGATTGAAATTTGCAAGAAAAGGAAATCCTAAAAATAAAAACCAGCACTTAATCACCTTCCTTCTATTTTCCTTCTCTCTCTCAATTAACTGACACAACTTAATTTGGCCTAGTCTTTCACTTTAAGCACTGAAGTCTTCTCCCCTTCCTCAATCAAAAAGAAAATGTTATGAATTATCAATTCTAGTTATAAACTCATAAAATGTTAGAACAGGAAGGATCAGCAAATCAATCATATGTTTTAGAGTTGATAGGAGTCTTAGAGATCACCTAGTCTGACCAGCTCAATTAACAGCTGAGTAAATTGAGGTCCAGAGAAGCTCAGTGGATTGTTCATTTTCACAGGGCTAATAAAAGGAGACTTAGGATGTGAACTCAGGTCCTCTGACTTCAAGTCCGGTGCCCCAATGATGCCATATTGCTCTGTTTGCTATGAAATGTTGGAAGTCATCCTTCTTTAATAAATTAAGATAAGAATCTTAAAGATTAATGAATGTTGCCAAATCAGTACATGACAGTTTAGCTTTTCAAAATATTTTCTCCTCTCTTCTTATTTTAGCATGAAAATGTTAGGAGAGAAGGAAGGATTAAAAATAACTATGGCTAGAGAGAGAATATAGAGGGGGCAACCCAAAAGACTCCAGCAAAAAATTTACTTACTACCTGAAAATAATAATTCATGCCATAGGAATCAAAATAGATTCTCTCCAATTCTTTCTCATACATAAGGCACAGAGTAGTGTGGTATGTGGTACAGAGAATTGGGTTTTAAGGAGCTGTCTGAGTATTTGAAGTAGGTATTGTGTGGTAAAGAGAAAACATTAAGATGCCTTTTTTGTTGTTATTACAGGCGTTTGGATGCTGACCATTTTTTCTGCCTCCCTCACTTGTATAAGCTATTTATTTCACATTTTAGCCTGCTACAGGTAAGAATATTGAATGAGTCAATGTGCCATCCAATACCCCTCCCCTGTGCTCCAGCATAGTCAACAAACATTGTTAACTCACTCTCTTTTATATTCTAAGCCATGACATTCATAAACCCATTCAAGTAGAAAAAAATGAAATCTAGACAGGTCAAAGGGAAATATCAACTCTTAAGTAAAAGTTACCACTGATTAGTTAGAGCAGTATCTGCTCAGAGTTTTAGTGATAATGAAAGAGTAAAAGAGGAACCTGTGAACCAAGAAAAAAAAGAGTTGAGATGTCTGTGGGGCGCTCTGATTGTCCAGCAGGCTATTGGTGATGCGGGACAGGCGTTCAGGAGAGAAATGCGGGCTGCAACTAGGAGTCCTCCAAGTCGAGATCATTGAGTCCGTGAGAGTTGATAATATTACCAAGAGAGTGTAGACACAGAAAAAGATCAGTATCCCAGCAGGAACTTGCATATTTACAAACTGAAAAATAAATAAAATTCAACCTGAAGCCTTCAAAAATTACCAAACTGGGGAGCTCATTTAGGTCTTGTCTACAATAACCAAGACCTAGATCTTACTATTTAGTTCTACACACACCCCACGTGTGTGTGTGTGTATATGTGTGTGTGTGTGTGTGTGTGTGTGTGTTTCTGTGTGTACAGGATGGGAGCAAAGGGCAATAAGAGTGAGGAGAAGAGAATAAACATTTATATAGCACCTACTATATGCCAGGCACTGTGCTAAGCATTTTACAAATATTATTTCATTTGATCTTCACAACAATATCACTTTCAGTCCCAAGAGATCAGTAGCCCTTCCTGGAGACAGACCAAGAGAGTAGTGATCATATCTCTACCTAGATCAGGGGTGGGGAACCCGTGGTCTTCTAGGTCCTTGGGTGTGGCCTTTTGATTGAGTCTAAGTTTTACATAACAAATCATTTTATTCAGGGGATTTGTTCTGTGAAGTTTGGATTCAGTCAAAGGGCCATACTTGAGGACCTAGAGGGCCACATGTGTCCTTAAAGCTGAAGGTTCCCCACCCCAACCTAGATCATACCACCTTGGAGTCACTTAAAACTTCTAAACCCCCAGAACTAGTTCTGAAAACAACAATGTGAAAAAGCCTGAAGCTTAAAACAATGCCTCTTCCCCTCCCACACTGGCAACAGAGCCCAACATTAACATAAAGTTCATAATCAAGAAATAAGATGGGAAAATGAGCAAACAAAAAAAGAAGAACTTGACCATAAAAGGCTACTATAGTGACAGGGAAGACCAAAACACAAATTCAGAAGAAGATAATGAAGAAAATAATACCTTAAATAACAGAATTGGCCTAACAGAAAAAGAAGTACAAAATCTCACTGATGAAAAAATTCCTTAAAAATTAGTTTCAGGCAAGTGGAAGCTAATGAATTCATGAGACATCAATAAACAATAAAACAAAGTCAAAAGAAGAAAAAATAGAAGAAAATATGAATATCTCATTGGAGAAAAACAATATGTAAACCTATAAAACACATCAAAGAGAAGCAGCATAAGAATTATTGGCCTGCCTGAAAGCCATGATCAAAGAAAGAGCCAAGACATTGTATTTCAAGAAATTATCAAGGAAAACTGCCCAATATCCTAGAATAAATAGAAATTAATAGTAATGATATAATATATAATGTATATATTATGTATATAGTAATATAGTAACTTAATAATTAAGTGAAATAAACAGTAAAATAGAAATGGAAAGAATTAGCCAATCACTACCTGAAAGAGATGAAAACTCCTACAAATATTATAGCCAAATTATAGCTCCTAGATCAAAGAGAAAATACTTCAAGCAGCCATGAAGAAATCATTCAAATACCATAGGGTCACAATCAGGATCACACAAGATTTAGCAGTTTCCACATTAAAAGAACATAGGGCTTGGAATATAATATTTTTGGAAGACCAAGTAGCTAGGACTATAATCAAGAATAGCCTACCCAACAAAACTAAGTATAATCCTTTGGGGGGGGGGGGATTGATATTTAATGAAATAGAGGACTTTCAGGATTCCTGATGAGGAGACCAGAGTGGGATAGAAAATTTGACTTTCAAATATAAGACTCAAGAGAAGCATTAAAAGGCCAATAGGAAAGAGAAATCATAAGGGACTCAATAAGGTGGGAGGATGATACATGTAACTTCTAAGAACTTCATCATTATTAGGGCAGTTGGAAGGATTCTACATAGAAAAAAAGGTATGGGAGTGATTTGATTATGTTGGGATAAAGTAAAAAAATAGATAGGTGGGAAAGAGGGATGCCCTGGGATAAGGGGGAAGGGAGAGAAAGAATGTATAAAATTATTTCACATAAAAGAGGTGAAAAAGAGCTTTTATAGTGGAAGGGTAAATGGGGGGGACAGGCAATGCTTGAACTTCACTCACATCTAAATTGGTTCAAAGAGGGGGAAATATATGTATATGTATATGTATATGTATGTATGTATATATGTACACGCATATGTAAAATGTGTGTGTGTATATACACACACAATTGGAAGTAGAAATCTATCTTACCCAACAGGGAAGTAGGAGGGGAAGGGGATAAGAGAAGGTGTGGGGGGGTGATAAAAGGGAGAATAGATAAAAGAAGGCAGTGATCAGAAGCAAAACAGACTTTAGAGGAGGGACAGGACAAAAAGAAAGAGAAAAGGACGAACAGAAGAAAACAGGATTGAGGGAAATGCAGAGCTAGCAATCATCATTGTGAATGTGAGTAAGATGAACTCACCCACAAAATGAAAGTAGATAGCAGAATAGATTAGGAAGCAGAATCTAAAAATAGGTTGTTTAAGAGAAACACACAGAACAGATAGACACACAAAGAGCTAAAATAAGAGGCTGGAGCAGAATCTATTATGCTTCAGCTGACATAAAAAAGTCAGGAGTAGCTATCATGATCTCAGAAAAGCAAATGCAAAACCAGACCTAATTAAAAGGGATAAGCAAGGAAACTTTTCCCTCTCAAAGCCAGACAAATCCAACCATAAAATAAATAAGAAAGAAGTCAAGGTGATGAATAAAATTTTAGAAAAGTTACATATAACAGACCTCTGGAGAAAACTGAATGGGAATAGAAAGGCATATACTTTTTTCTCAGTTGTACATGGCACCTTCACAAAAACTGACTATGTTTTAGGGCATAAAAACCTCACAACCAAATGCAGAAAAGCAGAAATATTAAACAAACTCTTCAGACCATCATGTATTAAAAACCACATTTAATAAAGGGCCATGGAAACATAGATTATTGTTTTTAATTTTTATTTTGAATATTTATTTCTTTTTAAATTTTGAGTTCCAAATTCTCTCTCTCTCTCTCTCTGTATATATATATATATATATATGTAGAAGGCAAGAAATATGATATCAATTATACATGTGAAGTCATGCAAAACATATTTCCATATTAGTCATATTTCCAAAAAAGAGAAGGAAGAAAAGTTAAGAAAGTGAGAAAATTATACTTCAATTTGCACTCAAACTTCATCAGTTCTCTGTCTGGAAGTGGATAGCATTTTTTCATCATGAGTCCTTCAGAATAGTCTTGGATCATTGTATTGATCAGAGTAGTCAAGTCTTTCATAGCTGATCATCATTACGACATTGCTGTTACTATGCACAATGATTTCCTGGTTCATCTCAGTTCACTTTTCATCAGTTCATATAGGTCTTGTCCTGTTTTTCTGAAACCCTCTTGTCATTTCCCATAGCACAAGAGGATTCCATCACAATCATATGCCATAACTTGTTCAGCTATTTTTCAACTGATAAGCATCCCTTCTATTTCCAAATCTTTGCCTCCATCAAAAGAGCTATATTATTACACTATAAATATTTTTGTACATATAGGTCCTTTTCCCTGATCTCTTTGGGGTACAAACCTAGCAGTGGTATTGCCAGGTCAAAGGTATACATCATTTTATAGCCCTTTGGGTCTAGTTCCAAATTGTTCTCCAGAACAGTTGGACAAGCTCACTACTCCATCAACAATTCATTAGCCCCTCCGATATTTGTCATTTCTGATATGTGTGAGGTGGTGCCTCAGAATTGTTTTAATTTGCCTTTCTCTAATCAGTTGTGATTTAGAGCACTTTTATATGACTAGAGATAATTTTGATTTCTTCTTCTGAAAACTGCCTATATCCTTTGACCATTCATCAATTAGGGAATGCTCATATTTTTATAAATTTGACTCAGTTCTATACTCAGTATATATTTGAGCAATGAGGCCTTTATCAGAGAAACTTTCTGTAAAAATTATATTACTTCATTGTCTATGGTACCTTTGAGCAAAATGTATCTTCCCTGATTATCTTTTTTAATTAAGTCTATTTTTATTTTTGCTTTGTTTGAGATGATGACTGCCACCTCTGCCTTTTTTTTTTAAAGTTCAGTTGAAGCACTTTAGATTCTGTTGCAGCTCTTTATCTTAAGTTTGTGTGTGTGTTTATGTTTCAAATGTGTCTCTTGTAAACAATATATTGTTAGATTTGGTTCCTAATCCATTCTGCTGCTTCTGTTTTATGGGTGAGCTCATCCCATTCAGAGTTATGATTACTAACTGTATATTTCCCTGTCCCTCCTCAAAAGTCTATTTTGCTTCTAACCACTGCCTCCTTTAATCTGTTCTTCCCCAGCCACTCTTATTTCTTCCAGGAATTCATGGGTCCAATTAGCATTTTTCTTTGAGGCTGTGGTTATAGCTGTTTTCACATTGCTTTCTTTTTCTGAGTTTACGTCTTAGTTTTCCCTGCCACATTGTAGTAGTGATTTAAGGTCAAATTCCCTTTTTGTTGTTTGTTCATTTTTCCAGCCTATTTCTTGACTTTAAATTTTATGTTAAAGTTGGGCTCTGCTCCTCTCGGGGTAAGAAGGCACTGTCCCAAGCTTCATGTTATTTTGTGTTGAGTTTTCAGAGCTAATTCTGTGGATCTGCAAGTTTTTGGTGCTTCCAGGGTGGGATTATCCTGGGAGAGGTGTTGTCACTGCTCTCTTGGTCTGCCTTCTGCTCTTTACCCAGGAAAGGCCCTTCATTCCCTGTAGCCACAAGTGCTAAGCTCTTTTGGAACCTTGGAACTGTGACCAGGGCCCCTGATCCCTCGTAACTGACTCCTCAGTGAATTCTACCAAACATTTACCAATATAATATAAACTACTTGAAAAAATAGGTAAAGAAGGAGTTCTGCCAAATTCCTTTTATGACACATATGATTTTGATACCAAGGAGAGCAAAACCAGAGAAAGAAAACTATAGATAAATTTCCTTAATTAATATCAATGCAAAAATTTTAAATAAAATACATCAAGGAGATTGATTACAGCAATTATATCATAAAGATCATAGCACTATGACCAGGCAAGAGTTATACCAGGAATACAGAACTGGTTCAATATGAGGAAAACTATCAGCATATATTAATAACAAGAACAAAAAATCATATAATTATCACAATACATGCAGAAAAAGCCTTCGACAAAATATAACACTCATTCTTATTAAAAACACTAGGAAGAATGGGAATAAATGGCATTTTTCTTAAAATGATAAGTAGTATCAATCTAAAATCAAGAGCAAACATTGTCTGTAAATAGGGATAAACTAAAAGTCTTCCCAATAAGATCAGAGGTGAAGCAAGGATGTCCATTATCATGACTATTATTCAATATTGTACTAGAAATGTTAGCTATAGCAATAGGACAAAAAGAAATTCAAGGAGTAAAAATAAGCAATTAGAAAACAAAACTGTGACTCTTTGTAGATTATATGACATTATACTTAGAGAACCCTAGAGAATCAACTAAAAAATTAGTTGAAACAATTAACAACTTTAGCAAAGTTACAGAATATAAAATAAACCCACATAAATCATCAGCATATACACTACCAACAAAACCCAGCAGAAAGAGGTAGAAAGAGAAATTCTATTGAAAATAACTGCAGATAATACAAAATACTTTGGAGTCTGCCTACCAAGACAAACTCAGAGATGCAATTACAAAACACTTTTCTTACAAATAAAGACAGAGTTAAACAATTGGAGAAAAATTAATGTTCATGGATAGGCTAAGCCAGTATAATGAAAATAATAGTTCTACCTAAGTTAATTTATTTTATTCAGCATCATGCCAATTATACCAAATAATTATTTTTTTTTTGGCTAGGCAATGGAGTTAAGTGACTTATCCAGGGTCACACAGCTAGTAAGTGTCAAGCGTCTGAGGCCAGATTTCAACTCAGGTCCTCCTGACTCCAGGGCCAGTGCTCTATCCACTGTGCCACTAGCTGCCCTTCAAATAATTATTTTACAGAGCTAGAAAAATAATAATAAAATTCATCTGGAAGAACAAAGAGTCAAGAAGAATGTCAAGGGAATCAATGAAAAAAAATATAAAGAAAGGCAGACTAGTAGTACCAGATTTCAAACTATGTTATAAAGCAGTAACCATCAAAACAATCTGGTACTGGTTAAGAAATAGAGTGGTGGATATTACTACTAGGTCTGTATCCCAAAGCCATCAAAGAAAGGGAAAAGGACCTGTTTGTATAAAATATTTATAGTGACTCCTTTTGTGGTGGCAAAGATTTGGAAATCAGAAAAAAGTCCATCAATTGGGGAATTACTGAACAAGCTGTGGCACATGTTGTGATGGAATACTGTTGTGCTATAAAAAATGACAAGCAGGATGGTTTCAGAAAAACCCTGGAAGACTTATATGAACTCATGCAAAGTGAACTTAGCAGAACCAGGGGAACATTGTACACAGTACAATAGTGTAAAGATGATCAATTTTGAAAGACTTAGTTACTCTAATCAAGACAATGATCCAAGACAATTCCAAAGGATCCATGATGAAAAATATTATCCATCTCTGGAGAGAGAGAACTGATGAACTCTGAGTGAAGATTGAAGCACACTTTTTAAACTTAGTCTTTATCCTTTTTTTGTTTGTGTTTTCTTTTGCAACATGGCTAATATGGAAATGTTTTGCATGACTTCACATGTACAACTGATATCAAATTGCTTGCTTTCTCAAAGAGTGGGGAGACCAGGAGGGAAGGAGAAATTTTGAAACTCAAAATTTTTTTAAATGAATGCTAATATTTTTACATATAATTGGGAAATAGTTAAAGAAATAAAATTTAATGGAAAAACAAAAACAAAAACATACCAAAAAAAGAAAGAATCAATTAGGAAGGAATAAAAATCATGTCAGGAATAGGTCTCTTCCAAATCATATAGAGGTTGAACAAAATGGCCTACTGGCTAAGATTGTTCTCTTCTTTCCATAGCTGCCCTTTAACCCTGGACTATATCCAACAAGTTTTCAGTCACTCTCAACTAAATGCACACAAATAAGATGTTGTCTCTGAGATCCTGGACTCAGGTAGCCTCTAGGAATTGGACTTACTATCTCTAGTAGTTGAAAGATCGGCAGAATTATATGCCTGAGTAGAAAATATGGCATCAGTGCCTAATGTGTATGTCCTTGAGTAGATGAAGAACTTCGATCAATATTATCCCACCATTCTATGGTCTTCAGACCTGGAGAAGCATTTGAAGGAGAGATATAGTAATCAGGCCCACACTGGTAAAGATGCAGCAGGGTGTGTATCTGGGGGTGAGGTGTGGAAGGAGTTGGACTGTTGGCTAGCAGGCCATCCACCTAAAGGAACTCAGGTTAAGATTTTGAATGAGGTCAATGCATTTGTCAGTACCTTGTGCTTCACACTCTATGACGCTTTCCCAACTTACTCAATGGAGATTACTTATCCCACCAGTTTTAGAAGGATCAGCTGCTCCAGACTTTTCAACAAAGCTTTGCCTACACCTTGGTACTAGTTACTTCTGTGAACTCATTTTGATGGTTTACCTTTGCAGATTAGAGCTTGAACTCAACCTTTTACAATTTTAACTCTAGCATGTTTCCTTCCTCTAGGACCATTAATTGCTCTCTAATTAGTAGGCTGTGTTTGTACGTACTCCTTTATCTGTATGAAAATAATAATTGAGTGAATAGGGGTTTCAGTAGATTGCAAATTCAATATGAAACAGAGTGATGTTGCCGTCAAAAAATCTAGTACAATTTCAAACTACATTCATAGACCCATATTATCTAGAATAAGAAGGTTTACAATCCTGCTGGACTCTGCCTTGGTCAGATCACTTCTGCAGTATCATGCTCAGTTCTTGGTGCCACATTTTGGGAAGATTTGGAAACTTACAAGCTAGAAATCATCCAGAGGACTATGAGCACAATGGTGAAGCAAGCTGAAACCATATAATACAAGAATCAATTGAAGAAATTGGGAATATTCATTCAAGAGAAAAGAAGACTCAAAGAATATGAGACATGCCTTCAAATATTTGAAGGTATTTCACACGGAAGAGAGTTTTAAATTTTCTGTTTTTCCCCAGAGGGGAGAACTAGGAGCAATGGACTGAATTGCAAAGAGGCAGATTTACGTTGGATATGAAGAAAAAAAAATCCTTTTGCTCTTCTGGTGTCGGGCTGCCACAGTGTGGAGGGCGGCAGTGAGAGGAGGCAGCAGCGGTGGCAGCGGCGGCAGGGCCAGAATGTTGCCTACCAGGGTGTTTGGCCTTGTTGGCAGACGGTCTATTTCCACCTCTGCATGTGTTCGATCACATGCAGGTGTTGTGAAGACTGAAGATTATAGTCTTCCAAGTTATGTTGATCATCATGATTATCCCCTCCCGGAGTGTGGCTCATGTCAGGACCCATTTTTCCTGCCAGAAGGCCTTAAAAGAGAAGGAAAAGCAACCATGGAGTAAATTGTCTTCTGAAGAGAAAGTCCAGTTGTATTATCAAATTCAATGAGACCTGTGCTAAAATGAACCAGTCCTCAAATGAATGGAAGACTATTGGTGGGGTCGCAATGTTCTTCATTGGCTTTAGCGCTTTAATTGTCATCTGGGAGAAGCGCTGTGTTTATAGTCCTCTCCCGCACACCTTCTCTGAAGAGTGGGTGGCCACACAGACCCAGACAATGCTGGACATGAAGGCTGGTCCCATCCAGGGGTTCTCTGCTAAGTGGGACTATGACAAGAAAGAGTGGAAGAAATAGAAGAAATTGGGGATCATGCCTCCTGTTTATTTGAGCCTCTTGTTCCTTCATGTATGTGCAACCCTCAGCATATTTACTGGAACGTTCTGTGTAAAACATTAACAATGAAAATAAACAACTGACTTACTTGAAAAAAAAAAGAAAAAAATCCTCCTAACACTTAAAGCTCTACAAAAATGGAAGATAGTGAGTTTACTCAGCAATGGAATTATTCAAATGTATTCAGTGTAACTTGTTGGATATCTTGTGCAAGGATCCTTCAGGTATGGGTGGAACTAATAAGTTTCTTTCTAGTTTAGAGATTCTATCATTGTCTTTAGATCCAATGACATCACGCAATTAGCAGCAAAACAGGCACATTATCATTGTAACTGCCTCGGGCTACCATGTACCCCTCATTATTATATAAAAGCATCACTTTCTTTTCAGTCAGTATATGTTGACATATTAGATGCCACTGTGTACACTGAGTTTTGTTCTTGTTTCAGCATCTGGATATGCAGAAATGTCTGTGATATTACAGAAGACATACATCCCTTATTTTTAAAGCATTTGATTAGATAGAACAAAACAAAACAACCCCTCTACTTTTCAGCCTAAGTATCTGTCAAGCACATGCTAAAATTATGCAAGATATTGTGACAGATGTTACTACAGGGATCAGTACCTGCTGAGTACTGGCATTAAATGCGATGTAAAAACATAGAGACATATGCTGATTTATAGATTTTAAGAGTATCATGACGGTGATCTTGCATATATTTCAAGCCATAAAAGGATTTCCTAACAATGGCAAAGTACTCTTCAAATGTAAGTAATCTGAGTAAACTCACTGCTTATTATAGATGGTCCTGTACTAATTGTGCTAGGCCCTACAGTTCCATTTTCCCTGTAAAGTATAAGGTGAGGTCTTTTTGGGGAGAATCGTGCTGAATGCTGTACAAGTAACTGTTCAAAATACTAAGGCACAGTATACACCGAAGACTGGGGAGCTATGATATGTCACAAGGTCAGCAATAGCTAGATCCTGAATACTGCCTTCTCAGTACTTTCTTATTCTTGGGCATATTTGTTCCAGAGGTTAAAAGATGCTGACAGTTGGATATAAGGAATAAGATACTAATAAAGTTAAGCAATCTCCTTTAAGCCTCATGGCAATCGTTTGAGATGGAACTGATAATATTGATTAGGCAGCTAACTGGCATAGTAAATACAGTGCCTGACCTGGAATCGGGAAGATCTGAGTTCAAACTGCACCTCAAAGACTTACTGGCCTGGACAAATCACTTAACCTTGCTATGCCTCAGTTCCCTCATTTGTAAAATAGGGATAATAATAGCACCTCGCTCCCAGGATTATTCTGAGTATCTAATGAAATTATATTTGTAAAATGCTTTGCATACCTTAAAATGCTGTTTAAGTGCTTATTATTATTATTATTATTATTGGAGGTTGGGGAGAACAGAGGCTTAGGAAAGTTAATTGATTTTCCTAAGCCTCACAATTAGTTAGTGGCAGAATCTAGTACTCTTTCTATCATACTATATCATCTCTAAAAGCACCAACTACTATAATCACTTATTGTTCATTCCCTACCTTTACATGTTTTTCTTGTCAAAACTGGCCATATTTCTAATTGCATTTAATAATAATTTTCTACTTTCACCTAGAAAACATATAAAAAGGCTGTGGTTAGGTGAGAAAAGTTTCATTCCTTCGAAGTTTCACAATCCTTCCTCTTCCAATAGTGTGGTAAGTTCTTAATGGTTGCTTGACTCCATTCTTTATTTGAATAGACTATTGGGTCCAAATGTAAACAGTATCCAGCCTTGAAGGACCAAAGCACATGGGCCCGTCAACCTGCTATATCTTATTTCCTAGATGCCCTAAAAATCCCTAGATCCACAGACATAATTATCAGCCTTGATGATATTGAAATACTTGAAAGCTTGATGTTAGTCAATAAATATTTATTAAGATCCTACTATATGCCAGGCATTATTCTAAGCACTGAGGATACAAAGAAAGGCAAAAGATGGTCCCTGCCCTCAAGGAGCTTATAATTTAATGGAGGAAGACAACATGCAAGAGGAGGCAGAAAGGGAGGGGAGGGCGAAGGTACCCAGATGTAGAAAGAACCTAAGCATAAAAGGGGTTCTCTAAGATGATTGTTTCTAAAGAACCTGGCTCCATAGTGACACAAGGGAGGGTTAGGCCTAGAGATTTACATACTGAATAATCAAATATGAGGTTTGAAGCTGGACACCTAGATGAAGCCATTATAACGCACATTTCTATAGCAATTTATAAATTGCCTTCTTCACAACAAATGTGTGAGACAAGTAAAGCAAGTATTTGCATCCCCATTCAACAGATGAGGATACTAAGATGTATGAAGGTTAAATGACTTCCCCAAGTCATGTGTCCAGAAAGAGGCATTTTTGAATGAGGCAGTATTTGAATCCAGGTCTATTGACCTCAAATCAAGCTTTTTTCCCAATGCACCATATGATCTCCAAGCCCTGAGATTGGAGGACCTCAAATATGGAGTACATGGAGAGAAAAGCAAAGGGTCAAATTTAGAGTCTTGAATAATATCCACAAGGAGGAGAGACCAGAAAAGAGAAAGAAAGGTAGGGAGCAGAACCAAATAAATATAATGTCACGGAAGCTATTGGAGTTTGGAGTGTAAAATGCTACCGAGAAGAGTATAGGAGAATTAAGATTGAGAAAAGTCTATTGGATTTGATCATTAGTGGTCTTCAAGATAGCATTTTCATTAGTGTGATGGGGAAAAAAACCCACTTATAGTATTTGTTCCAATTTTGCAAGAGGAGGGGTGGGATCAGGAATACGTTATTACATCACTGTTCAGAGTCAAGTGGGTGAGCATTTAGATCTTTGAAAATCTGTAAGAGTGGCAGAGGGGAGGAAGGCCATGTTGTTGCTATTGTCTGAGTACTAAGGGGAAAGTTATTCTTTATCTTCTCAGACTCATTCATTCATTCGACAAATATTTATAAAGTGCCTACTATAAACTAAGCACTTTTGGGAGGCATAGATGCATAACCCTACCTTCAAAGAGCTCATAATCTAGTAGAGCAGCTAAAAGGATGCCAACAACTCATACAAGACAGAAAATGGTGCCATAAGACACCATAAGACAGGTACCAAGTACTATGCAGTTGCTCTCAGAGGAGATTTCATCTAGTTAAGGAGAAGGAGACATCTAATAGAAATAGGAGGAGGGGTAAGATTTTAGTAGAGGTAGGCAAAAGCCATTCTAGCTAAAGGAAGAAATAATGAAGATCAAAAGAACTTAGATACACACACATATAAACTGAATTTTATGTAACTTAATTCATACTAATCCATTTCATTTTTTTTTATTGAGAGGTAAGTTTTAAGAATTGTTTTTAGAAAGCACCATGATCCTTGGGCAAGTCACTTAATTGTTTTAACAATTGTTTTTAGAAAGTACCATGATCTTTGGGCAAGTCACTTAACCCCTATTGCCTCAAAAAAAAAAAGTACCATGACATGCATTCCATATGGACAGAGTCAGATTTCCTTTTAGTGTTTCATTCAATTTAATGAGTATTTATTTAGGACTAACTACATGTTCAGAACTATGGCACTTTGCACATTTAGTGATTCTCTATCAATAATAAGATCAGTTCTTTAACATTAAAGGAAAATAAATTGCTGAGGTAATTTTAATGAAGATTTTCAGGTAATGAAAATATCAAGACCACAATATCATTTCTACTTAAGTAATCTGTAAAGATATTCAAAGGGTGGGTTTTCTTTCTAGAATTACCCAGTTACCTGAATTTACAACATACTAATTCTAATACCTTATTTTTATGTAATGTTTAAAATACATTCTCACTTACCCTCATAATGACCTTGTGAGGTAGACAGGTAAAGTATCATCTCCATTTTACAGATAGGGAAATTGAGGCTAAGTGACTTGCCCAGGGTCACACATAACCAGCAGTTGAATAAATATCTTCTGATTCCAAGATGGCACATTTCTCCCAGGCTCATTTTTTTTTTAAATCTCCTTACTCATGATCAGATCTGCCAAATGCCTAGTAATCTTGAAAATAAGCACAGTCCCTTAACCCATAGGAAACTTAAAAAAAATTTTTTTCATATATAATTTGCTTGAAAGAGAAGCTCTTTGTGTATACATTTGCAGAAAATTTTGTTATCTAGATTGCAATAACTTGCAATAGTTACCGCAATAAACTGACATGGCTTTGTTTTTGTTTGTTTTGGTTTTGTTTTTTTTCTTTTGCTTCAGGTGGCCATAGCAAGATATTCAGGTTGGCAAATAGCATATATTTTGTGGGGTAAGTTCTCTACCTTTACATGTTAATGAGAAATTGCTTTGTTTCTAATTGAAAACAAGGTTAATGAGATTAACAATGTCTTCTATTATTCAATTCTACTTACTCAGCTCTATCTCCAGCTCCCTTACCGATAACATGCCTCTCAAAATTCCCTAACCTCCTGCTTGTTATTCAAATCTTGTTATTCAAAACTCTCATAAGCACAAACCCATTCTCCCAGCTTTTATCTCTATCTCAGTCTTATTCCTTCCCAGGCCCTATCCATCCCTCTCCCCACTGCTACTTACCTTTTCTCCCATGTTCTTTGGAACTGCTATTCTGTTGTAAATAAATACTTCTACATCACGTATCTTTTCTTACATTCTTTCCTCTTTGAATTAACTAAAAACTGTCTTTTCCTCTGAGGGCACCCCACCCCTAAAAACTTCTGCTATTCATTTTCTCATTCCCTGTGACTCTTCTAGATATCATCTGCTATCATCACTCAGCCTCTCCCCCTTTGAGGTTCATAGCATCTTTCTACTACTTTGTCCACACATTAATCACGGACATCTAAAGTCCAGGCCACTCTCCCACCTTCCTTAATGTGTTTTTATCCTAATTCACAGTCTCTCTTTCAATACTGTCTGCTGCCATTATCCTCAGAGATTTGAAAAGATCCTTTTGCCATTCTGGCCTCACAGTTCCTCAGCCTTCTCAATTTGTGTAGCTATCTTCGCTCTGCTTTACCCACCACTCCGCTTTTCCCAGCAACACCTTGAGCATCACTTTCTTGGGACTGCTCTACTATGAAGATCTTGAATTCTGGGATTTAATTCTGGACTTGTCCTTCTACCTCTCCCACTTCCTCACTGCCTAGTGAAACTGCTCTTTGCCTTCACCATGGCTTCTGGTCCTTTGAGTCCTTTCTTATCTTTCAGTCCATTACCTAGGCCTAGTGCTGCTTCACTTGACTCCCTCTCTAGCATTGACTCCATGATCAACCATTTGAGGTGTTCAATTGCTAACACCCTAGAATCCTTGCTACTGTTCTTACCCTATTAATACTAAATCCTTGGTATAACCCCCGCCATTCACCTTCTTTCCTCCTGTTTCTAGGATATAGAGCATTACACTCTGCCCCCAGCCCCCACTCATCAAACCATAGGGATTGAGCCCATTATGAATACATGCTAATCCATCTCAGCTAGGCCCTTCCTGAAACATGACAATGAAGTTATTTATCTGTGATTGACCCTTTCTCTGTTGCCTTCCCTACAGTGATTGTTCCAAAATTTCTCCTCTCTCCTCAACCTTCTTCATGACCTTCAAACTTTCAAAAGATTATACCAACTCCTGAGGAGATCGAGGTTTTTTGATGTGAACTCCCTCAGTTTCCCTCAAAACTTGCATGACTTCACTCATCTCTTTTTCTACATCTCAGTAGAAAAGATTACTCTTATTCTTGAAAAGGCTAATTCTTTTAACTGTGTCCTTGATCCCACTTCTTATCTTGTTTTTACATCCATTAGATAGTAAGCTCCTTGAGGGCAGGGACTATTGCCTTTTTTTTTTTTCTATTTCCCACACTTAGAACAGCACCACAGTAGGCACTTAATATATTAGATTGATTGATATTCTCAAGCACAGTACCTTACACATAATAAATACTTAATAAAAGCTTGCTTAATTTAGTTCATTGTTTTTCATTTTGCTTCAGGTTACCTCATTATTCACGTGGTCCAGTGTCTGTTTGGTGTGATGATCATGTACGGTTTGGTTTTACCAGTAATTCACAACCAAGGACTGGAAATGCTGAAAGGTTTGGGAATTGGAATGTAAGTTACTGAGGTTTCTTCTTAATACACTGACATGAGTGATTTCATTTTTACATTCTTTCTTTTGAAGTACTTCCCTATCTTCATAACTTCAACCTCAGCATGTTGGACAATGTTCTTGGCTCTAACTCAATGATTAAAGGATGAGATAGGATCAGGCAATTCTTCAAGTCATTTTCCCAATCTCTTTATTTCTCAAGATTTAGACAATTAGCAGTATGTCTTTCTCTTAGCTGATTATAGTGTGTGAGGCCTATAGGATTTGCTGTAATCAACCATGGAACCATTTTCTCCCTAAAACAACATCATCATCATCAACATAGCTAAGATTTATACAACACCTATGTGACAGGCACTCTGCTAAGTGCTTTATAAATATTATTTCATTTGATCCTCACAATAACCCTGGGAGGTAGATGCTATTATTATCCCTGTTTAACGGGTGAGGAAACTGAGAGGTTAAGTGACTTGCTCAGGATCACACAGCTAGTAAGTGTCAGATCAAACCTGAACTCAGGCCTTCCAAGCTCCAGGCCCAGTCGCTCAATCCACTAGATGCTCTATCATCTGTGGTTAAGTATGATACAATGGTTTACTATGATTTTTCCTGATTGCTTCTTCTTAAGATGTTGTTGTTGTTGTTGTATTCGCTTTTAGATGTAGTACATTTTTCTCTCCACAACTCTTGTAAGTCCAAAGAGGAATCAAGGGAGAATAGGCCACTTAGGCCTTGGTCTTCTATGCAGCATGACTAAGAATCTGACCCATTAAACAGCAGGCTACTTTCTAAAGCCATGACATCTTCTTTTCTATCTTTCAGTCTCACCATTTCTATTGTTGTGGGACTCATGATTTTACAACTAAAGATAGCAGCCAGATTTTTCCTTCAGCCAAAGATTAAACCTGGAGATAGGCAAAAACCATTAGCTCTAAACAATAGGTAAGTAAAAGAAACCAACTCACATTTTTAATCAATCTAGTGTAAGAATGTAAGTTGTCTTCAATTTTTTTTCAGGAATATGAATAAATATTTTTTATAGGACAACTGTCATACAATTCTACCTAGAACAGAACTAAATGAGTTTAAATTTTAAGAGAATAAATATAAATAAGCTATGAGGAAACATGACATAAAAGGTTGGTATTCAGCAATGGAGTTTGACAAAGGTTTATTACCCACCTGCTACATGAAAGGTACCATAATGGTCATAAGGGATAAAAAGATGAGAAGTGACAAGAGTCCATGCCCTTGAGGAGCTTACAATATCATACAGGAGATAAGATTTATTTGTACAAAGTATTATACAAGAACACTGTGGTTAGGGCAAAGGAAGATCTAGACATAACAGTCTATGCAAATATGAAGGAGAGTCACTTTCAGCTGGAGGAAATGCTTCATGGAAGCAGTGGTGCTTGAAGAGGGACTTGAAGAGAAGGATTACAACAGGAAGAAATGAAGAGAAAAGGTGCAT
The DNA here is from genome assembly GCF_900497805.2 of Vombatus ursinus. NCBI lineage: Eukaryota > Metazoa > Chordata > Mammalia > Diprotodontia > Vombatidae > Vombatus > Vombatus ursinus. Next base: position 4,587,678 of record NW_020953936.1, read on the forward strand.
TACAAGCATGGAGGATGGCCACTATAAATTCCCTGGAATCAGGAAATGATTAGTAGTCCAATTTAGCTGAAATATAAAGGGCATGAACCTACTATGTACAAGCATTGTACTAAGCACTAGGGATACAAATACAAAGGATGAAATATCTCTGACTCACAATGAGGCTTTCAATGAAGGGAAGACAAAAATTTATTTTTTTTTTAAATCTCAAATATCTACTAAGCACCTACAGTATATACTGTACTAAGATCTGGGGACACAAAGAAAGGCAAAAATAGTCTTTGCTCTCAAGAAGCTCGTAGACTAATGGGGAAGACAAAAGGAAAAGAAAACTATACAAACAAGATATATACAGGATAAATTGGAGATAATCGACAGAGGGAAGGTATTAGCATTAAGTTTCCTTGGAAAAAAACCACAGACAGTATGGTCCACAAGGTCACAAAGAGTTGGACATGACTGAACGGCTGAACAGTAACAACAAGAAGGAAGTGGGATCAGGAAAGGTTTGTCCTAGAAGATGGATTTTTACTTGAGACCTGAAGAAATCTACCCCCTAGAGTTGGGGATGGGGGGAAGATAGTAAGTTCAGCTTTAGACATATGGAGTTTCTAAGAGTTCTATGAGACATCCAGTTTGAGATATCCAATAGGCTACTGGACATATGAATCTGGAGGTTATCGAGACAGATTAGGGCTAGACAAGTAGATCTGAGAATCATCATCATAGAGATGAAAATTGAAACCATGGGAGCTTATGAGATCACCAAATAAAATACTGTAAAAGGAAAAAAGAAGAGGGGCCAGGACAGAGCTCAGGGTGACATACAAGTTTAGCAGGCATGACCAAGATGAAGATTCAGCAAAGAAAACAAAAGGAAAAGACAGGTAGGAAGATAAAGTAGTGTTATGAAACTTAGAGAAAAGAGGGTATCAAGGAGAAGAGGGTTATTGACAGTCAAAGGCTACTGAGGATAGAAGAAAGGCCAATAGATTTGGCAATAAAGAGATGATTGGTAACTTTGGAGAGGGCTGTTTTGGTTGAATGATGAGGTCAGAAAGCCAGACTTCTGTAGAGAATTAAAAAAGAAAGTGAGAGGAAAGGAAATGAAGATACCTATTGTAGATAACCTTAGAAGTTAGCTACAGGGGTAGCTAGGTGGTGCAGTGGATATAGCACCAGCCCTGGACTCAGGAAGACTTGAGTTCAACTCCAGCCTCAGACACAAAACACTCACTAGCTGTGTGACCCTGGGCAAGTCATTTAACCCCATTGCCTAGCCCCTCCAAAAATGGTTAACTACAAAGAGAGAAGAGCTATAGGGCAATAACTAATAGGAATGGATGGATCAACTAAGGATTTTTTAAAGATGAGGGAGACATGGGCATGTTTGCAGGCAGTAGGGAAGAAGCCAGTAGACAAGGAAATATTTGAGTTAAGTTAGAGGGTGGGACTATTCCTATTCATAAGGAATTCACATTCTCATTTGTGATTATTTTCTACCCATATTCTGTACGTATTCAGTATGTGTATATTTATGTGCATGTTGTCTCCCCTACTAGAATGTTAGCCCATTGTGGGAAGGGTTTATTTTTTGCTTTTTCTTTGTATCCCCAGTGCTTAGCATAAGGCCTGGAACATTGTCGTCACTTAATAAGTTTGCAGATTGAATGATCTTGATGACCAAGATAATACAGGCAGTAAAAGAAGGAAGCAAGATTTGAACCCAAGTCCTCTGACTCCAAAACCAGTGACCTTTCCAGTGTGCCCAGTGAATTTTCCAATGTGCTGCCCTCCTCCTCCTCTTCTGTTTCTCTTTCTTCTCCTCCTCCTCCTTCATCTCCTCCTTCATGTTCTTCATTTACTTGGTGATTTGTGGTTTGCAAAGCACTTTACTCATATAATCTCATTTTATCCTCATTTTATCCTCACAGCATCCTTGGGAAGTTGGTGCTTCCATCTTACAGATGATGTAGCACAGGTAGAGAAGGGTTAAATGACTTGCCCTGGGTCATATAGCTATTAAGAATTCGAGGGGAATTTGAAATCAGGTCTTTCTGACTCTATGTCCAGTGCTCTATCTAATACGCCACTTCCCTGCTCAAAACCCACTCTATCCCTTTTCCTTATAGGATAAAATGCAAATCCCTCAGCCTAGAAATTTAAGTCCTTCCCAATCTGGCTTCACCTTACCTTCCTGGTTTTATTTCACATTGTTCTTTTTCACACTTCTTGGTATGTTGGTTGCTGTTATTCAGTCGTTTCAAACATGTCTGACTCTTTATGACTCCATTTGGGGTTTTCTTAGCAAAGATACTGGAGTGGTTTGCCACTTCCTTCACCAGCTCATTTTACAGATGAGGAAACTGAGGCAAGCAGGGATAAGTGACTTGCCCAGGGTCACACAGCTAGGAAGTGTCTCAGGCTGGATTTGAACTCAGGAAGATGAGTCTTCCTGACTCCAAGCTATATCTGCTGCACCACCTATTTACCCTTGGTTATGGTTCAAAAGTCCTGACAAACTGGCCTTCCCCAAACTCAGCGTTCCATTTCCCTTCTCAGGGGCTACTCTTCTGTACACAGAATGTCCTCACTCCTCACACATCTTCCTCTCAGAATCCTTATTTTCTTTCTTTCTTTCTTTTTTTTTTTTGCAAGGCACTTGGTGTTAAGTGACTTGACCAGGGTCACACAGCTAGTGTTATGTGTCTGAGGCCAGATTCCTTCTGACTCCAGGGCCAGTGCTCTATCCATTGCACCACCTAGCTGCCCCTAGAATCTTTATTTTCAAGGCTCAATTTAGGTGTCATGTCCTATTGCAAGTCATATAACACCTTCTCTAGGTGTTACTGCCCTCCTCAAATTCCTTTGTATTTACTTCTCTGGTGACATATTGTATCTCTTTGCTCCACCCTCAAATAAAATTGAAGTTTCTTTAGAGCAGGGACTATTTTTTGGTTTTGTTATTGTATCCCCATTAAGTATTTAGTATAGTGTTGAATTAATATTGGTTGAATTGAATAAACTGAGGTTTCTTGTATATTTAACCCCCAAATGAAAGATAAATATTAGATAATTATGAAAAATGAGAGGATTCACTTTTGAACTCTCCTATTTTCAGGAAAGCATTTCACAACTTCAATTATTTTCTGTTTTTCTACAATGTGCTTCTGGGCCTGGGAGCTTGTTTGTTCAGACTATTTGTCAGTTGCATCCTGGGAACCTGGCTAATAGCACGCATAGACAGGACTATCATGCAGAATGGTTATGAAGCTGCAGACATGGGTAAGTGTTCTTTGCCCCTGTGCTTGCAATAATAAATTAATAGCAATATTATGCCAATGATTTAGTTATTCTGATCAAGACAATGATCCAAGACAATTCCAAAGGACTCATGATGAAAAATGCTATCCATCTCCAGAGAGAGAACAGATGAACTCTGAGCGCAGATTGAAGCAAACTTTTTCACTTTGTTTTTCTTGTTTGTGTGTGTGTATTTTCTTGTGCAACATGGCTAATATGGAAATATGCTTTACATGACTTCACACATATAATTGATATTGCCTGCCTTCTCAAGGGTGGAAGGGAGGAAAAGAATTTGGAACTCAAATTTTTAAAAAATGAATGTTAAAAATTTTCAAAACTGTACTTGTAATTTAATGAAATATATAAATTTAAATATATAAATATAAAATTTAAAATACATAAATTTAAAATATATTTTTTAAAGTTTAGCTAACATTTCTATATAATTTGTTCACACTTACATTTTGTTAACTAGTTACAAGGTTATAATCATTGTTAGTAAAGAAGCAGATTGTTTGAGAATGTGTCAGTGAATAGTTTTGAAAACAAAATTGCATCAGAAAGGACTTAGAAATGTTTCAGCCAGCAGCTAGTCAAAGCAAAGACTTGAGATCCACCTGGAGGCAAAAAAAGAGAACTGCAGGTTCATGGAAGTTAACCCCATTTGGAGTTTTCTTGGCAAAGAGAGTAGAATGGTTTGCCATTTCCTTCTCCAGCTCATTTTACAGATGAGGAAACTGAGGCAAGCAAGGTTAAGTCACTTGCCCAGGATCACACAGCTAGTATGTTTCTGAGGCCAGATTTGAGCTCACGAGGCTGAGTCTTCCTGACTTCAGACCTAGTACTCCATCCTCTGTACCAGGTGGTATAGAGCTTCCCCTAATATGTTGATATGTGCTGACAAACCGGCCTCTACCTCAGTGTTCCATTTCTCATTGTGGTATAGAAGGGGTCCCCAGTACACTGATCAAACAAAGAGTTGATACATTTCTGGGGTCTAAGACATCCTTTTCTTGGATCCTTTTGACTCTAGGATTCCAAGCCTGGATTGGCATGCTATTTGTGGACCATTATCATACCAACCCTGTACTCGTTGGTTTCTGCCATATCTTATTGACGTGCAATAATGAGAGAAAACTACAGAAATCCATCCCCTACTGGCACTTAAATCATTCACCTGGTAAATAATTTTTATTCTTTAATATCTACTGTGTTAACTAGGAAATGAAATTCCCAACAATCGGCCTATTATGGCTTTCCACAGTGGTTTCTGAGAACAAATAGGTTTTTCTTTGCAAATGAAAAAGACCTCTCTTTTTATTTATTTTTTATTGTAGGTCCTAGAGTTTCAATAAAGTCCAGAACAAGATGGTTCTTGCTGTATACCCTTTTAAAAAACCCCAGGCTTACCTTGCTCAGAAAACCTAAGTCAGCCTTGGGTATCAGAGTTGCTACGCAGACAAATTCTGTTGACGTACTACAAAACTGAAACTGACACTGCAGTTATTGGACAGAGGACAACACATCGGCTTTCCGGAGTTTTCCAAAGAGAGAGCTCAGAATGGCGGGATGCTACCAGACCACGTGGAACTAGATTATCTCTGGTGAAGGCAAGGGCTACAATTGGCTATAATCTTTCATGCTGATTATATTTGGCCAAGTGATTAAGAAATTCAGTACTATTTCATCACATTAAAAATCTAAAGGAATTTTGAGCAGTTAAACCCTGTTTAAAAATTACTTTGGGCCATGATGTAGCTTTGAGGGCTCAAACAATATCAGGAATTTTTTGTCAGTGACTATTAACAATGAAGTGGGTTCCTAAAGTGATAGACTCTCCTTTAATTGGGATGAATTCTTCTCTGAGAAGGACCATGCCCCATGACCTAGTCACAGAGTCACCTGACAAAATTCCATAAAGCCCATGGATTCTATTATGTGCCAGGGCACATAATAAATACTTTTTCTTTCCCTTATCTCTCATAGCATACACATACTCAGATGGTATAAAATTTACCTTTCATTTCTTTTACACCAAGTAGGTGATTTGGATACATTACTCTTAAAATAATTAGCTTGGAGGCAGCTAAAAAGTTGCTTTAGAAAAGGGAACATCACATCATTGTTATTATCACAATTAATAAAACAAGACAATTGCCTTTAGGGACAAGAAATCAGTAATTGTTGTAGATAGCCTAATAAAGGCACCAGCCTCTCTCCAACCCTGTGGCAGTTATAAGGAATATGTAGAAAGAAGCAAGGAAACCTCAGATCTCTGGGTGGAATATTGGAAGGGATATGCGTGTGTGTGTGTGTGTGTGTGTGTGTGTGTGTGTGTGTGTGTGTTGGAAGACGGGGAGAAAAAGAGATCCAGGCAAGACCTCTTTAGGTAGCTCTGGAACTGTGATGTTCCTGGACGACTTTCCTTGTATTTCTGTTTTCCTCTGAGTTATATGTGTCCCTGGGAGACATCATGTGCATCAGACTGTGCCTACTCCCTGAGGGGCTTTCCATCTTTGAAGAGTACTGAGAAGAAGTTAGGAAAGGGGAAACTCTTGCTTTTAAGAAGTTTCTGTAACTAGGAAGAACTTTTACTGAAACTTTTAACTGAAACCTAGAGAAGAGAGCTGTATCTCTCTAATTCTTGATTTTCATTTATTGATTTTGTCAATTAAGGAAAGGAAAACTACTCTGCTCATTTATTTCTTGGGTTTGGGAATCTCACTACAACAGCTGCTTTTATGCCGACTTGTAGAAGTCCAAACCACTGAGACAGAACAGAAATGACCCGCAAAATTGTTGGCTACAGTTCTGACAAATGTGGTCGACATTTTAAATAAAAATCATTAGCTGGTGACATCAAGCGTTCTTCAAAAGATGAATGTAAATGTAAAACTTTTTTTTTGTTTTCTTTTTTCCCCCAACCATAAATGTTTAAGGAAGGAAGGAAGGAAGGAAGGAAGGAAGGAAGGAAGGAAGGAAGGAAGGAA
>NW_020953936.1:4593983-4624863 GCF_900497805.2 Vombatus ursinus
GAAGGAAGGAAGGAAGGAAGGAAGGAAGGAAGGAAGGAAGGAAGGAAACTTCCTGAGGTCTTGGGCACAGAAAATGCCAAGAGGTATGGGTGATGACTCTGTCATGAGGTCAATGACAATTGTCAATATCTTCTGAACTCTTCCCTATACTCTATTCTTTGCCTCTATTGAGTGCAAATCTGGTTAAAAACAAAAACAAAAACGCTTGATTAAATAGAATATTCACACCAGGCTTCAGGGGTCTCAAAATCTAGCTAAGGAGGGAAACTTAGTAGAAACCTTAGGTCTACCCAGGAATAGAAGGATAGCTTCTATGTCCAAGCAGGTCAGTGAACACGGGAAGACTCAAAGGGGAACCACAGGTAAAGACAAACAAGGAGGCGAAGCCGGAGAGTACAGTGACTTATCAAGGGCAGCACTGAGTTGTGATTTTAAACTGTTTGTTCTCTTACATTCCTTTCTGGGGTGGGGGAAGCAGGCAAATATTTAAAGAACTATTACTTGGAAGAAGGACTAGGCTTGTTCTGTTTGGTCAGACTGGCTAGAACTAAGAGCAAGAGGTAGACATTCAATAAAGGGAGATTGAGGGAAAACTTAATGAAATATGAAAACACAAAATTTTGCATACAGCTATGTAAAAGAGGATAGCTTTACAAAGTCCTGTTCTGATGGAGAATCATGAAAGAGAAGTGAAACTATGTTCTCCAAGGCTAGGCCAGTGGAACAAAAGATTTGGCAGGTTCTACTAAGCTGGAGCAGCTTCAGATAGAGGTCCCAAGCAATCGCTTATGGATGCTTCCTGAGGACAAAATTAGCTAAAAAAGGAAAAGCTCATTCCCAAACAGCTGGTCACTTAGTGATGAATTCTGTGGTTATGGGAATTCATAAAAAAAAGAAAAATTAAGATGACTTTCAGGCCTGCCCAGACCCTTTTTGATGAGATAGTGGCAGAAAGGGATGCAATGGATACCAAAAAAAAAAAAAATGGTACACGATGATCAATCTAATCCATAAACATTAACTTTTGCTACTCTAAATGTAAGATCCTTGTCCAAAGGCCAATAAATTCACATACTTTTGGAAGAACTGAACCATGTCGATGTTGATATTCCTAATATAAATGAAATCAGAAAACACAATGGAATTACAGGTAAATGGAAGGATGGCTTATATGCTTTTATCATAGAGACGAAAAAAGAGTTGATAGATTGGCTTTATTATAGATTCAAAGACAATGGGAAACATGGTTGCATAGGAAATGTGGTGCCTTTTATAACTAGTGACTCAAGCTTTATATTTGCATAAGATTCTTCTCATTGATGGAGTGAATAATTATTTGATGTTATATCTGTATGATGGGTGGAGTTAGCAAGAGCTTCGGAAGTAAAAATCCTAATTCTTCTGGCTTTCAGCTTCAAGAGAAGACACATGTGGTTCTAGACTCTCTTCAGAGAGAGATTTCTGAGGCTGACTCCAGGAGAAAGTCAACATACCAAACCTCTAAAATATCTCTAAATGAGGGTGATATGGCTTCTGATTTTTTAATTAATAAAAACATTCATAAAAATAAGACCAGCATCTGGCAAACTCCTAGGGAATATAAAAACTGTTTCTATTCATTTTTTCCACTTCTTCTACTTCCAATCACTTCTCAGTATTTTGCAACATGACTTCTAACCTTACTGCTACTCTCAACTGAAATTGCTCTCTCCAATATTACCAATGATTTCATAAGAATGTAAAATCGGGGACTTAGACAGGAAGGCACCTAAGAAACCAACTAACCTAACAGATAAGGAAGCACAGAGATGTGAAGTGATTTATCCATATCGCATAACCAGTTGCTGGTAGAGCTGGGATTCAAAGCTAATTTCCTGATTCCAAATCCAGAACACTTTCCACTGTGCCTCCATCCGATGTACATTTTTTTTTTACTCCTTAAGAGTAAAAAAGACACAGAGAGATAGAGACAGAGAAAGAGAGACAGACAGAGAGACAGAGAGAGAAAGAGAGAGAGACAGACAGACAGAAAAAGAGGCAGCCAGAGAGAAACACTGCTCCCTCCTGGTGCTTTTCTTGTTCATCTACAGTGAGTTCTTTTAGGGATGATGAAATAACGAAGACACAGGCCTTAGGCTTTCTAGTCCTAAGGTTTATTTAAACAAGGATATATATTTAAAGCAAAAACACCCGCACAGAGGTGTTCATGGTAGCATCCCAGCAGGTGCTTGATGTGCAACTTCCCCAGTCATGGATCTTCTGTCCTGTGGAGCACACACAGTCATGCTGAGGTCTGATCAGGTCTGGGAAGCCACTGGGGTCTTTCTATTGGTTTATATCAGTTGTCTCTGAGCTAAGCCTGACCAATTGTAGTCACTTTTGAGACTGGCAGCTTAGTTTTCGGAAACGGGTCATCATAGTCTGCTTCCTGGAAAGTTTACATAAATAAATTAAATATCAAGAAAAGAAATTTATGTAATGGGGACACCCTGGGAACATCTCTGAGAGGAACCCATGCTTAGGTCTACTACACTGTTGGACCACTCATCCTCAGCCTCATTTGATGCATCATCATCCAGATCTTGTCTCCCTAACCATGGGTTATAATCAAGGTGCTGTCCTGGACCCCCTTCTCTCTCTCTGTCCCTCTGAGTGTGTGTGTGTGTGTGTGTGTGTGTGTGTGTGTGTGTGTGTATCTGTCTCTTTGTCTGTCTCCGTCTCTCTGTTTGTCTGTTTCTCTCCTCCCTTCTCATATCAGCTCTCATGAACTCAACATTTCTATAAAGACCAATTGTGAGGTGACAGTGAAGCTGATGAGTCTGTCCAGCTCTGCTTCACTTATATCCAACTGACATGCAAGTTAAGACATCACCCTCATGGTCTCATTGGTCCTCTTGGAGGATAAAGGACAAACACCAACAACAAGGATTCTGCATGACATCATTACACAGAAAGAAGGACTTCCAGAGCAGGGGCTGTGAGTTACACTTTGTCCCATAGACCATCGTGGACAGTTCACAGGCAAGGAGCTTCCCTCACTTGAATCAACTTGGGTTGTCCTCAATGCATATTCTTGTTGAACATTACCCTCCTGCTATGATTAAGTAAATCTCCTTTTGTTAACTGTTTAATGACCTACTAGTTTTTCTTTTTCCACTAAATTCCAGTATTGACCACAAAATCTCAGGAGACTAATCTGAGGTCCAAGCCAGAACAACTCTCCCATGCAGTAAATGTTGTCTCCCTCCATTGGCATGTAAATTCCTTAGTGGAAAAACTCCAAAGCAAAATTAGTGATAAAGACCAGAGGAGTCAAACACACTACCAAACCAGATTAAAATATAATTGGGAAATATTTAGCAAGATAAATAAAAATGCAATAGAATCATGTTAATATGTGTATTTCTAAGTCAATATATGACCAGAAAGGATCCTTATGCTTGGTTCTGTGGCCCCTATTTCTATTTGACTTTGACACTACTGATGAAGACAGATGATCCTTGACAAATGTAATAAAATAATTAGCTGGCTGCATAAGAACCAGACAACCAAGAAGGAAAAATATGAACATCAGCAGAAAGAAATGGAGACAGTGTGTGACCCCAACATTACTAAGCTGTACCAGAGTGCAGGGGTCATGACTACAGCACACCAGATAAATTCCCAGGTGATGGAACAGCCCAACTGAAGGTGCTTCTTCTAGACCCAACATTGAAGAAATGGACTAAATGCACAGGAAAGGAGAGATTCCACACAAGTCTTCAAAAGTTGAACAACTCAAATTTGTAGCCAAGACAAGTGGTAGGTTAAAAATAACATTTGAGCTACTGTGTAAAACTAGGCATTCTGAAGACTTGAAAGTGGGCAGAGGAAGAGAAGTGAACAACACTGTAAACATGTGAAAATGCAATTCTAGTTCTGGAAAATAATATCTACTTAAAATGGACAGCATAAAAAAAAGAAGAATGGAAGCTCACTGAGGTCAGGGGTTATATTACTTTTGTATTTGTATTCCCAGAACTTGGCAGAATTTTCAGCACATAACAATCACTTAATGAATGCCCTTTCATTCAAATTTATGTCCAAGGATTACTGGTAGAGTTTGGCCCATAAGGAGACTTAAAGTATTATGTTACCTTTTAGCTCTTCAACTCTACACTCCTACATAGACATAGCAGGTATACCTAAAAGTAATAAGTAAAGTGTGTAGGCAACCTGTTAGATATGAGGAATTCAACATCACAGTACCATCCTGATTCTTCCAGACAAAGATGTATTTTAATTCATTAAGAATACAAATATATATACATATTTTAAATTGACCCCAGTCTTCAGTTCCAGAGGAGTGGAATTCCTGCCCTTATGATTCTGTGAGGACATTTCAGTGCTAGGAGTGTTATTTGGGTAATTGAGGTGTGAGGAAGAAAACATGAAAATAGGCCTAATTCTATTTTGCTCCAAAATTTTCCTTGGTTCCCTTTTAATGAAAAAATATGCTATATCCTAGATTAACATTTATGGGTTCTATCAACATAGTCAAGCAAAATAGTGTTCTGTAGCTAAATTAATTGAGGGAATTCTGGAATAGCTGACCTTGAAGGAACCCTCCAATTACTCAAATTTATGATTAAAATTCATCATCCTCACCTGGACAGCTCAGAATATTGCGTCTAATCCTAATTTTTCCACGCGGCACTTTTTCCAACAACCTATAACTACTAATTCTATAAGACAGAATCTCTCTAGGGCAGTTAGGTGGCACAGTGAATAGAGTGATGGGCCTGAAATCAGGAAGACCCATCTTTCTGAGTTCAAATCCATCATCAGACACTTACTAGCTGGGTGACCCTGGGCAAGTCACTTAATCCTTTGTTTCCTTATCTGTAAAATAAGCTAGAGAAGGAAATGGCAAACAACTCTAGCAATTGTACCGAAAAAAAAAACCCACTGAGTTCAAATCCAGCCTCAGACCAAACACTTGACACTTACTAGCTGTGTGACCCTAGGCAAGTCACTTAACCCCAACTGCCTAAAAAAAACCTAAAAAACCCAAAAGGGGATATGATGAGTCAGATATGACTAAAAAACGACTAAACAACCCAACACAAAGAATCCCTCTACATAGTACTATCCAATCCATCCTCCAATTCTACCTTTTGTACCTTCTGCCCCCCCCATGCCTAGAATGCACTCCTTCTTCACCTCTACCTCTTCAAATCCCTAGTTTCATTTCAGACAGCTCAAACACTGCCTTTCCATGAAATCTTTCCCAGTTCCCCCCAGACACTAAGGCATGCCCCTCCAAAACTGTCTTGTCCTCATGTTCTACACACTCATTTGTGTACATGTTTTCAGCTGCATTAAAATAAACCCTCAGAGGGCAGGGACTATTTCACTATTGTCTTTGCATCACCAGCATTTAGAACAGTGCTTGATAAATGCTCCGATTGATTGAAAGCTGTGTCAGCAGGATTTGAGGATGGTTCCAGGAACCATGTAAGAAAGTTTTCTAAGGATAATCTATATAATTATAGAAAGACACATCCCCACTCAATAGCCTGACCACCTAGTGAAGAAGGTTTTTTTTGGGGCCATGCCAACCTGTGAAACAAAGAAAAATAAGAAATGGACAAAGTGGTGAGAAAAGAAGTAGAGGAAGCTAAGTATTAGAATTTTTAGACTATCAATAAGTAAAGCTCAGTATTTTTATGTGACTTTAATCAGTCTCACTCTAAAGGCAAGATCTTTCTACAATGACCAAAAAGTAGGCATATAGTTGGAGGAGCTAAATTATATCCAGCTTGATATTCTTGCTATAAATGAAACCAGGAGAAAGGAAATTATAGAAAAAAAATCCAAAACAAAACAAAAAAACAAAAAACCAACAACAACAACAAAAACAAAAAGAAACAAACAAAAAAAACCTCTTTGGGGAGGCAAAGAAAGGAGTTGACAAAGTGGATTTTATTGTATACCCAAAGGCAACTAGAAATATTATTTCTTGGGATACTTGATCATCATATATTGCAATCATATATTGATAAATAATGTGTTATAACAATAAGTATTTACAGAAAGAACACCATGAAAATAACGACTTATACAGCATTAGTCACTGAGGACAAAGAGGTAAAAAGTTCAATGATGAACTTTATGAGATCCTCTAAATTAAATTAACATACACTCTGATATTTTGTGATTTCCTTGCAAAGGTGAAAAAAAATGAAGATGAAGATAGTATGAGATAGAAAGATGTAAATATACATATAGATATGAAATCATGGTACAAGAAGAAGAGTGAGAAAATCCAAAGACATAGAGATCACACAGGAGCCCCACGCTTCTATATCATGAACATTTTTTGATAAAAGAATTGATAGATGCCAGACATGGCAAGCACCAGATAATACAACAACATTATGCCATTAGTCTATTTGACTAATGAAATGAAATATGAATGAATGAAAATGAAAATGAAAAATGAAATAGCTTTTGACATATAAGAAAAGACTTCTGATTGACGTAGGAATTATCCCTGAGTTAGTTGTCTGTGCACAGTTAGACCATCAATTTATTGGAGCTAAGATCAAATTATGACTTTTTAAAAAAAGGAAGAAGAAACAATAATAGTGAAAAAATATATGGAAGACAATTGAAACATCCCTGAGCTATTTAAACAATCAATTGACCTTAAAATATTGGAAACTGACAACAGAAATGGCATTGACACTAACTACAGTAATTTTGCACAGAAGTTTAAAATCTATGCAGATCAAAAGCCACAAAGAAGAGACCAAAAGATCCCAGAAAGTACCTCAGCCTGCTATGTGATTTGTTTGTCCAAGGGAGAAAGATGCTGTCAAAGGCAACACCAGATTATAATATAAACTCATTTGTAAAATCTTAGTAGGAGGGTAAAGAATGATTACAGATAACATCATTTAAAGCATAGAGATGTAGTGGAGGGGAAAACCAGTTTAAGGAAAACTTACTAAAACTTCCAACTAAGCAACACCCTCCCAAGGGTATTTAAGGATGAAAACTAAAGGAAGACTACAGAGTAAAAATGGAAAATATTTGCAAAAATCATTATGAAACTGTTTTCTCCAACAAGTATAGTGTAACCACCACATGTGAATCACACCACTGCAATCCTAGATGTGCTTTTAGAAGAGGTAGATATGGTACTAAAGAGAGCAAAAATAGAAAAAGTAATTGGATTGGACAAAATTATTTAAAGGTGATCTGTGTTGGAGGTGACACAACTATGAAAGCACTAAGGGAATCTGAAGGTTATCTGAAGATGGAGAACATACTAAAGTTGCATAAAAAGTATTGGACCTTATCATTAATATGTAAAAAGACAACCAACAAATCAATAACTACAGATCTATATGCCTACTCTCCCATGTATACAAAATCTTTATGAATCATTTATACACAAATCAAGGGCTTTCTCAATGAAAGGAAACAAGGAGGCTTTCACAAGCGATATTCAACAATGGACCACATCTTTGCCAATGTTGATAATATTAACATCACAGTGTGTTTCTTGTTTGTTGACTAAGAAAAAGTATTTGATTCAACAAAAGAAAACAACATGTTACAGGCTTCCATATATACATCAAAATTATCCAATATTTTTGGAAAATATATTTTTTTAAAAACCTGTTCAGGGGAAGCTAGGTGGCACAATGGATAAATCACTAACCCCAGAGTCATGAGTACCTGAGTTCAAATCCAGCCTCAGACACTTAACTAGCTGTGTGACCCTGGGCAAGTCACTTAACCCCAACTGACTCAAAAATAAATAAATAAATAAAGTAAAACCCTGTTTAACACTCCTCTAATGATAAACATCAGGCAAGGCACAAACTAGGGAAACGTATCCTCACCAAAGGTGTTTCAACTGTGATAGAACAGATCCATCAGAGTTCTGTGGATGGAGAGCTCTTCCAGATAATTCTTTTCATGAATGACATTGTGCTAACTGCATCAAACCCCTGATCACTGGAGAGCCTCCTGGAAGAGATCTGTATACACTCAGAAAAGTCTGGGTGAACCAGATCTTGATGTTTCAATGTTGACAGTCCAGATCACAACTTGCATTTGGATACACACCTTATAAAGCTCATCCATCAGTATTTATATCCAAGACAGACAGTACAGATGGACAATGAGTTGGGTCCAGAGTCGTATCAGGGAGAGAAGGGCCTTTGGGAAACTGCAATGCTCTTTTACTGACCTAACACTTCCCATGAAAACAAAGTTCCATCTTTTTTAATACCAACAGTCTACTGCCTTTGCTACATGACACTAAGACATGGCCTAGAGTTGTCGCCAAATAATTCAAAATGAATATCACACAGATGACAACAAAGGGGTTCACAGTGGATGTGTGCAGATTATCACATATAACCAATGAGGAACTCCAAAGAAGAATAGTAACAAAAGGAATTATATAATATAACGAGGACACGGGCTTGTCACAGGGTGAGAGAAAAGGAGATAAGCAGGTGGGGAGCCAGAGAAATCTACTGGTGACGTGACCCTGAAGTGTCAGGAGAAAGTGAAAAAGGTCTCTGGGATGGTGGGTAGACCATCTGTGACAAACTTATGGGAGGAGATGGACAAAAATAATACAAGATGGATAGGCCTGGATAAGTTATAATCAAAATTGTTTGAGGGGGCTTTGGAATAGATGAGATCACAGATCCATTTCAGTATCTGAGTAGTTGAAATCAATCTGCCACACTTAGTTCAGGAGTCCCTAATTTTCAGACATATCAACACCTGTACATAAGGCATCCTCAGGAGAATCATTTTCTCAGACAGCTTCTCTAAGGCCACAAAGGAACACTGATTTCAGCTGAATGCCCAGCTAGGCTTTTTGGTACCATCACACAAGTTTCTTCTGATGTTAAACAATCAGGGAAAGCCTCGTATTCCAAAGTAAATCTTATATTGTATGTGTATACATCTCTGTATATTTTTAAACACATAAACACATATATGTGTGTATATGTGTATATTAAATATATGCGTATATACATATACTGTGTATATATGATTGTGTGTATATATATGTGTGGGTGTGTGGGTGTATAGGTAAGTTTTTACCTTGCCAGATGGCTTTGAGAGAAAGAGTATTTTCTCCTCTACTATGTCGATCTTCATGTAGGTCACGTGATTATTACCACTATAAGAAAAACTCTCAGTTTTAGATTCCAGTACAATCGAGATACCTGATCAACTCTCATGATATTGCTCCAAGTGCCTTGCTGAGAAACTAGCTTATTTCATATGTCATAAACCAACTGCTCTGGGCAAGTCACTTTGTCCCTCTGAGTTTGTTTCCTCATCTCTAAAAATAGTCATAAGAATGACTGCCCTACTTCATAATTACTATGATGATCACACAAGATAATTCATGTAAAGCAATTTCTAAGTCACAACATGATTATTCCAGTCTTACTTAGCCAAAGGATTCTCTTGATCTTGACAAAACTTCCAAACTTCACCTCTTATCCATTGATAAGGATTATATAACTGGAGACCAATGTACCTCACCAGCTCTCAAAGGTTTAATGATCATCTCTCTCTAGGTGACTCCCAGATCTATACATTATTTATTGCTTATCCATCTTCTGAGCTCCAATCCCAAGTTATCACCAACTGCCTAATGGACATTTCAAACTGATTACAGGTACCACAACATGCCCTAAAACAGAACTCATTATCCTTTCCCCAGAGCCCAGCTCTTCTGAACTGTCTTATTTCCACTGTGGGTGCCACCATCTTTGTATAGGTTGCATTTCTTCCCTCCTTTCCAGCCACACTGCCACAACCATGGTTCAGGCCTTCAACGCTTTTCACCAGTACTATTGCAGCAGCATCCTAATTAGACTCATAGCTTCTAGTCTCTCCTCTCTCCAATTCTCTACGAACTTGTCAAAATGAATTTCCCAAAGCAAAGGTGTAACCATACCACTTCCCAACTCAATAAATTCTAGTGGCTTCTTCCTATGACCCAGAGGATCAAATAGAAACTCCTCTGTTTGGCATTTAAAAATCTTTCATTCCTTGACTCCAGCCTACCTTTCCAGAGTTATTACACATTACTCCCTTCACACACACACACACACACACACACACACACACACACACACACCCCTAGTTTCCCTTAATTTTTTCATTTCAATTACTTTTCTACCATCATTTACTCAGAGATACTGTTACAGCACCAACTTTTGCCACACACATGAATGACAGGATAAATCACTTTAGTTAGCAATGTAGATAGAGGAGACCATCAATCAGGCAGAGATTACTAATAGCAGATGGACCACATGACTGACCAGATCCTTACAGGAAAGGAAAGTAAGAAGGGATCATTAATGCTAATGAAATTCTTCTTGATCTTATTATCCTTCCTTCTTTCTTCTTCTCCCTGCCCCCAAAGCGTTGTGTCTAATAATGATTGGTAAGTGGATGAATTTGTAGTTTATAATCTGTTTACTTAACACTCAATTGAAATAACCCTATTCTCCAGAAGACTGTTTGTAAAGAAAGAATCATTTGGAAATCTTTCGAATTACCAATTTATTTATACAGTAATAAAATAATTCGGCTAGGCCTATAAAGAAGGTTATATAAACCATGCAAGATAAATATATACTGAAAAGTCAGAAAGGCTATGAAATTTGTGAGAACTAATGTAGCCCCTTTCAAGTCACTGACTTTTTCTTAATTCTGCCACCCACCTCATAGCCTTCATTGGCCACAGGACTTGAAATTCATTTGGTGATTGTTTATTTGCTTCATCTGCCGATGATAAAGACTCACTTCCCACTCACCCGCCCCCAAAAGTGCTTATATATGATGAGAAAGCCAAAGTAGCTTCTGGGGCTGTATTCTCAGAGAGTGTCACTAGGTAAGTGATGAAAATGAGAGATGCTGTGCTGAATGGTTTATCCCTTTAATTCAGTGGGGGTGTTCTCCCCTATACAGGAATACTACTCCTCTTTTAAGATAATACATTTTTTTTAAAAAACATCCTTGGCTCTAAGTGTTGTATGTGGCTATCGTAACATAGCTGGGTAGAGAACCTTTAACGTTATTTGAAATGGCGTGTTTACTGTTCAGTGAAGAGTTTTTATTGTGTGTCCAAGCAAAGACTAGAAGAGTGAAGCTGTAGTTCAGAATATAATAAATGAGTGAAGAACTAATCTATAATAATCAATAATAATATAAATTGCTTCTGATAAATGACATGTCCTTGAAGGAAAAGGTCGTGTATGTAACTTGCTCTCAAACTGTTTGAATAGCTTACAATAAACAATACACTTTTGTATCAAAGTGATTTCCAGCTAAATGTTTCTCTGTACCTATTATCATTTTGAATCAGTTAACTTTCTATTATGTTTAATTTAGGGTTTGGGTTTTTATGGGAGCATGCTATATAGAAGATGACTGAGAAGGCCCCCAAAACTTAGCCCCAAAGACTTAAAACTTGAGGGGAAATCTCAAGCACCTTTCAAATCCCATGTTACTGAAAAAGGAACATATTCACGGGGCAAGGAAGTGCTTGGGATTAAATATCGCAAGTCTTGGTGCCGACGGTGACAGAGATCAGCTAGTTCTGTCAATGTATGATCAGAACTACATACTACTTAAGGTCCAGAGGCTGTGCTACTTTGATTCTCTCTCTTCCCTCCCAAACCTCCTCCCCCAACTAGATGTGGTGGAGGAAGGGGATAATAATGATAATGACATATATATAGTTCTTAAGGGTTTGCAAATTGCTTATGTATATTATGATGTTTGATCCTTACAACAACTCCATGAGCTTGATGCTATTATACCCATTTTACAGATGGGGAAATAGAGGCTGAGAGGTACAAATTTCTTCTTTCCTAGGAGAAAGTCAATTCCTCTACTTGGGTTTTTTTTTTTTTAAGTATAAAATTCAAGCATCTTAGACTGTAAGAAATAATCTCAGCTAACAAAATTCTGACCTGACTTTCAGAGGGTATGCCTTTGAACTGAATCTAACTGCTTACAAAACGGGAGAGTTGAATGAAAATAGTCAGTTGTAAGTTGTCCATTCAACTCTCCTCGGGTGTTTCACAGAAGTAAAGTAAGATCTGATTTGTAAGTGGTCTGTGGTGATACTAATTCCTTCGGAAATGAACGAAACTTCTAAAATGCTGGTGATGCCCAAGTGAAGAAAAAACATGGGGCTACACAATTTTCATTATTGTGGTAATTACAGCCTTTTCCCTTTCAAGCTTGCCAATCTCACTAATGACTGAAATATAGCCCTAACCTCCTTACAGTCATTAGAATTGTTCTCCTAACCCTTTATTGGTCTACACCATCCTTATAGTAGCTCTGAACTGCCCTCCTTCCATAGAGGTCTCTTGAAAATAAGCTGCTATTTCTCAGGACCATTTGCATCTTCAGATGACAAGATAGCACTAACATATAAAGTCGCATTAAATAATTTTTTTTGGATTGATATTTCAGGCAAGGTGGAAGAATTCTTGGACTTGGAGTAGGGAAAGGTTTCCTTGTACCCTTCTAGATCCATGTGAACTTTCCCTCTTTTCTTCCTTTGGCCTCAGACCCCAAGTTCCAGTATTGTGGCACCTAATGCTGATATGCACATGTATAAATGCAGGATAAAAGGACTAGGGAAATATTGGGGAGAAACAGGGAGAGGAGGTAAAAGTTCTCCTTGAAACAAGGCCCAAAGGATATGGAGACAGCAACTGGCATTTTATCCTTCTTAGATATTGGCAGATTTCTTCCCCACTTTCCCCTTTTTGGCCAGCACCCAAAAGTTCACACTTTTGGATAGCTTGAATAATTTGCTTGCTCTTCACACATGTTAATTTCACTTGGTCCTCAATGATTCTGTGTGCCAGATAGTAAGAGTATTTCTCTCCATCTTACAGATAAAGAAACACTTTTGTGGTTCAGTTATTTTTCAGTCATGTCCGACTTTGTGACCCTATTTGGGCACAGAAACTAGCAAAGAAACTGGAGTGGTTTGCCACTTCCTTCTCCAGTCCATTTTACAGACAAGGAAACTGAGGCCAACAAGGTTAGGTGACTTGCCCAAGGTCACAAAGCTAGTAAGTATCTGAGGCTGGATTTGAACTTGGGTCTTCCTGACTCCAGGCCTGGTGCTCTAGCCACTGTACCACCTAGGAAAAAACTATATCATTAAAAGTGCTCACCCAACATTACAGCTGTGGCAGAACTCAAACCCAGGTGTTCTTGACATTATACTTCAGGGCCACATATGTTCTGCTAAGATGGAATTCCCTAGAGGACTTCCATCCAATATAACATAACATCTCTTTGAGATTCATATAATTAGTCATGCTTTCCTTTTAGGTTGGAATGGGAAGAAAAAACTACTGGCATAAATGAGGCTTGCATGGACCATACATCTACTACTGGCAAAAGGAGTCTTCATCTTGCAAAAACCAGAAGAAGCCCATCATGGATACAGAAGACTGTCTCCGATGTAATCAATGATGCAAAAGAGATTGTGGCTAGGCTCAATGACAAAAGTAAGTGAACAATGCTTTGATTGGAAGTGGCCCTGGCAAACACTGAAAGAGGAAATAGTCCTGGTTGTTGGCATGTTTCAAATTGACCAAGTAAAGCAGTACTGACTGTTTAATGGGTTAAAACTTAAATTTGGACTTGACAAAGTTTGCCGACTAATTCAAGGAAAACTCCCTCTTGTTGGCAAGGAATGAAGTGATGTTAAAATATCACACTAGATAACTCTACAATCTGAGTTTTAACTCAGAATTAGTTGAGAGCACTGATCACTTCCAAAGTCGGGCCAAAACAGCTGTTTTGGTTGTTGGAAACTACCCTAAGAGCCCTGTTGTCTGGGAATATGGCAGAAACAATCTCTAAGTACTAGACCTAGGTAATATAAATGTTATAATAAAACAAAATATCAGGTTTTGTTGGCAATATGTATGCAGTGTTTGTCCCAACAAGATGACTATGATCTACAGACAAGGTTCTAATCTTAGCATAAGCATTTCAACTGGAGCTTTAAGACCTTTTATTATGTTTGTAGTCAGCCTAAGGCTGGAAAATAGAACGGCACCAGCACCAGTACCAGTCCAAGGTCACACAGGCAGTAAATAGTAGAGCAGGATCTCAGCCCAATTCCTCTGACTCCAAATTCAATGCCCTTTCTCTCATGGCATGCTACCTTACAATATATATTTGTATTCGTACCAATCAGTAGAAAGAACAGATGCCTTAAAGAACAGCATCGTGCTCAGATTCTTTAAGAGTCTAGCCAAGGGCTCAGATTTTTATAATCTAGCCAATAGCTCACAATTATTCAGATTTCTTAAGAGTCTGGCCAGTATGGTGGATCTTTAATAAGCTTTGTCTTTTTCTGAAAGAAGACTTGGGTCGAATTCATTCGGGCAGGACTTGTGTGTTGTGATTTTTGGGGTCCCAGTACCCCTAAACCTCTAAACTTCAAAATATGGTTCCCTGACCAGGAAAAACTGTTTAATCCCAAACTCTTCTCCAGCCAAGCCTGGAAGATATGTAAATCTCCCCCCCCCCCCCCACCCCTTTCTTGCCCTGAAGTTGGTGGATTTCCAAGTACCTAGTAAGGCTTGGCTTGGAAGTGCTTTTCGGGCCTGACCTCTTGGGACCCATTAGGTCAGAGAGCTACGAGGCTATCTTTTATGCTCTCAGCCCAGTTGCTCTGTTTGAGGGCATGGACCTGGGCACACCTTTGGACTCCCTATCCAGAAGTGTAGACCCAATCCTCTCAATTCTCTTGGTGCTAGGGAATTGATAAAACTTCAGGTACTATTTTGTGCTTTTGGTTTTTTTGTTTCCTGAGGCTTATTCCAAATCCTTCCAGCCCCCAGACCCACAAAGAGTCAATCCTCTTCAATTCCTGAAGGTTTGCCTTTGGGCTTCTTTTACAAAATTAGGAAAATTTTAGTTTCTCTAATGAACTTAAAAAGAAAACGCTGGTGTTCTTTTGCAACACCGTGTGGCCTCAGTATCACCTGTAAAATTATAAGGCATTGCCCGTTTTGGGGACATTACAGCAAAATATTTTCTGAGTTAGGATATTGTAGCAGAGAAGGAAAATAGGTGGAGATTCCCTACATAATGACTTTTGTTGAACTTTCTCATGACCCCATTCTCAGAAGATTGTAAGATGCTAGTAGCTAGAGGAGCCCAACTAATGGAGAATAGGGATCAACTAGACTTTTTGGATGATCATCTTATGGCACCCCACACTTTGTTAGCACCACCTCCCCAGCTCCTATCTCCACTCCATTCTTCCCCCAACTCTTCCTTCTGTTCCCCATTTTGCCCAATACCTCCTGCTACTTTCCATTCTCCCCTCCCCTCGATTTCCATGCTCCCTCCCTCCTTGTCTACTCCCATTTCCCTTGGTTTTCCTACCCTTTTCCTCTATCCCACCCCCCTTCATTTCCTCCCTCATTTACCTTCCATGTCTCCCAAGTTGAATTTCCTCCCCAGGCCCATACCCCCAAGGCAACCCCTCCTAGGGCTTTGGACAAGGGCCTCACCTTGGCACTTCCTCCCTTGGCCCGTCCCTCCCTCCTCCAGTGCCAGCTAATCTTTCCCCTTACCAGCTGG
Source organism: Vombatus ursinus (assembly GCF_900497805.2). NCBI lineage: Eukaryota > Metazoa > Chordata > Mammalia > Diprotodontia > Vombatidae > Vombatus > Vombatus ursinus. The sequence goes on from NW_020953936.1 coordinate 4,609,662, forward strand.
ATCCCCAACACCTTGCAGTCCAGTCCAGTTTCGATTTCCTATCCCCCTTCTTCCCAAGCACACCCCTTCCCACAGTGCCTTCAGGGCTTTTTCCCCTAACAGATGTGCCTGTCTAGTCCAGTGGGATAATTAGAGTTCATGTTCCATTCTCTTTCAGGTCAAAGAGAAATGGGGGCAATACTTAGAAGATCCCACTAAGTTTACTGAGTGCTTCAGGGACATGTCCCTACAATTCGAGCTTTCTTAGGGTGATTTGCATGTCTTCTTCTTCACCTATTATACCACTGAGGAGAAGAGGAGAATCTGGGAATCTGAATTCAATGTGGTCATTTCTTGTGAAATAGAAACTTCCTTTGAATTGATCACTTCTTTTTTTAAAAGCAGAAGGAAAAATTAGAAGTGGTAGTTTAATTGCTCTTGGCCCAAACACCTGTCACTACTGGTACTAGTTTACCTTATTAGAAGCTATGCCCATCAATACCTTCTAGTTTTTAACTAATTATGCTTTTATTTTCAGCTTCAAGTGAGCCTGTCGGCCAAGAGAGAATAAGTGGACCGCAGGAGGTAATTTTTACTAACAGTTTGAACTAATTCAGATTCTGCTGTGAAAACAATCCAGCCGTGGATCTAATGTTTTAAAAATGTCTTAGTTTATAGCATCCTATTGGAACTTGACACTGAGTTCATTACAAGAAAGAAGTAATTAGAAAGCCTAGGTGTGTTGAATACAGGCCACAGTGGCCTTTTATAGGCTTTGCAGCACATACAGCCCTTCTAAATTCTTTAAACCATTTCCTTTTAAATTCGAGGCTGAATTCAAGAGTTTGTGATCATAGGTAACCTTGATAGACTGAAGAAGGGCTCTATACAGATTCTTTTTTTAAGTAAGTATTTGAAGAGGAACCAACTTGAATATATTAGTGTTGTCTACACTAACCAAGGGCTGAAAATGGAAGAGGACAAATAACAGGTAAGCTAACAGATAAAGAGAATAAACTTGAACCTGGTATAAAATATAGGGAGTGAGCCACTATCAACAGGTGAAACATTTGACTAAAAGGAAAACTTATCAGCAAGGTAAATTTGAGTAATATGTGTAAAATATCAAGTTTTTTCATGTACAAGAGGGAAATCCATACCCCTCTCCTCTGTACTAACTGATCACAACATTCAAAGCAGTTTTGGGAAGGGCTGGGGAGAGAATGGAGTTAGCATTTATTAAGTACCTTCTATGTGCCATTTGATCCTGACAAAAACCTCTGAGGTAGGTGCTATTTTTCATCCTCATTTTACAATTGGGGAAACTGAGGCAGACTTGTGACTTGCCCAGAATCACACAGCTGGTAAATATCGGTCAGATCTGAACTCCAGTCTTCTGACTCCAGGCCTGGTGCTCCCCCCCACTGCACCTATAAGGAAGGTAATAAAGTATAAGCAAAGGCAACATCAAGATCATGGGAAGGACCAGCTGGTATTTTCCCATCAAGGATGAGAGGATTCCTTCAAAAGGACTGTAGTGCCTTGTACCTGCCCCTTTATCAGCCATTCAGCTTCATACATCAAGACATACCCAAACCCCATTTCTACAAGGAGTTGTCACAGCAAACTTTGTGAGCCTTGAACCCTAGGCTGCCACCCTTATGTGGAGCCAACTCTACTCCCACCCCAAACCTATTCCTCTTTTTTTTTTCCCTTCTGCATGCCATGTTTCACCACCACCACTACTATATTTTCATAATTATAGGTTTCCCTTGCTTTCTGTCTTTTATGGCTAGCATCTGATATCTACTTCCATACTGAGTCATCTAATCTGAACTTTTGTTTCTTTGCATAAAATTAGATTCTTATCCTGTTTCCCTATCTCTCTTCTCCCAGAACTATACGTGCCTCTACTCCTTCATTCATTAAATGGGTAGTCCAAAAGAAATTCTCCTTCCAACTTTTTTTTGCCAACGAACCTTGAGCCTTCATGTTAACAAACCTCAAAATACAAACAAAATGCACATATGAACACAAATTCTAAGTAGTGTTAGATAAGAGGGGGCTATGAAATTACTGGAAGAAACTTGAAATTGCTAAATATTTATAAAGGTAGACTAGATCCTTTTCTTGTCTACTTTGTCTAATTGAAACACACAAAAAAAAGTTAACACAAATGCCTACTACGTAAAAAGACCACTGCTAGAGACACAAAGATGGGAACATTTCCTGACATCTATTCAGGTAGATATTGTCAGCATTTTTCAATTCTTATGAATTTTGGGAAGGCCTTCCTAACATTTAAAATAGATTTCCCCAAGTAGCAATGGTCACAAGCATCAAGAAAACTCAGATAACAGAACATGCAATCTAGCAGATCCCAAAAATCTAGTCTGGTTGAAACACAGTATGTACTAGTACATGTTTGTGAATATGGAAAAGCTAAAAAACAGGATGGTACCAAAGCATGTTAAGAGCCTAAGGAGGGGTGAGGAGTCTGCAGCCTAGAGGCCCCATATGGCCATCTAGGTCCTCAAGTGCAGCCCTTTGACTGAATCCAAACGTTACAGAACAAATCTCCTTTATAGAAGGATTTGTTCTGTAAAACTTGGCCTCCATCAAAAGGCCACACCTAAGGACCTGAAAGGTCACAAGTGGCTTTGAGACTGCCTGTTCCCCACCCCTGGAAGACATTATAAACTTTTTTTCTCTTTCTAGAAACCACGTTTATTTAAAGAGATCATACTTGACAAAGCTCAACCATCAAAAGAAACTGATTCATTAATGAATGCCAGTAGTGGTGAATCAAGCAAGGAAGATATCTCAAGCATCAGTGCTGTTTCCACAAGATCTGCGTCTGATGAAGAGAAACTCTTGTCTGAAATCCAAGAGGAGAAACGAATACTAGAAGAATTAAAAGTGACTATGGACAAATCCCTCCCAATGTCACAGGACATGGGTTAGTGAATATCAAGCTAGACACAACTCCTCTAGTCTCCTCCCTCATTCAGTCTTGCATTTGAGTATAAAATAGTCTGGCTAATTCCTGATTAGACTGTTCTTGATGTACCCTATGACTTAGTCATCTAACTCCCTTTAAATATGAAGTTGCTACTAATCACTTGCTTATAAGTTTATCTTTAAGAGTGGAACAGTCTTATAGCTGTTACATATTTAGCCCTGAATAAGAATCTGATGCTGTTTTATGATTCTAGTGCCCAATACCTTGGTTCAAGAAAAAGGGATTTATGGATTTGGTCATGTAGCATAATTTAGCTTTCCTCACAGCAGAAGCAAAGGGAATATCCTTTGGGTATTGACAATCCTATGGGTTGTCAAGGTCTCTAAGATGGACTCACTATTAGTTCTCAACCCCTCTTAATTCTATTGTACCTTCCCTATGTTAATTGTGTCCTATTTACCCTGCATGTAGCTTGCTCTGCATATATTTGTTTGCATGTTGTCTCTCCCATTAGATTGTAAGATCCTTGAGGGGAGGGAAAATCTTTTACTGCCTCTTGTACCCCCAGCCTTTAGGACAGTACCTGACACATAGTTGGTGCTTAGTAAATGTTTATTAAGTATGTTATTGTAGCAGAATCATTAATGCTCTTTTTAAAAATTCAAAATAGCTAATATCCAAGAATCTTCAGAGGAAGACAGAGATTATTTTAGAAACAAATCTTCAAGAGAAGGCTATTTCACATCACTAGGTTCTCTGCCAAGCGACCTCCAGCCCCAAGCATATAAGCATGCATTGGAAAATATCAGAGGTGCCAAGAACAACATCAGAAAACTGTTGTACCAGCTCTATGAAGCAATTGAATTGGTAGGATTTTCTATGTTTTAAGCTACTGCTGAACCCAACCAGTTCCTTCCTAATAGTTTTACAAGTTTTCCAAGCTGGAAGGGACCTCAAGGCTGCAGCTTCCCCACTCCTGACTAATTCCTCTTCAAATAGCAATCATTTAAGAAGCGGGCCCCAACTTCTGTTTAATGCCCTAGTAAAGAAGAACCCATTCATTATTTCTCAAGGCAGCCCATTATCAGGACACTTTGAATATTGGTAAGTCAACCCCACTTGCTCCCTACACAAAAGTCCCTTATGTATAACCTAAATCTGCCTTTAGCTATGGCGTCTACATTCGTCCCTCCCACCCCCATTTTTCCTACTAGGAGTAATGGATAAACAAACAAAAAACCCTATCCTCTAGTCCATGTTAGCTCATTCAAGTACTTTAAAATCTTCCTTTCTCTAGACTAAACATTGTCTGTTCATCTGACATGGTCTTAAGGTCTCTCAACATTTTGACTGTTCCTTTGCTCTCTACTATATCTCAATGGTGTTCTTAAAATATAATGCCCAGAAATGATCATATTAGAAACATTTAGCTCTGGTCAGAGCTTATACCCTATGTGGGGACATTGCCTCTCGATGCTGCCTAAGATTGTATAAATTTGATGGATATTGAACTTATTCATTAAGCCCCACTGCCAGGGCTTTACCTTGCTAAAAGTAGCAACGTAGACCAGGAGGTGCAGAGGCAGTTGTATATGTGGGTGATGGGGGATGTTAAAGTGATAGAAGCAAGCTTGCTCCTAGATTCCACTTAGCCATGTAAGCCTTTCCATTATGGCAATTATCTTTTTATGAATGTACAAGAGGATGGCCTCCAACTATAGGGAAGGAATGATAAATTTCTGACTGCTTGATAAATCCAGCATGCTTCATTTCTGAAGAACACCATCATAAGGCAGCTGTATATCTTCAAGCTTTCCAAATGCTTTGTTCCACCAGACTTATCAAAGTAAGCAAGGTGCCGAGGATCGGCAGAATTACCATAAGGCCTTACTTGAATTGTGGATCAACTGGAATAGGAGCCAGTGTGAAAATGTGGATGATGATGAAGAGACACAGGTATCAGACTTATAGACACATGGAACATTAATGTCAAACTGACATCTGTTTGGGGATCAGACAGGGAACCTCATGAATTTTTATATAGTTTTGCTCCTATGTATTACAAATACCTAATTGCCTTAAGCTTCAAGGAGCATTCAAATAGGAAAACTTTACTACATAAATATTGGAGGAGAGTGAGAAGTTACAATTGGGGGAATTGTGAAAGGTCTACCATAGGAGAATAATACAAGAACTAAACTTTGAAGTCAAGCAGGGACTCTCGTGACATCAGGACTAAAGTATTTTCTAGGCATGTAAGTAGTCTATTTTGTTTCAAGGTAGGAATCCCAAGTTTGGGGGAATGGCAACTAGGTAGCTTCGGTGGAACTGAATATATAAAAAGGGAGAAGGAAAGTAAAATATAGCTAGAAAGGTAAATAGAAAATGGATTGTAAAAAAAAAAAAAATCCTAGAGGCAACAAAAAACCATGCAAAGTTCCCAAATAAGGATTATGGCAGGCTTCTGCTTTAGGAAGATAATTTTGGTTGCCTTGTGGAAACTGATCAGAGAAAAAGATAGATAAGAGACCAGAAATCTAGATGAAAGGCTGTCATGATAGTCTGGGTAAGGCAACAAGGGTCTGAACCAGGGTGGGGGCATTATGAGTATAAGGGAACAAGTGGAAGATGTGGAATTGATAAGACTTTACAACTGGATATGGGGGTGGTGGAGTGATTGAGGAAGCAGGCATAATGACAAGGCTGAAAACTGAGGGTAACTAGAAGAATGGTGTTGGCCACTAGGTAAGGCCTGAAGCCAGTGCACATTTTTAATGGAGATAAAGAGACCAGGTTAAGATGAACTGGTAAACAACATGATAACATTCCTAACATACCATATCAAACATGTTAAAAGCCCTTATCTTCAGGAAGTCTTGGATTTCAGTGCCTTTTAAAATGATATTCTATAAAACTCAGTTTAAGGCACCTATATAGACCATAGATCTGACTTACTATGCTAACTAGGGGAAATTGTCTCAAACAAATCATAGGAGACTAAGAAAATAAAATGGCACCATGCTCTTAGAGTTCAAGGTAAACTCATAATTCTGAGACCTCAACACTCTTAGTAGCACTTTGGTTGCCAATTACTTGTTCATTAACAACCCAAGCTGATTTTGAAACTTTCTGGATCCCTCCAAAGCTGTAGTGAACCTCCCATCTGAAGTATCATAGACAAATAGTGTATCTTTGTAGGCATACCTATGATTCCCTCAATTGGTACTCATGGCTTCTGTAGCTTTCATGGATACTAAATGTAATAAGTGAAAATAAAATGGCAAAAATATAACAAAAGAGGCTTTAAGATGAATTGGGGGAGATTTCAAGGAGGATGGGGACTTCTGCAAGATCAGAAAAAGGGTAAAATGAGGAGAAGAAGAAAGCTATTGTCAGCAGAGGTACTTGAAAGGTACTGAGATTTTTCAGTATCATCCAGGTAGCTGAAGTATGACTCTTCAAATCTAGTGGGAGCTATTTTCTAACTGAGGGGGGGGGGCTGTTGTCAGAAATCTGGCTTTTAAAGTGTGCTTCTGGAGGAAGATTGTCTTGCCACCTTGCTTTTTGGGGGATGAGAGGGGAAACTAGGGAGAATGTCAGGTTGGGAATAAGGGAAAGGATTCTAGGGATAAGACTATCAAGGCTCTTGGGAAACTTGTCAGGTATTTTGTTTTTGTCTCCTGATCTACTGTGCAAGAAGCTGTATCTAAGTGACCACTCCTTAATATGCAGAAGAAATAAGTATAAAAATCAACCTTAGTCTGGTGTAGCGAGGTGACAAGGGTCATATGAATCCGGACTCTAGAAGGCCCAGGGTATTTGAAGGAAGCAGAGACTGGGATAAGACTGAGGCAAGTAATCTTACTTGGGGAGGGGGAAGATCAGCTAGAGCTCCAGAGATGACAAGCAACAAGTAACTAGATAGGAAGGAGTAAACTACAAAAGACAAATTGCTTGCTGAGTTGTAGCAGAAAGAACAAAGAAGTAATATCCCAGTTCTTCCTGACCCTGTATTGGGTGTTTGAGAGGAGGAGCAGTCAGCCTTGGAGAAGGCATCAAGGTAGATAGCTTCAGGAGAAAGCTAGATTTCATGAATTACCAGAACATTCCGAAGGAATATAAGGAAAAAGACCTAGAATCAAAAGGTCATAGGTAAGAGCTGAAAGGAGTCTTGGAGGCATCTCTTTTTTCCTAGCAAAGGAAGAAACAAGGGGCTTGGGGAGTTTGAACTTTCCAAGCTCCAAGAGAAGCCAGGACTGAAACTTGGGTCTTCTGACTCCCAAGTTATGTGATCTTCCTCTAAAACTACAAAAAAGACCCCCAGAAGGAACAGAAGAAGATGGAACAGATAAGCTTAGAGCTGAGTTTATTATAGATTATGAAGAGGTATCCCAGATATAAATCATCTTTGCTGATCCTGCAGAAGCATAGGTTCTCCAGGCCAGGTGGCTCATATGAGAGAGGCAGGAAGAAAATGACTCGAGAGAAGGCCCTTGTGTGACAGTGGGCAAGTCACTTAATCTCGATTGCCTCACCAAAAAAAAAAAAAAAAAGAGAGAGAGAGAGAGAGAAGGGCCTGACCTCCACAGCACCCTCGGACACAGCCCAAAGAAAAAGAGAAAGACAGCAAATAAGTAGCTGGTACTAGGAGGGAGGAGAAGTAGGAAGTCAACACCTGGGGCCTAGCACTCATTACATCATGCTAATTCTAGCTACAGACCACAACAGTCCATTATGATGCTTCACAGGGGCAGCTAGGTGGCACAGTGGATACAGCACTTGCCCTCAGACACTTACTAGCTGTGTGACCCTGGTCAAGACCAATTGCCTCCCATCCCCCCTCCCAAAAAAAAATGACCTGGCCTTACTGAAGAGACTGGAATAAGAAAAACAACTGGAGAGAGGGAGTGCAGGGTATTGAAATAATCTAGCTGACAAGGTACTGAAGCAGTATAATAGCAAGGAGAACAAAGAGATCCTTTCAGTCAATAGATCTTGTCAACTAATTTTTTTCTTTTTCCTATAATTTTCCCCCCCAAATCTAAAGATGACTTTTGAACCTGAGTGACTAGAAGAATGGTGGTACTAATAACAGGAAAGGGAACCTAAAGAAGTTTCTACAGTTGGCAAAAACTTTAGAATTCATCATATTTATTTTGCTGATGAGGACTGAGGTACAAAACATCTTCCCCACAGTCCCATAGGAAATAAGGAAGAGTAGGGGTTTGAATCAACCAATCCAGCACTCTTTAAAAAAAAAATGTGTCAACTATTTCCAGTTGCCTACTGGATATCTATGTCTGTATGACTATGAGTGTGTAGCTTCTAAATCTACTCAAAAGCAAAGCAATTAAAGAGGAGGTGATAGAAGGCAGAGGATGTTATAAGGCCTTTTTTTTCCCAGAAATCTGGAATTTGTACAGCAACTGCATACTTACTAAGATCTTTCTGTCCTAACTTCTTCTTGCAGCTCCTGGAAATTCGAACTCTAGACATGTCCAACAACATTACCCAGAAATTACAGTCAGCCTTCATGGACCTCATGCCTAAAGTCCAAGGTCTCCCAAGCAGCCTACAAGACAAGCTCCAACAGGCCTGTTATGACATGCAGGTGCTTCATACCACCTTTTCCCTAAGTAATGGGTTTGAAGATCTAGACAAGCATCAACTGACCCAGAGCCAGTTTAAGCTGACCCAAGCCCAGCGAAGTATAGAAGAACTGTTTTGTTTCTTAGAGGATAGTACTCTTTCTGGTTAGAGTGTAGAACCACTTTTCCCCCACTGAACATCCCTTCACAGGTAACGGTACTCCCTAAGAAAAAAAAAGTCTTGAATTATGATATGAAATCGGGCTGATATTTTTCAGATTCCTGGCAAGCAGTCTTGTGCTAGTTTATAGTTAATAACTGCATTCTGTATACATTTCAGATTATGCAAATAAAGTTATGTTGAAAATTAATTTATTCAGACTGTGGGCTATTTAAATGCAAAACAGATAATAGATTTGAGGTAGCAAAGGGTAGAGTGCAGGACCTGGAATCAGGAAGACACAAATTCAAATATAACCTTGGACCCTCAATACCTGTATGACCCTGGGTGGGTCATTTAACCCCTATTTGCCTCTGTTTCCTCATCTGTAAAAATTATTATAACAGTACCTACCTCCCAGCCTTGGAGGGAGGACCAAATGAGAGAATAATTGTAGAGGGCTTGGCACTATGCCTGATACAGTGTGATTATCTTTTTTTTTCACCCACTAGGGGCCTATTCCAGGCCATGAATTTCCTTGTTCTCTATCACCACTCCCCCTCCATTGAAGGGGAAGGAGCAGCAGGATGCAGAAAATCCAAGGCCCTTGCTGCAAAGTGACCTGTCTATTTTGGAGATAATGAGATTAGTTCTTGAGGGTTTTAGTTTAGGGCAAAGTATTAGTTCCTTGTAGCTTCTTTTCTCAGCACAGACGGAAAGCTTAAACTAGTGATTCTGAATAATTCATAAAATGCTCTCAACCTCTAGGTGATAGATTGCCAAATTAAGGAGACAATCTCCAACCAGTTGAACTTCATATAATCAATTATCCAAAAGTTACTCCACCCCCACCCTAATCAGAGTATAACAAACACCAACTTGGGACACAATTTTTTTTTTTTCTGGTCTAGTAACATTTTTTAAAAAGCAAATAACCAGCAAAAATGTAAAATGGCAGAGAGAGACAATTAAATGTGCTACTGTCAGGAGGCAACAAAACAAAAGAGAGAATGAATGTAATTCTTCATTGTTCCAGCACTTTCTCACTATCCAAAAATGAGCAGCCCCATGTGCTATGGGGCTTAAAGTTGCCTCTTTCAGCTGCTCCCTTCTTCTCCAATGCATCATTTCACCCCTTTCCTAAGAGATTTTTTAAAAAACTGTCAGAAGTAGAAAACTGTTCAGATCCCAGAGTCCTTTAATATCTTCTCTGGCTAGAAAAGAAGTAAAACTCCCAGGATCTTTCTTATTTAGGCCACCTCAAAAGGCACCCAGCAGCACAGGCAACATCACCATAAAGGGTAGAGTCGGCAATTAATCTGTTTTGAGAATCTGTTGTGGGTAAGCTGGCCTGGACATGTGGTTTAGTGTAAAGAATTATTGACTTGGCTTCCCACCACCTCCATGTTCCTTCTAGCTGTTTCCAGGGGATGAAGGTCACAGTTCCCCCACAGCATAGGCCCTATGAAAGTGGGACACCTTTCCCCTCCCCTCTTTTGTCCCAGCTCCAACAAAGGAGCTTGGGATCTCTTCTGTGTTTGCCCATCTCTGTTTCAGGTGCTGGTGGTAAACTCACACCAAACCTGAGTCATGATGGCAACCTTGGAGCCAGGATTTCGAGTGGGATGGTGTATGTCCCAAATTCTTGTGAGAACTCCATGGAGTCTGAAAGCTCAGTGTGGCCCAAAATGAGAAGCCCATTTTCTTTGCCTGTCTTTACTCTTTCTTTTGCTCATTGGGTTGAAAAAGGCCCTTTAAGGATAAGCAAGGGTTGGTTTAAAGAAATTACCAAATTGGTAATTTCTATAAAAGACGTATCTTCTACAAAATTTTATTTTGGGTAATGTAACACTGGCTACTCTAGCCATTGATGACTGAAAGCCAACTATTTCACCTCCTCCAGGATTCTTCAATACCCTTAATGAGGTTGGGTGTGCCTGGGCTCTCAGTGAAGGTGTGCCCCAAAGTGTGTGTATGTGTATGGGGGGGCGCTCCCCTACACTCATTTGCACTTAACCACTCTCAGTTTAGCTTTTACAAAGAAACATTTACTTCAAAGGAGTAATCAAACATATGAACTTTCCCACATGAGAGGAATCATTCTTCCCTTCCTCACACACATCAGTCTTTGGACAGGAGAAAGGAATTAGGTTCACTATTCAATTCCATTAGAGCACAGTCCTAGTTTCAAGTTCAAAATCTGTTTTGGGTTTCAGTCCAGGCACCCTGGCTTTTCCAGGTTTCTCTGCCAGGCTGGCTAGATACAGCAGCCCACCTGGAAGCCTGACTCCAAGGTCACCACGGCTGGGTTTCCCAGTCCAGCGGCTATCATCACTGGCCCCTGCAACAGAGGGCAAACAGAACTGTAACAAAACAACCAGACTCATTTCTTGCAGGCAGGCTAAGCAAGCACATGGGAAGAAGGTCTTCTACCTTTTGGTTCAACTTGTGACACATGAGTTGTAAGTGAAGTATAGTCTTCAACTTCTGGATGCAATAGGGAAAACCAGGCAGAAAGATCTCAAGACTGTCCCTGTCTGGTCAGACATAGCCCATTCTGTTTGGGTCAACGAAAGGAGATCCCCTCCTACCCATCTAACCCATGTTAGATGATCTGGGCATGTTCCAAGCCCCATTACAGGAATAATTGTGATCTTCATCTGTACATGTGGGATTGCATGATACCATATTATCAGCTGTTTGGAAACTTACTGTTATGATACTGGGGAAGCAAGTGAAAGGACATTGCACCAGACAGAACTGCTCTCAATTTGGGACGAGGACTGCATTAAAAATGTGGCCTTGCCAATTTGCCAGGGACAGCTAATTTCAAATGGGGAAATGTGTAAGGAGGCTTGACCAGATCACCTAACATGGAAGTACCAGGATTCTCAGAATTCCCCTAGCTCAAGGATGGGAGATCCCTCCTTTGATTGGCTTCATAATCAGAAGAGGTTGTACCTTTACATTTAGCCGGACTGGGATAATTTCTGTCCTGCTCATTCTTCTCTGCTGCTTCCAGGAGGTAAAGGTAACAGTTCACCCATAACATGAGCCCCACAATATCCCCTTCCCTCTCCTACTCTGGCTCCAAGAAATGGGTCTAGGGTCTCTGTTCTGTGTGGTTTGCCCTGCTCAATTTCAGATGATCTCCCTCTGAACCTGGGTGCTCAAGTCATGGCAAACTTGAAGTCAAAACTGCAGGTGGGATGGTGCAGACAGCCAGCTCAGGAGGAAAACCTTGAAAAGCCAGGGGGCCAGAATTTGGTCCCTAGGGGGTCGAGACCTAGAATTGAGGACTATGCTACATTGGAACTGAGCTGAACTGTGAACCTAACCACCTCCCTGCCCTGTGATGCCTCCCTCCCTTCCACTGAGGTGGTACAAGGTGTGAGGAGGGCTACACCTTGCAAGTTTTGGGGGGGAAGGCAGTGGCTGTCTATTTGACGTTCAACCTTTGAAGTTCATAACTTTGTAAGCTTTTCTTTTAATCACGGACGTGAAATCAAGACTTTGGATCTAGTTCCAGGTCACTCATATATTAGTTTGTGTGACTGGCAAGTCATTTACCTCTTAATCTCTCAGTCTTTAAAAGGGAAGGAGAGTGGACTAGACGGTCTATAATGTCTTTTCCAGCTCTAACATAGGATTGCTGTATTTGCATGCTCTGGTCAAAGGGGACAGTTATGATTAGTTGGGTACAGCCAAAGCAAGGAAGCTTCTAGGGACCAGATGATCAGTCTCCATGATAATGAAGACCAGGCAGTATAATTTGGAAGCCAAACAGAGCATGGTTTTTCTCAATCATGGGGCAAGGGCTGGATTTCTTCAGGCCCTAAACTGGGAATTCAGAAGTGGAGACATCTAAACTTCTTATATGCTAAAACCCAGTAACACTTATTTGTGGGGTGAGAGGGGTGCCCTTCCATCCCAGTTGGGGAAACAGGTTCTAGAAGGAAAAATGCTTAATGGTCTTGTCAAAGAGAATCTGTCAGAAGAAGAGGAAGGGAATAAGCATTTACATAGTACCTACTCTGCTTGGCACTCAGGAATAGGCAAGAATACAGTCCAGACAAGATTCTCTTTTCAAAGTCAAGAACTGCAGGGCAGCTAGGTGGTGTGGTGGATAAAGCACCGGCCCTGGATTCAGGAGGACCCGAGTTCAATTATCAACCTCAGACAACACTTGCCAAGGGTCACACAGCTAGTAAGTCACTTAACCCCATTGCCTAACACACACAAAAAAAGGAAGTTAAGAACTAGAACAAATAAGGGAAATTAAAAGTGAGGCTTGATTACCCATGTTTTTATTCCTAGCACCAGCTGTCACTTGTTACATTTCCTTTTTCTTTATTTTAATGCACTTATTGGTTACCCTCTAGTGTTCACTGGTTACCTCTTGGATGCTTAAAGTTTTTGTGTGCTGCTATCAGGGGGCAGGGAAAGGGAGGAGGGAAAATATTCTGGGGCTGTCCCACAGTATAAATTGGGGGATGGAAACTCAGGTCTGAGGGGTAATGGCAGTGAGAAACTGGTAGGGAGTATTAGTGAGCACTATTATAATGGTATGGTAATTATAACTAAATGGTAATTATAATTAAAAGCTACCAAAACACAGGGACAGTGGAGTTCAATGGACCTATGGCATCATAAAGTTGCTGTTCCTCATACTATAAAGGAAGAAAAGACAAATCTAAACATAGTCATCTATATGATTTTAGCCTAGGAAACTTTATCAGGTAGGTAGCAATGTCAGTTCAGGAAAGTTCCTGAGAAGAGCAAAATTTTTCTTTTCCTGAATTGGCAGAGGTTTAAGGTAAATTAGGTTGTTTGTAAGCATCATTTAATAAGTAGTTTCTGTCACTGCTCAAGACAGTTTTGACCCAAACATGACCCAGGCACCCATAATAGGTGCACAGATACTCAGGATACTCCTCCCTCCCCCAGAATACCCACCCCCAACCTCCCCAGATCACCTTTTAGCAAACACCCCTTAGAAGGCTCCAGGCTCTGAAGCAGTGGCCACTAAGAGCCCAGCTGTCCTTTCATTTCTATGTGCAGTCACACAGGATTGAATAGGCATGGATGAGTTTCAATCAGCACTACACCTCACTGTCTTTCACTCCAAACCCATCACTCTTCCACACTTCTGTAGAGGGCACCACCATCCTTCCAGGAACTCAGGTTTATAACCTTGGTGTCATCTTTGACACCTCACTACACATTACTACTATATATTAAAGCAATTGGCAAATCTTGTTTCTAATTTTACAATATCTCTCAAATCTGTCCTCTTCTCTCCATTCACATAGCCAGTACTCTAGGGTAAGCCCTTATCACTTTTCACCTGGACTCCTGCAATAGCAGCCTATTTGGTCTTCCTGCCTCAAGTCTGTCCCCCTTTGATCTAATTTACTTACACCCAAGCTGCCAAAGTGATATTTCCAAAGCCTAGGTCAGGGGTAGGGAAAATATAAAACTTGGACTCAGTCAAAAGGCCACATCCAAGGACCTAGAAGACCACATGTGGCCTCCAGGCCACAAGTGCTTAGTAGATGTTACTTTTACCATACTAACTTAAAAGCAATTTCTTCCTCCTGTAATATCCCATACTGTTATAACTGACCTCTTCAGTGCAATTCATCATATTCAAACTTGTCTTTTAGCTACATGTGCACTTTACCTCATCCCCCAAGTAGTCCTGAGGCAGGTACTATTTCTTTTAAAAAAAAATAACCTTCAGTTAGCACAGTATCTTCAACAAAGCAAGCAAAGGTTTAATATAATACATATTTCTTGATTTGACCAGCAAAGCCAGAGAAATATAAATTTTAAACATTATATATTCATGCAGCTTCACCTCCGTAGGGCCCTCACTGTAGCCCCTTTGTTAATATACCAATTCCCCCACAGCAAAGATTTTAAACCTGCTCTCTTCTCAAGCCTCCAACCCCAGGCCTATTTCCTACTGGTGACTGACTTCAGCACCTACTTTCCTCACATTTGAATTTACCAGTCCCTTAAACTATCATCCTATGTCTTATTCCGGCAAACTCCTAGAGAAGAAAAAAATTTTTTCGATTCATTGTTTTCTTCTACTCCTGTTCACTTTTGCAATATGACTTCTGAGCTTATGACTACTCTCAACTGAAATTACTCCCTCCAAGATTACCAATGATTTCGTAAGATTGTAAGACTTGGAGAGGAAGGCACCGGAGAAGCCAAGTAACCTAACAGATAAGGAAGCACAGAGATATGAAGTGATTTATCCAAGGTCACATAACCCATTGTTGGTAGAGCTAGGACTCAAAGGTAATTCCTGATTCCAAATCCAGAACACTTTCCACTGTGCCTCCATCCGATGTACTTTTTTTACTTCTTATCCTTTATGACCACTCCCTACTTCTGGACCTTCTCTCCTTACGGGAGAGAGAGAGAGAGAGAGAGAGAGAGAGAGAGAGAGAGAGTGTGTGTGTGTGTGTGTGTGTGTGTGTGTGTGTGTGTGTGTGTGTG
>NW_020953936.1:4624873-4649849 GCF_900497805.2 Vombatus ursinus
GTGTGTGTGTGTGTGTGTGTGTGTGTGTGTGTGTGTGTGTGTGTGTGAGAGAGAGAGAGAGAGAGAAAGAGAGAGAGAGAGAGACAGATAGAGAGAGAGAGAGAAAGACAAAGAGACAGACAGAGAGAAACACAGCTCCCTCCTAGTGCTCTTCCTTTTTGTCTACAGTGAGTTCTTTTGGGGATATTGAAATAATGAAGACACAGGCCTGTGGCTTTCTAGTGCTAAGGTTTTTTAAACAATGAAATATAATTAGGGCAAAAATACCCGCACAGAGGTATTCATGGTAGCCATCCCAGCAGATGTTTGATGTGCAACTTCCCCAGTCATGGATCTTCTGTCCTGTGGAGAACACACAGTCATACTGAGGTCTGATCAGGTCTGGGAAGCCACTGGGTTCTTTCCACAGGCATCTTTCATTGGTTTATGTTACTTGTCCTTAAGCTAAGCCTGACCAATTACAGTTGCTTTTGAGGCCAGCTGCTTGGTTTTGGACATGAGTCATTATAGTCTGCTTCCTGGAAGATTTACATAAGCAAATTAAATACCAAGAAGAGAAGTTTATGTAATGGGGACAACCAGGGAACATCTCTGAGAGGAACCAGGCTTGGGTCTACTACACTGTTGGACCACTCATCCTCAGGCTCTTTTGATGGATCATCATCCAGGTCCTGCCCCTCTAACCATGGGTTACAATCAAGGTGCTATCCTGGACCCCCTTCTCTCTCCCTGTCTCTGTCCCCCCCCCTTTCTCTTTCTCTCCTTCCCTTCCTCTCTCATATCAGCTCTCATGAAGTCAACATTTCCATAAAGATCAATTGGTAGGAATGAGGCTGATGACTCTGTGCAGCTCTGCCTCACTTATATCCAATTGACATGCAAGTCAAGATATCGTTCTCACAATGTCATCGGTCCTCTTGGAGAATAATGGACAAACACCAACTACAAGGATTCTGCATGAAGTCATTACACAGAAGGACTTCCAGAGCAGAAATCTCCCTCCATCAGCACATAAGTTCCTTAGAGGAGAAACTCCAAGGCAAAATTAGTGATAAAGAACAGAAGAGTCAAACGCACTACCAAACCAGATTAAAATATAATTGGGAAATATTTAGCAAGATAAATAAAAATGCAAAAGAACATAGATCATGTTAATATGTATATTTCTAAGTCAATATATGACCAGAAAGGATCCTTATGTTTGGTTCTGTGGTCCTCATTTCTATTTGACTTTGACACCACTGATGAAGACAGAAGATCCTTGACAAACGTAATAAAATAATTAGCTGGCTGGATAAGAACAAGACCAAGAAAGAAGAATATGAACATCAGCAGAAAGAAATGGAGACTGTGTGACCCCAACATTACTAAGCTGTACCAGAGTGCAGGGGTCATGACTACAGCACACCAAATACATTCCTAGGTGATGGAACAGCCCAACTGAAGGTGCTTCTTCTAGACCCAACATTGAAGAAATGGACAGGAAGGGAGAGATTCCACACAAGTCTTCAAAAGTTGAACAACTCAAATTTGTAGCCAAGACAAGTGGTAGGTTAAAAATAGCACTTGAGCTACTGTGTAAAACTAGGTATTCTGAAGGCTTGAAAGTGGGCAGAGGAAGAGAAGTGAACAACACTGTAAACATGTAGAAATATAATTCTTGTTCTGGAGAATAAAATCTATTTTAAATGGACACTATAAAAAAAGAATGGAAGCTCACTGAGGTCAAGGGCTGTCTTACTTTTGTATTTGTATCCCCAGAACTTGGCAGAGTTTTCAGCACATAGCAATCACTTAATGAATGCCCTTTCATTCAAATTTATGTCCAAGGATTACTGGTAGAGTTTGGCCCATAATGAGACTTAAATTATTATGTTACCTTTTGGTTCTTCAACTATACACTTCTACAGACATAGCAGTTATACCTGGAAGCAGTAAGTAAAGTGTTTAGTCAACTTGTTAGGTATGAGGAATTCAACATCATAGAGAAATCCTGACAATACATCCAGTCAAGAATGCATTTTAATTAAGAATATATATATATATATATATATATATTTAAACTGATCCAGGTCTTCAGTCCCAGAAGAATAGAGATCAGTACTTTTCAAAATGTAGTTTTCCAGGATCCTGAAATGTCCTGGAGTTCTATATAATTTACTTCAAATCAATAATAAGGATTTAATAGGTGCCAGGTGCTGTGCTAGAAATGGAAACAGAAAAACAAAAACAGTTCCTGCCCTTATGGTTCTGTGAGAACATGTCAATGCTAGGAGGGTTATTTGGGTAATTGATCTGTGGGGGAGAAGGAATGAAAATAGGCCTAACCCTATTTTGCTTCAAAATTTCTTTAGTTCCAGAGGCAGCTAGGTGGTGTAGTGGAGAGAGCACTGGCCCTGGAGTCAGGAGGACCTGAGTTCAAATCCGGTCTTAGACCAGACATTTGACACTTTCTAGCTGTGTGACCCTGGGCAAGTCATTTAACCTCAAATGCCTCACCAAAAACAATTTCCTTAGTACCCTTTTATTTTAAAAAAAATGCTATATCTTAGATTAACATTTATGGGCTCCATCAATACATTCAAGGAAAATATTATTCTATAACTAAATTAATTGGGAGAATTCTGGAATAGTTGAACTTGAAGAAACTCTCTAATTATGCAAATATATGATTAAAGTTCATCATCCTCAGGTGGACAGCTCTTAGAATATTGTGACTAATCCTAATTTTTCCATGTGGCACTTTTCACAACAACCCATAACTATTAATACTGTTAGCTAGAATCCCTCTGGGTCACCTACGAGGCACAATGGATAGAGTGACAGGCCAGGAGTAAGGAAGACCCATCTTCTTGAGTTCAAATCCAGCCTCAAACACTTACTAGCTGGGTGACCCTGGGCAACTCACTTAACCCTCTGTGCCTCAGTTTCCTCACTTGTAAAATTAGCTGAACAAGGAAATGGCAAACGACTCTAGCAACTGTCAGACACAACTGAAAAACAACCCAACAACAATAACAAAGAATCCCTCTACACAGTACTATCTAATCCATCCTCCAACTCTACCTTTTGTACTTTCTGCCCTCCATGCCTAGAATGCACTCCTTCCTCACCTCTGCCTCTTCAAATCCCTGGTTTCATTTCAGACAGCTCAAACACTGCCTTTTCATGAAATCTTTCCCAGTTCCCCTCAGACACTAAGGCATGCTCCTCCAAAACTATCTTGTCCTCATTTTCTACACACTCATTTGTGTACATGTTTTCAGCTGCATTAAAATAAACCCCCTGAGGTCAGGGACTATTTCACTATTGTCCTTAGAACCAGCACTTAGAACAGTGCTTGATAAATGCTCTGATTGATTGAAAGCTGTGTCCCCAGAGTGCAAGCTCTGCCAGGTTCTGTGGACTGGAAAGGATTTGAGGATGGTCCCAGGAACTATGTAAGAGAGTTTTCTTTTTTTTTTTTTCTTTTGTGGTGAGGGCAATTGTGACTCTTGCCCAGAGTCACACAGCTAGTAAGTGTCAAGTGTCTGCAGTCAGATTTGAACTCAGGTCCTCCTGACTCCAGGGCCGGTGCTCTATCCACTGTGCCACCTAGTTGCCCCAAGAGTTTTCTAAGGATAATCTATGTAAGTATAGAAAGACACATCCCCACTCAATAGCCTGACCACCTAGTGATGAAGGTCCTTTTTAGCCATGGCAGCCTATGAAATAAAGAAAAATAAGAAATGGACAAAGTGGTGAGAAAAGAGGAAGAGAAAGCTTAGTATCAGAGTTTTTAGACTTTCAATAACTAAAGCTCAATATTTTTATGTAACTTTGCCAGACTTACTCTAAATGCAAGATCTTTATACCATGGCCCAAAAGCAGGCATATAGCTGGAGGAGCTAAATTATATCCAGCTTGATATTCTTACTATAAATTAAGACAGAAGAAAGGAAGTTGTAAAATTTTAAGGATGGGTCACAGGTACTCTGGGGAGGCAAAGAAAGGAATTAGCAAAGTGGATTTTATTGGACATCCCAAGTCAACTATAAACATCGTTTCATGGGATATTTGATAAATTGATCAATATTATATATTTATTGATCAATAATATATTATAACAATAAGTATTTGCAGAAAGAACACCATGGAAATAATGATGACTTGCACAGCATTAGCCACTGAGGACAAAGAGGTAAAAAGTTCTATGAAGAACTTTATGAGACCCTCTAAATCCAATTATCATATATGCTGATATTTTGTGATTTCATTGAAGAAAGAGATAGTATGAGATAGAAAGATGTAGATGTAGATAGATATAGATATGAAAGCATGGTACAGGAAGAAGAGTGAGAAACCAAAGACATAGAGATTATACAGGAACATCATGCTTCTATATCATTAACACTGATTTTGATAAAATAATTGATAGATGCCAGACATGGCAAGCACCAGATAAATACAACAACAAATGTGAGTCATAAGTCACAATGTGACTTTAAAAAAAAAAGGAAGAAGAGTTATCGTGAAAAAAATATATTTGGAAGACAATTGAAATAGCCCTGAACTATTTAAACAATTAATTGACCCTAAAATATGGGAAACTGACAACAGAAATGGCATTGACACTAACTACAGTAATTTTACATATAAGTTTAAAATCTATGCAGATCAATAGCCAGAAAGAGGAGACCAAAAGATCTCAGAAAGTGCCTTAGACTGCTATCTGATTTGTTTGTCACAGGGAAAAAGATGCTGTCAAAGGCAACAACAGATTATAATACAAACTCTTTTGTAAAATCTTAGTAGGAAGATAATGAATGATTACAGATAGCATCATTTAAAGCATAGAGAAGTAGTGGAGGGGAAAATCAGTTTAAAGAAAATTTACTAAAATGTCCAACTAAGCAACACCCTCCCAAGGGTACTTAAGAACAAAAACTGAAGGAAGACTACAGAGTAAAAATGAAAAATATTTGCAAAAAATCATTATGAGAAACTGTTTTCTCCATCAAGTATAGTGTAATCACCACATTTGAATCATACCACTAGATGGGCTTATAGAAGAGGTAGGTATGGTACTAAAGAGAACAAAAACAAAAGAGACAATTGGATTGGACAAAATTATTTAAAGGTGATCCGAGTCGGAGGTGACAATTATGAATGCATTGAGGGAATGATATACAAGATATCTGAAGGAAGAGAACTTACTAAAGTTGCATAAAAAGTATTGACCTAATTATTAATATGGAAAAAAGGCAACCAACACATCAATATCTACAGACCTATATGCCTACTTTCCCATGTGTACAAAATCTTTATAAGTCATTTATACACAAATCAAGGGCATTCTCAATGAGAGTACTGATAGGAAACAAGGAGACTTTCACAAGTTATATTCAACAATAGACCACATCTTTGCCAATGTTGATAATATTAACATCACAGTGTTTATTATTTATTGACTATGAAAAACTATTTGATTCAATCAAGGAAATTAATGAAATGCTAGGGCCTAGCTGTACCAGATCTAAAACTGTATTATAAAGCAGCAATCATCAAAACTATTTGGTATTGGCTAAGAAATAGAATGGTACTTCCAGGAGCCAAGATGGCAGAGTAAGCAGTAAGTCACTCTCACTCTCCCTTACTGACTTTCACCAGGAAAAATCCTGGAACAGTGGAGCCAGCAGAATGGGGGGGGCAGCTGTTTTTTAGCTCACAAGGCTAGAGGTATTAAAGGGAAAGGTCACTCTTGCTGTGGCTGAAGGGGACCAGTACAGGTCAGGAGGCATTCTGGAAAGCCAGCGGCAAGCCCCACCTCAGCAAACCAGTGGGAGATCCTGAGCCCCAGGGAGTTGGAGCAGGCAAGCGCCAATGCCAGGACCCCTGCATGCGTTGGCACAGCTAGGGGAACTGGCCAACAAAAGCTTGGAAAACCATCGCTTTCGCGGCAAACAGGCACCCACCAGTGGCTAAGGCTACCCATGCAGCCCTGGGTGAAGAGGCTAACTCCAGTGGCCAGACCACTCCCGAACCACCACCACACCCCACCTGGTGAGCTTCAGTGTAACCCCAGGGAAATGCAGAAAAACCCCACCTGGCCCAGGCACACACTAGCCACCACCAGCTCCAGCTCAGCAGCAGCTAAGTTATAGCCTCTATAGCCTCCAGCTGCTAGAACCTGAGGCCCCAACACTCAAAGCCAGTAACCAGGTCCCTAGCCCCCAGGACAAGAAGCTTGGGACAGTACCCTCTGTGCCCCAGAAGCAGAGATAAACTTTAAAGACTAGGAATAAAGTAAATACCATGAGCAAAATGCAACATTAAAAAAAAACAAAGAGCATAGATTCTTACTATGGGGACAGGGAAAATCAAAACACAAATTCAAAAGAGAACAGCATTGTCAATACACCCACATCTGAAACCTCAAAGGGGAATATGAGCCGGTCTGAGCCCAAAAAGCCTTCTTGGAAGAGCTCAAGAAGGATTTTTAAAGTCAAATTAGAGAGGTAGAAGAAAAATTGAACAATTCCTTTAAAAATACAATTGACAAAATGGAAAAAAAAAGCACACAAAAGAAAACAACTCCTTAAAAAGTAGTCAAATGGAAAAGGAGGTACAAAAACTAACTAAATAAAATAATTTGTTAAAAATTAGAATTGGGCAAGGGGAAACTAATGACTCTATGAGACATCAAAAATCAGTCAAAATTAAAAGAATGAAAAAATTGAAGAAAATATAAAATACCTCATTGGAAAAACAACTGACCTGGAAAATAGATCCAGGAGAAATAATTTAAGAATTATTGGTCTACCTGAAAGCCATGATGAAAAAAAGGGCTTGGATAGTGAGTTGGATGCTGAAATAGTGAAGCCCCCTCAGGGAAGGATAGGACTTGGCCTTGCTGAGACAACACTCCTCCTAGAGTTCCCAGAAACTGCCTTGCTAAAAGAAACAGAACATTACTCAAGATAAGGGAGTACATCGGGCGATGTCCCCAATCCTGTTTGTCCCAGCTTTCCGGCTCTCCCCTCCTTTTATCTTACTTTCCTGCTGAACCAACAGTTCCTTGTTTGGCACCTTTTTGCAACCTTGTTGCTGGGGAAAAGTTTCCGGGCTTAGACTGTGAGCTCTGAAACCCAGCCAGTGGGAAGAGGAGCTAGTGGGTGGGTGGGGGTTCCAAGTTAGGGTCTATATAAACTGGCTTTGAGCTGCACTCCCTTGCACACCCTGACTGGAGCCACCTTGAGCGATGCTGGGTGTATCCTTTCTCGAGAAAGCCAATAAACAAACTATTCTTTTTGCTAATATCTCTGAGTCTCCGATTCATTGGTAAGGGTCTCTGTACCCCACACAGATAGCATCTTCCAAGAAATCATCAAGGAAAACTGCCCTGAGGTCCTAGAATCAGAGGGTAAAACAGTCATTGAAAGAATCCACTGATCACCTCCTGGAAGAGATCCCAAATTGAAAATGCCAAGGAATATTATAGCCAAATTCCAGAATTATCATGTCAAGGAGAAAACCAGAAAGAAACAATTCAAATATTGTGGAACTATAGTCAGGATTACACAGGACCTTGCGGTTTCTACATTAAAAGATCAGAAGGGGGGCAGCTAGGTGGCACAGTGGACAGAGCACCGGCCCTGAAGTCGGGAGGACTCGAGTTCAAATCCGGCCTCAGACCAAACACTTGACACGTACTAGCTGTGTGACCTTGGGCAAGTCACTTAACCCTGATTGCCTCACTTAAAAAAAAAAAAGATCAGAGGGCTTGGAATATGATATTCTGTAAGGCAAAGGAGCTTGGATTACAACCAAGGATCAATTACCCAGTGAAATTGAGCATATCTTTCAGGATAGGAGATGGATATTCAATAAAATAGGGGACGTCCAGACCTGCCTGATGAAAAGATCAGAGGTCAACAGAAAATTTGATCTTCACATATAAGACTCAAGAGAGACATAAAAAGGTAAACAGGAAAGGAAAAAAAAAACCTAACCATGTTATTCAATAAGGGCAATTTGTTTACATCCCTACATGGGAAGATGATACTTGTAACTCTTGAGAATTGTATCTTTATTACGACATTTAGAAGGGATATACATAGTCAGAGGGCATGGGTATAAACTGACTTTGATGTGATGATAAAAAATCTAATTAAGGGGTGAAAAGGGATTATAATGGGAGAAGAGGAAAGGAGGAGGCATAAAAGGGTAAATTACAGGGGACAGCTAGGTAGCATAGTGGATAGAGCAACTCAGGAAGACCTGAGTTCAAATCCAGCCTCAGACCAAACACTTGACACTTACTAGCTGTGTGACCCTGGGCAAGTCACTTAACCCCAATTGCCTAAAAAAGAAAAAAAAAGGTAAATTACATCCCAGGAAGAGACACAAAAACATATCATGTAGAGGGAAAGAATGGAGGGAGATGAGCTAGTTTGAACCTTACTCTCATTGGATTCGGCTCAAAGAGGAAATAACATACTCAGGCATAGAAATCTAACTTGCCCTATAGGCAGTAGGAGGGGAAAGGGGAAAGAAAAAGAGTGGGGGTGGTCAGAAGGGAGGGAAGAAGTAGTAAGAGAAAGAAAAGGGAGAGGGCTGATAGAAGAGAAGGAAGATTGAGGGAGGCAGTGGTCAAAAGCAAAACTTTTGAGGAGGGAAAGGGAGAAAGGAGAAATAAAAGCATAAATGGGGGGAGGAGAACAGGATGGAGAGAAAGAACAGATAGTAATCATGAATGTGAATGAGATTAACTCTCCCATACAAACGAAGCAGATAGGAGAATGGATTAAAAACCATAATCCTACAATATGTTGTTTACAAGAAACATATCTGAAACAGAGAGATACACACAAGGTAAAGGTGAAAGGCTGGGGTAGAACATACTATGCTTTAGCTGAAGTAAAAAAAGCAGCAGTAGCAATCCTGATCTCAGACAAAGCAACAGCAAAAACAAATCTAATTAAAAGAGATAAGGAAGGAAACTCTATCCTGCTAAAAGGCACCACAGACAACAAAGTAATATCATTACTAAACATATATGCACCAAGTGGTATAGCATCCAAATTCTTGGAGAAGAAGTTAAGGGAGTTACAGGAAGAAATAGACAGCAAATTATATTAGTGGAGGACCTCAACCTCCCCCTCTCAGAACTAGATAAGTCTAACCAAAAATAAACAAGAAAGAAGTTAAGGAGGTGAATAGAATTTTAGAAAAGTTAGATATGATAGACCTCTGGAGAAAATTGAATGAGGATAGAAAGGACTATACCTTTACTCAGAGGTACATGGCACCTACACAAAAACCGACCACGTACTAGGGCATAAAAACCTGACAATGCAATGCAGAAGGGCAGAAATATTAAATGCATCCTTTTCAGATCATGATGCAATGAAAAGTATGTGTAATAAAAGGACATGGAAAGATAAACAAAAATTAATTGCAAACTAAATAACCTAATCCTAAAGAATGAGTGGGTCAAACAGCAAATCATAGAAACAATCAATAACTTCATACAAGAGAATGACAACAATAAAACAACATACCAAACATGGGATGCAGGAAAAGCAGTTCTTAGGGGGAAGTTTTATATCTCTAAATGTTTATAAGTCAAAAAATAGAAAATGAGGAGATCATTTAATTGGGCATGCAACTAAAAAAGCTAGAAAATTTTAATTTTAAATCCCCAATCAAATGCCAAATAGAAATACTGAAAACTGAGAGAATAATAAAATTGAAATTAAGAAAACTATTGAACTGATAAATAAAACTATGAGCTGTTTTATGGAAAAAAACAATAAAATAGATAAACATTTGGTTAATTTGGTTAAAAAAAGAAAACCAAATTACTAGTATCAAAAATGAAAAGAGTGAATTCACCACCAACAAAGAGGAAATAAAACAATAATTAGGAACTATTTAGCCCAACTGTGTGCCAATAAATTTGATAATCTTATTGAAACGGATGAATATTTACAAAAATGTAAATTGCCCAGATTAACAGAAGAAGCAGCAAAATACTTAATAACCCCATCTCAGAAAAAGAAATTGAACAAGCCATCAAGTAACTCCCTAGGAAAAAAAATCTCCAGGGCCAGACAGATTTACAAGTAAATTCTATCAAACATTTAAAGAACAATTAATTCCAATACTATATAGACTATTTGGGAAAATAGGTGAAGGAGGAGTCCTACCAAATTCTTTTTATGATACAAATATGAACTGATATCTGAACTGGGAAGAGTCAAAACAGAGAAAGAAAATTAAACAGCAATTTCCCTAATGAATGTAGATGCAAAAATTTTAAATAAAATATTAGCAAACAGATTACAACTTATCACGAGAAAAATATACTATGACCAGGTAAGATTTATATCAGGAATGCAGGGTTGGTTCAATATTAGGAAAACTATCAGCATAATTGATCATATCAACAACAAAAATAACAGAAATCATATGATTATTTAAATAGATGCAGAAAAAGCTTTTGACAAAATACAACACCCACTCCTATTAAAAACACTAGAGAGTATAGGAATAAATGCAGCATTCCTTAAAATGATAAGTAGCATCTACCTAAAGCCATCAGCAAACATCATATGTAATGGGGATAAGCTAAAAGCATTTCCAGTAAGATCAGGAGTGAAATAAGGATGTCCATTATCAACACTGTTATTCAATATGGTACTAGGAACATTAGCTTTAGCAATAAGAGAAGAAAAAGAAATTGAAGGAATTAGAATAGGCAAAGAAGAAACAAAGCTATCACTCTTTGCAAATGATATGATGATATACTTAGGAAATCCTAGAGAATCAAGTAAAAAACTACTTGAAATAATAAACAATAAACAACTTTAATAACAATAATAAAAATAAATATTAATAAATATATTAATAATTAAATAAATGATAATAAATATAATAAAAAATAAAAATAAAAACAACATAAACAACTTTAATAATAAACAATAAACAAATAATAAACAACATGAGCAAAGTTACAGGTTATAAAATAAACCCACATAAATCATCAGCATCTCTGTATGTTACTAACAAAGCCCAACAGCAAGAGATAGAAAGAGAAATTCCATTTAAAGTTACTGTATACATTATAAAATATTTGGGAGTCTACCTGCCAAAACAAACCCATGAACTATATGAACACAATTACAAAACGCTTTTCACACAAATAAAGTCAGATCTAAATAACTGGAAAAACATCAGTTGCTCATGAGTAGGCCAAACTAATATAATAAAAATGATAATTCTATCTAAATTGATTTACTTATTCAGTGCCATACCAATCAAACTACCAAAAATTATTTTATAGAGCTAGAAAAAAAACCAAAATTCATCTGGAAGAACAAAAGGTCCAGAATATCAAGGGAATTAATGAAAAGAAATGCTAGGGAAGGTGGCCTAGTCATATCGGATCTTAAATTGTATTATAAAGCAGCAATCATCAAACTTACTTGCTACTGGCTAAGAAATGGAGTGGTGGATCAGTGTAAGAGATTAGGTACACAAGGGTAGGTAGTCAATTGCTATAGTAATTACTATAGTAATCTACTGTTTGATAAACCCAAAGACTCTAGGTTCTGGGATAAGAACTCAGCATTTAACAAAAACTGCTGGGAAAACTGGAAAATAGTATGGCAAAAACTAGGCATAGACCAACATCTTACACAGTTACCAAGATAAAGTCAAAATGGGTACATGGTTTAGAAATGAAGGGGGATACCATAAGCAAATTAGGAGAGCAAGGAATAGTTTACCTGTCAGATACATGGAAGAATTTATGACCAAACAAGAGATAGAGAACATTATGAACTGCAAAATGGATAATTTGGTTACATCAAATTTAAAAGGTTTTGCACAAAGCCAATGCAACCAAGATTAGAAGGGAAGCAGAAAGCTGGAAACAATTTTTACAGCCAGTGTCTCTGATAAAAGCCTTGCTCCTGAAATATATAGAGAACTAAGTTAAACTTACAAGAATAGAAGTCATTCCCCAATTGATAAATGGTCAAAGGATATGAATAGGCAGTTTTCGGATGAAGAAATTAAAGCTATCTATAGCCATATGAAAAAATGCTCTAAATCACTATTGATTAGAGAAATGCAAATTAAAACAACTCTGAGATACCACCTCACACCTACCAGATTGGCTAATATGACAAAAAAGGAAAATGAAAAATGTTGGAGAAGATGTAGGAAAATTCGAACACTAATGCATCACTGGTGGAGCTGTGAACTGATCCAACCATTCTGGAGAGCAATTTGGAACTATGCCCAAAGGGCTATAAAATTATGCATATTCTTTGATCCAGCAATACCACTACCAAGTCTGTATCCCCAAAAGATAATAAAAAAGGGAAAAGGACCCACATGTACACAAATATTTATAGCAGCTCTTTTTGTGATGGCAAAGAATTGGAAATTGAGGGGATGCCCATAAATTGGAGAATGGCTGAACAAGTTTGGTACATGAATGTCATGGAATACTATCGTGCTATAAAAAATGAGGAATAGGCAGAATTCAGAAAAACCTGGAAAGACTTACATGAACTGATGCTGAGTGAAGTGAGCAGAACCAGGAGAACATTGTACACAGAACAACAATATTGTGTAATAACCTACTTTGATGGACTTAGGCCTTCTCAGCAATACGATGATTTAATTTGACAACAATTTGAAAAGACTCATGATAGAAAATGCTAACCCCATCCAGAGAAAGAACTATGGAGACGGAATGCAGATGGACGCATACTATTTTCTCTACCTCTCTTTTTTTCTTTCTCATGCTTTCTCCCTTTTGTTCCGATTCTTCTTTCACAAGATGACTAACATGGAAATATGTTTAATATGATTGTACTATATGTATAGCCTATATCAGATTTCATGCTGTTTTGGGGAGTGAGTTGGAGAAGGAGAAGGAGAAAACTTGGAACTCAAAATCTCATAAAAGTGAATGTTGAAAATTAAAAATAAATAAATGGAAAAAGAAAAAAGGAAAAAGTACTTGATTCAACAAAAGAAAACAACATGTTACAGGCTTCCATCTACATATCAAAATTATTCAAGATTTCTTGAAAATATATTTTTTAAAAACCTGTTCAGGGGAAGCTAGGTGATGCAGTAGAGAAAGCACCAGCCCTGGAGTCATGGGGACATGAATTCAAATCCAACCTCAGACACTTACTAGCTGTGTGACTGTGGGCAAGTCACTTAACCCTGACTGCCTCAATAATAAATAAAAAAAAAATTAAACTCTGTTTAACACTTCTCTAACGATAACATCAGGCAAGGCACAAACTAGGGAAATGTATACTCACCAAAAGTGTTTCGACTGTGATAGAACAGATCCATCAGAGTTCTGTGGATGGGGCCCCTCCAAATGGTTCTTTTTGTGGATGACATTGTACTAACTGCATGAAACTCCAGAACACTGGAGAGCCTCCTGGAAGAGATCTGTATTCACTCGAGTTTGGGTGGACCAAATCTTGATGTTATGATGATTTTTTTGTTTTGTTTTGGGTGAGGCAATTGGGGTTAAGTGACTTGCCAGAGTCACACATCTAGTTAGTGTTATACAGAGGGTATTCTATGCATTGCACCACCTAGCTGCCCCTTTGATATTTCAATGTTGATTGTACAGATCACAACATGCATTTGGATACACACCTTATAGAACTCATCCATCAGTATGTATACCTAAGACAGACACTACAGATAGACAATGAGTTGGGTCCAGAGTCGTACCTCAGGGAGAGAAGGGCCTTTGGGAAACTGCAATGCTCTTTTACTGACCTAACACTTCCCATGAAAACAAAGTTCCATCTTTTTTAATACCAACAGTCTACTGCCTTTGCTACATGACACTAAGACATGGCCTAGAGTTGTCGCCAAATAATTCAAAATGAATATCACACAGATGATAACAAAGGGGTTCACAGTGGATGTGTGCAGATTATCACATATAACCAATGAGGAACTCCAAAGAAGAATAGTAACAAAAGGAATTATATAATATAACGAGGACACGGGCTTGTCACAGGGTGAGAGAAAAGGAGATAAGCAGGTGGGGAGCCAGAGAAATCTACTGGTGATGTGACCCTGAAGTGTCAGGAGAAAGTGAAAAAGGTCTCCGGGATGGTGGGTAGACCATCTGTGACAAACTTATGGGAGGAGATGGACAAAAATAATGCAAGATGAACAGGCCTGGATAAGTTACAATCAAACTTATTTGAGGGGATTTCAGAATAGATGAGATCACAGATCCATTTCAGTATCTGAGTAGTTGAAATCAATCTGTCACACTTAGCTCAGGAGTCCCTAATTTTCAGACATATCAACACTTGTACATAAGGCATTCTCAGGAGGATCATTTTCTCAGGCAGCTTCTCTAGGGCCACAAAGGAACACTGATTTCAGCTGAATGCCCAGCTAGGCTTTTTGGTACCATCACACAAGTGTCTTCTGATGTGAAACAATCAGGGAATGGCATGTATTCCAAAGTAAATCTTATATTGTATGTGTGTATACATATCTGTATATTTTAAACACATAAACACATATATGTGTGTATATTAAATACATATATGCATATATGTGTGTATATATGCATATATATAATTTTTTACCTTGCCAAATGGCTTTTGGAGAAAGAGTATTTTCCTCTCCACAATGTCCACCTCCAGGCAGGTCAAGTGATTATTACCACTTTATGAAAACTCTGTTTTAGATTGTAGAAAAATCAAGATACTTAATCAACTCTTATAATATTGCTTCAAATGCCTTGCTGAGAAACTAGCTTATTTCATATGTCATAAATCAACTACTCTAGGGGAATCACTTTGTCCCTTTAAGTTTGCTTCCTCATCTCTAAAAATAGTCATAATAATGACTACCCTACTTCATAATTATTATGATGATCACATGAGATAATTTATGTAAAGCAATTTATAAGTCACCACGTGATACATAAATGTCAATTCTTATTATTCCAGTCTTCCCCAAAGTTTTATAAAATTATAAAATATATGAAAAATATAAAAATAAGCCAAATTTAATAAAAATTTATGATCTTGACAAAATCCCAAACTTCACCTCTTATCCATTGATAAGGATCATAACTAGAGACCAAGGTACCTCATCAGCTCCCAAAGGTTTAATGATCATGTCTCTCTAGGTGACTCCCAGATCTATACATTATTGATTACATATCCATCTTCTGAGCTCCAATCCCAAGTTATCACCAACTGCCTAATGGACATTTCAAACTGATTACAGGCACAACAACATGCCCTAAAACAGAACTCATTATCTTTTCCCCAGAGCCCACCACTTCTGAACTTTCTTATTTCCACTGTGGGCACCACCGCCTTTGTATAGGTTGCATCTTTCTCCCCTCCTCTCCAGCCACGCTACCACAGCCCTAGTTCAGGCCTTCCACATTTTTCACCAGTACTACTACAGCAGCATCCTAATTAGACTCATAGCTTCTAGTCTCTCCTCTCTCCAATTCTCCACCAACTTGCCAAAATGATTTTCCTAAAGCAAAGGTGTAACCATGCCACTTCCCAACTCAATAAATTCTAGTGGCTTCTTCCTATGACCCAGAGGATCAAATAGAAACTCCTCTGTTTGGCATTTAAAAACCTTTCACTCCTTGGTTCCAACCTATCTTTCCAAACTTATTACACGTTACTCCCTTCAGACACTCAGCATTTCAGATAGAATATCCTCCTTTGATTCCTCACCTATAGCATAGCATGCCCGTCTCCCTTTTCACTGGCTGTCCCTCCAGCCTGGAATGCCCCCACTCTTTATTTGCACCCCTTAGAATCCCTAGTAGCACTCAGTTTCACCACCTCCCTGAACATTAGGCTTTTCTTAATTTCCCTCCCAGCTGTAAATAACATCCCCCTGCCCCCCCATATTCCCCTACACTTATTCTACATAGACTTATTTATATAAAAATATTCAGCATGCTATCTCCTACAATTGAACACACATATACACACAGCCCTATTTTCCCTTAACCTTTTCATTTCAACTACTTTTCTACCATCATTTACTCAGAGATGCCATTACAGCACCAACTTTTGCCATACCACATGAATAAAAGGATAAATCATTTTAGTTAGCAATGTAGATAAAGGAGACCATCAATCAGGCAGAATTTAGTAAGAGGAGATGGACCACCTGACTAACCAGATCCTTACAGGAAAAGAAAGAAGAAGTGGCCATTAATCCTAATGAAATCCCTCTTGACCTTATTATCCTTCCTTATTTATTCTCCTCCCTGCCCCCACAGCATTGTGCCTAATAAATAACTGGTAAGTGGATGAACTTGTAGCTTATAATTCATCTGTTTACCTACACTAAATTGAAATAGTCCTGCTCTCCAGAGGGCTGTTTTAAGAAATCATTTAGAAATCTTTTAAATTTCCAATTTATCTATACAGTAATAAAGTAATTCAGCTACGCCTACAAAGAAGGTTATATAAACTATGCAAGATAAATATAGGCTGAAAAGTCAGAAAGGCTATGAAGCTCTGTCAGTAAGAATTACAGGTGTGAGAACTAATGTAGCCCCTTTCAAGTCACTGATTCTTTCCTAGTTCTGCCACCGACCTCATAGCCTTCATTGGCCACAGGACGTGAAATTCATCTGGTGATTGTTTATTTGCTTCATCTGCCGATGATAAAGGCTCACTTCCCACTCACCCGCCCCCAAAAGTGTTTATATACGATGAGAAAGCCAAAGTAGCTTCTGGAGCTGTATTCTCAGAGGGTTTTCTCTAGGTAAGTGGGGAGAATGAGAGATGCTGTGCTGAATGGTTTAGTCCTTTAATTCATTGGGGGTGTTTCCCCCCTCCACAGGAATACTACTCTCCATTTAAGATTATACGTTAAAAGAAAACATCCTTAACTACAAGAGTTGTATGTGGCTATCATAATATAGTTGGGTAGAGAACCTTTAACTTTCTTTGAAATGGCGTGTTCATTGTTCAGACAGGGGTTTTTGTGTGTCCAAACAAAGACTAGAACAGTGAAGTTGCAGTTCAGAATATAAGAAATGGGTGAAGAACTAATCAAGGGTGGCAACTGATTGCATTTTAGGGCTTGGAGGTTGATGACACTTCAGAGTTCATCTAGTCCAATTCCTTTACTCAATAGATGAGAAAAATTAAGGCCCAAAGACTAAAGCCTTAAAAAAATTTAAGCCAGGATTTGAATTGAAGTCTTCTGATCTCCAAATCCAGAGTTGTTTCCTCCCCACCCCCCACCCCTCACTACACTATAATACCTTGGAACAGGTAGGTGCCTTATTTTTGCAATCTAATTTTAAAAAATAGAATTAGATGCACAGTAGAATGGCATTGAGGTGAGTCTTCCCTAAAACTTTACTCTAGTTGTAAATTCTTTCCTACATATGACCATCATCAAAATCTGTATCTATTTCTGTGGCACCTTCAAAATGTGTCTGGAGTCCATGCTTCCAATGTATTCCCACTCACTTGTCCCCGTGAGAGAGTTATGACTAGCAAGCAGCCCTTCCAACAATATATACAAATGTTGATTCTGGTTGTCTAAAATTCCCTTCTGAGCCTCTCTAATAATTACACTAAATCATTGTTACATGGAATGTTAGGATTTTTCTATCTTATGTTCTCTAAGGCCTGTGGAGGGTGAATAAGGCCAAGGGTAAGATGGGGACAGGACAGGCAACAGCAGGGCTGTGCCTAGGTGATGGTGAGATGGATTCTTTACGTTGCCACCTGTTAATCTCCAGTCTTTAAGCTTCATTGAAAGGCCGCTGCCACAAAGCGTTACCTAACCCCCTCCCCCAACCTCCCAGGCACAAAGTACTCTGTACCTATCTAACATACTTATACACTGTACAGGTCACATTACCCTATTGAACAGCAAACAAAGGTAGGCAGGTAGCATAGAACAGGGGGAAAGTGCTGGATTTGGAGTCGGAGCACCTGGGTTTATTTCTTAATTCTGACTGTAACTTTGGGCAAATGACTTAACCTCTCAAAGCATCATTCCCCTTATTGGTAAAATGAAAGGGCTGGACTAAATGACCTCTAAGATCACTGCTAGTTCTATATAGGTAACCATGCTATTTAAAAACTTCATCTCTTCCTAGATCCCCTTATAACTGTATATAAGTAGAAACTTAGTAAATATTTGAAGTGATTCTAAAAAGTTAACTGGTTGTGATGGGTCACTTTAGTATAAGTAATAAGTAAATGCTTCTGGGCAGCTAGAGTTCAAATTTAGCCTCAGACCAGATACTTCACATTTACTAGCTGTGTGACCCTGGGCAAGTCACTTAACCCCAGTTGCCTCACCAAAAAAATGAGCCATGTTTTTCTTGAGGAAAAGGTCTTGTAACTTGCTCTCAAACCCTATGAGTAGCTTATACACAAAAAAAATACTCTTTTGTAACCAACTGATTTCCAGATAAATGTTTCTCTGTACCCGTTATCATTTCGAATCGGGTAATTTTCTGTCATGGTTAATTTAGAGTTTGGAGTTTTGTAGGAGCATGCTATATAGAAGATGACTGGGGAAAGCCTCCAAAACCAAGAAGCCCCAAAGACCTAAAACTTGGGTGGGTGGGGGGGAATCTCAAACTCCTTTCATAATCCCATGTCACTGGAAAAGGAACATAGGCACAGGGTTAAGGAAGTGCTTGGGATTAAATACTGCATGTCATGGTGCAGATAGTGACAGGGACCAGCTAGTTCTGTCAATGTATAATCAGAACTACATACTACTTAAGGCCTACAGACTGTGCTACTAACCCGTGTACTTTGATTCTATCTCTTCCCTCCCCCAGTTGGACATGGTGGAGGAAGGGGATAATGATAATGACATGTATACGATTCTTAAGGGTTTGCAAATCACTCACATGAATCATAATGTTTGATCCTTACAACAACCCCATGAACTTGGTGCTATTATCCCCATTTTACAGATGGGGAAATTCAGGCTGAGAGACACCAACTTCTTTCTTGGGAGAAAGTCAATTCCTCAACTTGATGTTTTTGGTTTTTTGTTTTTTGTTTTTTTTTAAAGTACAAAATTCAAGCATCTTAGTTGAGATTATTTCTTATGGCGTCTAACAATTCTGATCTGATGTCCAGAAGGTATGCCTTTGAACTGAATCTGACTGCTGTGTTACAAGCCTGGAGAGTTGAGTGAAAACAGCCAGTTGTAAGTTGTCCATTCAACTCTCCTCACGTTTCACATTCCTTTGGAAATGAACTAAACTTCTAAAATGCTGGTGATGCCTAAGTGAATAAAAAACATGGGGCTACACAATTTTCATTATTGTAGTAGTTACAGGCCTTTTCCCTTTCGAGCTTGCCATCTCACTAATGACTTGACTTA
The DNA here is from genome assembly GCF_900497805.2 of Vombatus ursinus. Lineage (NCBI taxonomy): Eukaryota > Metazoa > Chordata > Mammalia > Diprotodontia > Vombatidae > Vombatus > Vombatus ursinus. The sequence continues at coordinate 4,644,284 of NW_020953936.1, forward strand.
ACATAGCACTAACCTCCTTACAGTCACTAGAATTGTTCCCCTAACTCTTTACTGGACTTTTGAGGGGTGGGGAATCGCGAGAGGTGGGGAGGCTTGAGGCTACAGGTTCCCCACCCCTGGTCTATGCCATCCTTATAGTAGCTCTGAACTGCCCTCCTTCCATAGAGGTCTCTTGAAAATAAGCTGCTATTTCTCAGGACCATTTGCATCTTCAGATGACAAGATAGCACTAACATATAAAGTCACATTAAATAATTTTTTTTGGATTGCTATTTCAGGCAAGGTGGAAGAATTCTTGGACTTGGAGTAGGAAAAGGTTTCCTTGTACCCTTCTAGATCCATGTGAACTTTCCCTCTTTTCTTCCTCTGGCCTCAGACCCCAAGTTCCAGTATTGTGGCACCTAATGCTGATGTGCGCATATATAAATGCAGGATAAAAGGACTAGGGAAATATTGGGGAGAAATGGGGAGAGGAGGTAAAAGCTCTCCTTGAAATAAGGCCCAAAGATATGGGGACAGCAACTGGTAGTATATCCTTCTTGGATAATGGCAGGTTTCTTCCCCCCTTTCCTCTTTTTGGCCAACACTCAAAAGTTCGGATCATTTGTTCACACTTTTGGAAAGCTTGGATAATTTGCTTGTTCTTCACATGTTAGTTTCACTTGGTCCTTGGTGATCCTATGTGCTAGATAGTAAGAGTATTTATCCCCATCTTACAGATAAACACTTTTGTGGTTCAGTTATTTTTCAGTCATGTCTGACTTTGTGACCCTATTTGAGGTTTTCTTGGCAAAGAAACTGGAGTGGTTTGCCACTTCCTTCTCCAGATCCTTTTACAGATAAGGAAACTGAGGCCAGCAGGGTTAGGGGACTTGCCCAGGGTCACATATAGCTAGTAAGTATCTGAGGCTGGATTTGAACTTGGGTCTAACTCCAGGCCTGGTGCTCTAGCCACTGTACCACCTAGGAACAAACTACATCATTAAAAGTGCCTACCCAACATTACAGCTGAGGCAGAGCTCAAACCCAGGTGTTCTTGCCATTATACTACAGGGCCACACATGGTCTTCTGCTAAGATGGATGGAAGTCCTCTAGGAAATCTCAATACAATGTAACATCTCTTTGAGATTCACGTAATTAGTGATACTTTCCTTTTAGATTGGATGGGAAGAAAAAAATGTCCATGTATAGCTTTAGCAATATCATTACTACCGGCATAACTGAGGCTTGCATGGACCACAAGTCTACTACTGGCAAAAAGAGTCTTCATCTTGCAGAAACCAGAATAAGCCCATCACAGATGGAGAAGACTGTCTCTGACGTAATCAATGATGCAAAAGAGATTGTGGCTAGGCTCAATGCCAAAAGTAAGTGAACAATGCTTTGACTGGAAGTGGCCCTGACGAACATAGTAGAGCCTCTTGAAAGAGGAGATAGTCCTGGTTGCTGGCGTGCTTTAAATTGACCAAGTAAAATGGTACTGACTGTTCAATGGGTTAAAACTTGAATTTGGACTTGACATAGTTTGCCAACTAATTCAAGCAAAACTCCCTCCTGTTGGCCAGGAATGAAGTGACACTAAAATACCACACTAGATAACTCTAGAATCCTAGTTTTGACTCGGAATTAGTTGAGAGCACCGACCACTTCCAAAGTTGGGCCAAAACAGCTGTTTTGGCTGTTGGAAACCAAAGTCTTTTTCCCTCACCCCAAGCTGATATAGCCTAAGAGCACTGTTATCTGGGAATATGGCAGAAACAATCTCTATGTACTAGACCTAAGTAATGTAAATGTTATGATAAAAAAAAAATGCCAGGTTTCCTTTTGTTGGCAATATTGGTGTAGTCTTCTTTCCAAGAAGACGATTATGATCTACAAAGTTCTAATGTTACCATGAGCTTTTCAGCTAAGGCTTTAGGAACTTTTGTTATATTTGCAGTCTGCCTAAGGCTGGAGAATAGACAATAGTATTTGGATCTGGAAGGGGCTGGAGAGATCATCTTATCCTAGCCCTTCCATTTTACAAATGAATTACCCTTTCCCAAAGAAAGGGAAGGTACCTGTCCAAGGTCATACACGCAGTAAACAGAGCAGGATTTGAGCCAGATTCCTCTGTCTCCAAATTCAATGCTCTTTCCCTCATGGCATGCTACCTTAGAATACATATTTGTATTTGTACTGATCTGTAGAAAGAACAGATGCCTTAAAGAGTAGCATTGAGTTGAGATCCTAAAAATGGAATTATTGCTATAAATAACCTAAACAGGTTAGAATTATTAAACATCTTAATGGTAAAAATTTTAGAGTAATCAACCTCTAAATTCAATGCAGTCATTTCTTGTGAAATAGAAACATCTCTTGAATTGAGCCTTTTTTTTAAAAATATAAATAAGGCAGAAGGAAAAATTAGAGGTGGTAAGTTTAATTGCTCTTGGTCCAAAGACTTGTCACTACCAGTACTACCTTCCCTTATTAGAGGCGATGCCTATCAACATCTTCTAGTTTAACTAATTATGTTTTTATTTTCAGCTTCAAGTGAGTCTGTCAGCCAAGAGAGAATGAGTGGACCACAGGAGGTACTTTTTACTAACAGTCTGAGTTCATTCAGATTCCATTGTGAAAACAAACAGTACTGGGTCTAATGTCTCAAATATATCTTGGTTTATAGCCTCCTATTAGAACTTGGGATTAGAACCTCTTCATTATGAGAGAAGTAATTGGCCTAGGTGTGTTGAACACAGCCCACAGTGGCCTTTTACAGACTTTCCACTACATATTGCCCTTCTACACTTTTTAAACCATTTTCTTTTAAATTCAAGAACTAATCCTGGTAGACTGAAGAAGGGCACTACAAATTCCTTTTTTTTTTTTTTAAAGTATATATTTGAAGGGGAACTAACTTGAATATATTGGTGTCACATTGAATATAGTGGTGTCACACTAATCAAAGGTGGAAAACTGAAGAGGGCAGAGTAAAGAGCTAGTGAAAAGTTTATGCAAAAAAAGGAATAAATACCAAAGCTAACCAATAAAAACAATAAACTTGAACCTGGTATAAAATCCAGGGAGCGAGCCACTATTAACAGGTGAAACATTTGACTAATTAAGAGGAAAACTTATCAGCAAGGTAAATCTGGGTAGCAGATGTAAAATACCAAGTTTTTTCATCTCCAAGAGAAATTCATACGCCTCTGCTCTGTACCAACTGATCACAACATTCAAAGCAGTTTTGGGAAGGGCTGGGGAGAAAATGGAGTCTCCTTTATTAAGTACCTACTATGTGCGAGGTGCTTTTAAAAATAATACCTCATGTGATCCTCAAAAACCTCTGAGGTACTATTTTTCATCTTCATTTTACAGCTGAGGAAAACTGAGGCAGAAATTGAGACTTGCCCAGAATCACACTGCTAGTAAATATCTGAGGTCAGATTTGAACTCCAGTCTTCTGACTCCAGGCCTAGAGCCCCTCAGCTACATGTATAAGGAAGGGAATAAAGTACAAGCAAAGGAAACATCAAGATCTTGGGAAGGACCAGCTAGTTTCTTCCCCCTAAGAATGGGAGGATTCCTTCAGAAGGACAATGGTGCCTTGTACCTGCCCCTTTTATCAGCCATTTGTTTTATACAACAGGACATACTCAAACCTCATTTATTTTTTTTTCTTCCCCATTTCCCCTCCACTGTAAGAGCCTTTTCTGTTTTGTGTTTTTTTTGTTTTGTTTTTTTTTGTGGGGTAATTTACCCCTTCTACCTCTCCCTTTCTCCTTCTCCTAGTATAATCCTCTCAATCTTATTCTCCAGATAGGACCCCTTCATCGTCAACTCACCTGGTGCCCTCTATCTATATATACGTACATATAATTCTTTCCCTCCAACTACCCTAATACTGACAAAGGTCTCATGAGTTACAAATATCATCTTTCCATGCAGGAATTTAAATAGTTCAACCTTAATAAGTCTTATGATTTCTCTTTCCTGTTTACCTCCTCATCTTCCACTTGAGTCTTGTATTTGAAAAGTTCAGTTTCCTATTCAGCTCTGGTCTTTTTATCAAGAATACTTGAAAGCCCTCTTTCACTGAATTTCCATTTTTTCCCCTGAAGGATTATACTCAGTTTTGCTGGGTAGGTGATTCTTGGTTGTAATCCTATCTCCTTTGCCCTCTGGAATATTATATTCCATGCCCTGCAGTCCCTTACAGTAGAAGCTGCTAAATCTTGTGTTATCCTGATTGTGTTTCCACAATACTTGAATTGTTTCCTTCTGGCTGCTTGTGATATTTTTTCCTTGACCTGGGAACTCTGGAATTTGGCTACAATATACCTAGGAGTTTTCCTTTGGGGATCTCTTTCAGGAGGAGACTGGTGGATTCTTTCAATTTCTATTTTGCCCTCTGGTTCTAAAATATCAGAGCAGTTTTCCTTGATAATTTCCTGAAAGATGTTTAGGCTTTTTTGGGGGGGGGGGGAATCATGGCTTTCAGATAGTCCAATAATTTTTAAATTCTCTCTCCTGGATCTATTTGCCAGGTCAGTTGTTTTTCCAATGAGATTTCATATTATTTTCTAATTTTTCATTCTTTTGGATTTGTTTTTACAGTGTCTTGATTTCTCAAAGTCACTAGCTTCCAATTGCTCTATTCTAATTTTTAAGGAAGTATTTTTTTTTTCCAGTTATCTTTTGGACTTTGTTTCCATTTGACCAATTCTGCTTTTTAGGGCATTCTTCTCCTCATTGGCTTTTTGGACCTCTTTAGCCATTTGGGTTAGGCTATTTTAAGGTGTTATTTTCTTCAGTATTTTTTGGGGGTCTCCTTTAGCAAGCTGTTGACTTGTTTTTCATGATTTTCTTGCAACCCTCTCATTTCTCTTCCCAGTTTTTCCTCTACTTCTCTTACTTGCTTCTCAATTCCTTTTGAGCTCTTCCAAGGCCTGGGACTGATTCATATTTTTCTTGGAGGCTTTGGATGTAGGAGCTTTGACTTTGTTGTCTTCTGTTTGTATGTTTTGATCTTCTTTGTCGCCAAAGTAAGAAAATAGTCTGACTCTTTTTGCGCTTCTTACTCGTGATCCTGGCCAATTACTTGAGTTTTAAACTTTGTTAAGGTGTAAGAGTCTGCTTCCAGTGTGGAGAATGTACTGTCCCAAGCTTTGGAGGTTTTGTACAGCTGTTTTCAGAGATATTTCTAGGGACCTATAAATTTTCAGTTCTTCCAGGGTGGTATGATAAAGGGCAAGGTGTTTCCTCTCTACTGCCACAACAAACTCCTCCTTGCCCCAGGACTGCCCCTCAGAACTGTGACCCAGATCCAAGCACAGGCAAAGCAAGAGATTCCTGCCTCACCACTGGCAAAGAGATCCCTGCAATCCTCTTCTGATCAGCCACTGGATTCCCCCTCAGTCTGTGGGCCAGAAGTTCAAGAGGCAGCCAAGGCCTGAGCTCAGGACTTGCAGCTGAAACCTAGCTTCTTTCTGTCTCTCTGTCTCTCTGTCTGACTGACTCTGTCTCTCTCTGGCTGGCTGTCTCTGGCTGGCTGACGCTGTCTCTGGCTGGCTGACGCTGTCT
>NW_020953936.1:4649859-4650943 GCF_900497805.2 Vombatus ursinus
CTGGCTGACGCTGTCTCTGGCTGGCTGACGCTGTCTCTGGCTGGCTGGCTGTCTCTGTCAGGCGCGCTCGGGCGCGTGCCCGCGCTCTCTGGCTCCAGCTCCGGCTCTGGCTGGTGCTCTGGCTCTGGCTCCTGACGCGGCCCCTGCAGTGATGAGCATGAGACCAGCTCAATGCTCTCTAACCCCGAGACACATGGATGAGGCAGGAGACATCAAGGTGGCAGAAGCTCCGTTTATTGAGTGCAGTTAGCTGACTTTTATGGCCCTAGTGATGCGTGTTCAAAGCGTGATCCCCCTGTGATAGCCAATCATCAGGTCTGCTGGAGCTTGTGTCAGGACTCATCTCCCAGTGAGAGGAGAGCCGAACCAACCGTGGGAGCTGCAGGTCAGCAAAGGAGAGGTCCTGGGAGACTTCCTTATTTTTGCCATGCAACTATGTTGTGACCCTCAGCTTCTACTGATAGAAGCTAGAACTCCCATGGGAAAGTTCCCTCAACAGAGCTCTTATGAGACCGTGAGACATTCACCCTAACAGGCTCCGGCTTGGCTGGCGCTCCGGCTCTGTCTGATGCTCTCGCTCTCTCACCTACTGCGGTCACAGACTTTTCCCACTTACCTTCTAAATTGTCATTGGCATTAGTAGGTTGAGGAGTCTGGAAACTGCTACAGCTGCCCACAATTCAGTCCTCTGAGGCCTGCTCCAGGGTAGCGGTGGCCTGCACACGCAAGAAGCACTGTGCTCTTCTCCTTGCCCAGCGCGATACACCTTTCTGACCAACCATCCAGGCTGTCTTTGGCTGGAAATTTGTTTCACTTGGTCTTTTCATGGGTTCTGCTGCTTTAGAATTTGTTTATGGCCACTTTTTTATAAGTATTTGGAGGGGTTTGGGAGAGGGCTCAAGCAAGTCACTGCTTTCCCTCAGCCATCTTGGCTCTGCCCCCCCTCGAACCTCATTTCTATAAGGAGTTGTCACAGCAAACTTTGTGAACCTCGGAGCCAACTCTATTCCTCCCATCCCAAACCTATTTTTTTTTCCCCCTCTGAATGCCATGTTTCACCACTACCATCAAACCCATGTTTTTA
>NW_020953936.1:4655943-4730060 GCF_900497805.2 Vombatus ursinus
GAAGGAATATAAGGAAAAAGACCTAGAATCAAAAGGTCATAGGTAAGAGCTGAAAGGAGTCTTGGAGGCATCCCTTTTTTCCTAGCAAAGGAAGAAACAAGGGGCTTGGGAAGTTTGAACTTTCCAAGCTCCAAGAGAAGCCAGGACTGAAACTTGGGTCTTGTGACTCCCAAGTTATGTGATCTTCCTCCAAAACTACAAAAAAGACCCCCAGAAGGAACAGAAGGAGATGGAACAGATAAGCTTAGAGCTAAGTTTATTATAGATTATGAAGAGGTATCCCAGATATAAATCATCTTTGCTGATCCTGCAGAAGCATAGGTTCTCCAGGCCAGGTGGCTCATATGAGAGAGGCAGGAAGAAAATGACTCGAGAGAAGGCCCTTGTGTGACAGTGGGCAAGTCACTTAACCTCAATTGCCTCACCAAAAAAAAAAGAGAGAGAGAAGGGCCTGACCTCCACAGGACCCTCTAAAACAGCCCAAAGGAAAAAGAGAGAGACAGCAAATAAGTAGCTGGTATTAGGAGGGGGGGAGAAGTAGGATGTCAATAGCAAGGACCCAGCACTCATTACATCAAGCTAATTCTAGCTATGGACTATAACAGTCCATTACAATGCCTCACAGGGGCAGCTAGGTGGCACAGTAGATAGAGCACTTGCCCTGGATCAAGACCCGAGTTCAAATCTGCCCTCAGACACTTGCTAGCTGTATGATCCTGGTCAAGACCAATTGCCTCCCCTCTGAAAAAAATTGACCTGGCATTATTGTAAAGGGGAGAATGTAATATTGTGGAAGGGGGTACATTTTTATCTGAAATAGTCTAGCTGACAAAGTACTGAAGCAGGATAACAGCAAGCAGAATAAAGAGATCCTTTCAGTCAACAGATCTTGACAACTTATTTTTCCTTTTGCTGTAATCCACCCCTCCCCCCAATCCAAAGATAACTTTTGAAACTGAGCAACTAGAAGAATGGCGATACTATCAACAGGAAATATAGTCCAAAGAAGGTCTTATACTTGCTAAAAACTTTAGAATTCACCTAATTTTGCAGATGATGATTGAGGTACAAAGCATCTTCCCCACAGTCCAATAGGGAGTAAGTAAGAGTTTAAACGAAGTCTTAACCCCCAATCCAGGACTCTTAAAATGTGTCAACCTTTTCCAATTGCGTACTGGATATCTGTATGAGTGAGTGTACAGCTTCTAAATCTACACAAAAGCAATTAAAGAGGAGGTGATAGAAGGCAGAGGATGTTATAAGGCCTCCCCCCCCCCCCCCCCCCAGAAAACTAGAATTTATGCAGCAACTGCATACTTACTAAGCTCTTTCTGTCCTAACTTTTTCTTGCAGCTCCTGGAAATCAGGGCTCTGGGCATGTCTCACAGCATTGCCCTGAAATTACAGTCAGCCTTCATGGACCTCATGCCTAAAGTCCGAGGTCTCCCAAGCAGCCTACAAGACAAGCTCCAACAGGCCTGTTATGACATGCAGGACCTTCATAACACCTTTTCCCTAAGTAATGGGTTTGAAGATCTAGACAAGCATCATCTGACCCAGAGCCAGTTTAAACTGACCCAAGCCCAGGGAAGTATAGAAGAGTTGTTTTGTTTCTTAGAGGATAGTATTCCTTCTGGATGGATCATAGGACCCCTTTCCCCCACCGAATATCCCTTCACAGGTAATGGCACTTCCTAAAGAAAAAAGTATCTTGAATTGTGATATGGAATCAGGCTGTGATACTTTCAGATTCCTGACAAGCAGTCTTGTGCTAGTTTATAGTTAACAACTGCACTCTGTAAACATTTCAGATTATGCAAATAAAGTTACATTGAAAATTAATTTATTCAGCCTTTGTGGGCTATTTAAATGTTTACATAGGAGATCATAGACTTGGGGCAGCTAGGGGTAGAGTGAAGGGCCTAGAGTCAGGAAGATGCAAAATCAAATATACCTTGGACCTTCAGTAGCTTCAATAGCTGTGTGACCCTGGGTGGATCATTGAACCCCTATTTGCCTCCATTTCCTCATCTGTAAAATGAGGATAATGGTACCTATCTCCCAGCCTTGGAGGGAGGACCAAATGAGAGAATAATTGTAGAGGGCTTGGCACAATGCCAGAGTGTGAGAGAGTGGTCCCTCCCACTGGGGGCCTATTGCAGGCCATGAATTTCCTTGTTCTCTATCACCACTCCCCCTCCATTGAAGGGGAAGGAGCAGCAGGATGCAGAAAATCCAAAGGCCCTTGCTGCAAAGTGACCTATTTTGGAGATAATGAGATTAGTTCTTGAGGGTTTTAGTTTAGGGCAAAGTATTAGTTCCTTGTGGCTTCTTTTCTCAGCACAGACAGTAAAGCTTAAACTAGTGATTCTAAATAACTTATAAAATGCTCTCAGCCTGTAGGTGATTGATTGATTGCCAAATTAAGGAGACAACATCCAGCCAGTTGAACTTCATATAATCAATTATCCAAAAGTTCCTCCCCCCCACCCTAATCAGAGTATTACAAACACCAACTTGGGACACAATTTTTTTTTTCTGGTCTAGTAACATTTTTTAAAAAGCAAATAACCAGCAAAAATGTAAAATGGCAGAGAGACACTTAAATGTGCTACTATCAGAAGGCAACAAAACAAAAGAGAGAATGAATGTAATTCTTCATTGTTCCAGCACTTTCTCACTATCCAAAAATGAGCAGCCCCATGTGCTATGGGGCTTAAAGTTGCCTCTTTCAGCTGCTCCCTTCTCTAATTCATCAGTTCACCCCTTTCCTAAGATTTTTTTAAAAATTGTCGCTGAAGTAGAAAACTGTTCAGATCCCAGAGTCCTTTAATATCCTCTCTGGCTAGAAAAGAAGTAAAACTCCCAGGATCTTTCTTATTTAGGCCACCTCAAAAGGCACCCAGCAGCACAGGCAACATCACCATAAAGGGTAGAGTCGGCAATTAATCTGTTTTGAGAATCTGTTGTGGGTAAGCTGGCCTGGACATGTGGTTTAGTGTAAAGAATTATTGACTTGGCTTCCCACCACCTCCATGTTCCTTCTAGCTGTTTCCAGGGGATGAAGGTCACAGTTCCCCCACAGCATAGGCCCTATGAAAGTGGGACACCTTTCCCCTCCCCTCTTTTGTCCCAGCTCCAACAAAGGAGCTTGGGGTCTCTTCTGTGTTTGTCCATCTCTGTTTCAGGTGCTGGTGGTTAACCCACACCAAACTTGAGCCATGATGGCAACCTTGGAGCCAGTACTACAGGTGGGATGAAGTACGTCCCAAATTTTTGTGAGAACTCCATGGAATTCGAAAACTCAGTGTGGCCTAAAATGAGAAGCCTATTTTCTTTACCTGTCTTTGCTCTTTCTTTTACTCATTGGGTTGAAAAAAGCCCTTTAAAGATAAGCAAGGTGTGAGATATTTGGTAATTTCTGTAAGAGATTTATCTTCTGCAAAATTTTATTTTGGGTAATATAACACTGGCTACCCTGACCCTCAATGGCTGAAAGTCAACTATGTTACATTTCACCTCCTCCAGGCTTCAATACCCTTAATGAGGTTGGGTGTGCCTAGGCTCTCAGTGAAGGTATGCCCCCAAGTGTATGTGTATTGGGGGGAGGGCGGCTCCCCTACACTCATTTGCACTTAACCACTCTCAGTTTAGCTTTTACAAAGAAACATTTACTTCAAAGGAATAATCAAACATATGAACTTTCCCACATGAGAGGAATCATTCTTCCCTTCCTCACACACATCAGTCTTTGGACAGGAGAAAGGAATTAGGTTCACTATTCAATTCCATTAGAGCACAGTCCTAGTTTCAAGTTCAAAATCTGTTTTGGGTTTCAGTCCAGGCACCCTGGCTTTTCCAGGTTTCTCTGCCAGGCTGGCTAGATACAGCAGCCCACCTGGAAGCCTGACTCCAAGGTCACCACGGCTGGGTTTCCCAGTCCAGCGGCTATCATCACTGGCCCCTGCAACAGAGGGCAAACAGAACTGTAACAAAACAACCAGACTCATTTCTTGCAGGCAGGCTAAGCAAGCACATGGGAAGAAGGTCTTCTACCTTCTGGTTCAACTTGTGACACATGAGTTGTAAGTGAAGTATAGTCTTCAACTTCTGGATGCAATAGGGAAAACCAGGCAGAAAGATCTCAAGACTGTCCCTGTCTGGTCAGACATAGCCCATTCTGTTTGGGTCAACGAAAGGAGATCCCCTCCTACCCATCTAACCCATGTTAGATGATCTGGGCATGTTCCAAGCCCCATTACAGGAATAATTGTGATCTTCATCTGTACATGTGGGATTGCATGATACCATATTATCAGCTGTTTGGAAACTTACTGTTATGATACTGGGGAAGCAAGTGAAAGGACATTGCACCAGACAGAACTGCTCTCAATTTGGGACGAGGACTGCATTAAAAATGTGGCCTTGCCAATTTGCCAGGGACAGCTAATTTCAAATGGGGAAATGTGTAAGGAGGCTTGACCAGATCACCTAACATGGAAGTACCAGGATTCTCAGAATTCCCCTAGCTCAAGGATGGGAGATCCCTCCTTTGATTGGCTTCATAATCAGAAGAGGTTGTACCTTTACATTTAGCCGGACTGGGATAATTTCTGTCCTGCTCATTCTTCTCTGCTGCTTCCAGGAGGTAAAGGTAACAGTTCACCCATAACATGAGCCCCACAATATCCCCTTCCCTCTCCTACTCTGGCTCCAAGAAATGGGTCTAGGGTCTCTGTTCTGTGTGGTTTGCCCTGCTCAATTTCAGATGATCTCCCTCTGAACCTGGGTGCTCAAGTCATGGCAAACTTGAAGTCAAAACTGCAGGTGGGATGGTGCAGACAGCCAGCTCAGGAGGAAAACCTTGAAAAGCCAGGGGGCCAGAATTTGGTCCCTAGGGGGTCGAGACCTAGAATTGAGGACTATGCTACATTGGAACTGAGCTGAACTGTGAACCTAACCACCTCCCTGCCCTGTGATGCCTCCCTCCCTTCCACTGAGGTGGTACAAGGTGTGAGGAGGGCTACACCTTGCAAGTTTTGGGGGGGGAAGGCAGTGGCTGTCTATTTGACGTTCAACCTTTGAAGTTCATAACTTTGTAAGCTTTTCTTTTAATCACGGACGTGAAATCAAGACTTTGGATCTAGTTCCAGGTCACTCATATATTAGTTTGTGTGACTGGCAAGTCATTTACCTCTTAATCTCTCAGTCTTTAAAAGGGAAGGAGAGTGGACTAGACGGTCTATAATGTCTTTTCCAGCTCTAACATAGGATTGCTGTATTTGCATGCTCTGGTCAAAGGGGACAGTTATGATTAGTTGGGTACAGCCAAAGCAAGGAAGCTTCTAGGGACCAGATGATCAGTCTCCATGATAATGAAGACCAGGCAGTATAATTTGGAAGCCAAACAGAGCATGGTTTTTCTCAATCATGGGGCAAGGGCTGGATTTCTTCAGGCCCTAAACTGGGAATTCAGAAGTGGAGACATCTAAACTTCTTATATGCTAAAACCCAGTAACACTTATTTGTGGGGTGAGAGGGGTGCCCTTCCATCCCAGTTGGGGAAACAGGTTCTAGAAGGAAAAATGCTTAATGGTCTTGTCAAAGAGAATCTGTCAGAAGAAGAGGAAGGGAATAAGCATTTACATAGTACCTACTCTGCTTGGCACTCAGGAATAGGCAAGAATACAGTCCAGACAAGATTCTCCTTTCAAAGTCAAGAACTGCAGGGCAGCTAGGTGGTGTGGTGGATAAAGCACCGGCCCTGGATTCAGGAGGACCCGAGTTCAATTATCAACCTCAGACAACACTTGCCAAGGGTCACACAGCTAGTAAGTCACTTAACCCCATTGCCTAACACACACAAAAAAAGGAAGTTAAGAACTAGAACAAATAAGGGAAATTAAAAGTGAGGCTTGATTACCCATGTTTTTATTCCTAGCACCAGCTGTCACTTGTTACATTTCCTTTTTCTTTATTTTAATGCACTTATTGGTTACCCTCTAGTGTTCACTGGTTACCTCTTGGATGCTTAAAGTTTTTGTGTGCTGCTATCAGGGGGCAGGGAAAGGGAGGAGGGAAAATATTCTGGGGCTGTCCCACAGTATAAATTGGGGGATGGAAACTCAGGTCTGAGGGGTAATGGCAGTGAGAAACTGGTAGGGAGTATTAGTGAGCACTATTATAATGGTATGGTAATTATAACTAAATGGTAATTATAATTAAAAGCTACCAAAACACAGGGACAGTGGAGTTCAATGGACCTATGGCATCATAAAGTTGCTGTTCCTCATACTATAAAGGAAGAAAAGACAAATCTCAACATAGTCATCTATATGATTTTTAGCCTAGGAAACTTTATCAGGTAGGTATCAATGTCAGTTCAGGAAAGTTCCTGAGAAGAGCAGATTTTTTTTTTCCTGAACTGGCAGAGGTTTAAGGTAAATCAGGTTGTTCATAAGCATCATTTAATAAGTAGTTTCTGTCACTGCTCAAGACAGTTTTGACCCAAACATGACCCAGGCACCCATAATAGGTGCACAGATACTCAGGATACTCCTCCCTCCCCCAGCATACCCACCCCCAACCTCCCCAGATCACCTTTTGGCAAACACCTCTTAGAAGGCTCCAAGAGCCCAACTGTCCTTTCATTTCTATTTCCAGTTGCATAGGATTGAATAGGCATGGATGAGTTTCAATTAGCACCACACCTCACTGTCTTTCACTCCAAACCCACCACTTTTTCACATTTACTTCTGTAGAGGGCACCACCATCCTTCCAGGAACCCAGGTTTACAACCTTGGTGTCATCCTTGACACCTCACTACATATTACTACTATATATTAAAGCAATTGGCAAATCTTGTTTCTAATTCTACAATATCTCTCAAATCTGTCCTCTTCTCTCCACTCACATAACCAGTACTCTAGGCTAAGCCCTTATCACCTCTCACCTGGACACCTGCAACAGCAGCCTATTTGGTCTTCCTGCCTCAAGTCTCTCCCCTTTTGATCTAATTTACTTACACCCAAGCTGCCAAAGTGATATTTCTAAAGCTTAGGTCTACTGTACTTCCCTGCTGAATAAACTACAGGGGCTCTTCTGGAGAATAAAATAATGGTCTTCTGTGTTGTAATTTTAAAGCCTTTTATAAGCTTACATTTAACACTGCCTCTGGGCTACTCTAACTCACCCTCATAGATTGGGTCCCCAAAAGGATAAATGCTACATTGGGTTGTGAGGGTAATTCTGTGGGTGCATACTCCTACAACTCATAAGCTTCCCATCAATTAGCCTGAAGATACAATTAGCTGTTAGCAAAGGCATTTACTAAGAAAGCATGGCAAAACCAGTGGTTATAAAACTTTCCTTTCCATAAACCTGGAGTATACTTTCCCATACATAGATATGCAGTGTGCATGGGAAGAGTGGGCAGTAGTAGCAAGGCACAGGTAAAGGGAAAGTGGCAAAGGCAACTCATAACTCCTGTAACTGCAAGACCTAAAACCCTAAGAGTCCTAGGTGGGTCCCTTGGGTGCAGAGTTGGCTGCCAAGTGTCCCGTTTCTCAAAGCTGCTTCCTCCCTTGGGTGACTGTACCCATGTTTGTCCTGAGTACATCTCTGTTTCCAGCTGGATGTAATGTCTCCTACTGGTTGAGAAGCCCCCCTTCAAAATTACATGGAAGGTTGGGGGGCAGAGAAGAGAATCCACCAGGTCTTAAGACTTGCTTGCTTTCTTCTCTCCAGAGCTTAGCTATTTAAAGCTTCTGTGGGTGAATAATTAATTTGCTTGCTTTGCTAAACATGTTTCTTATCAGGGAACACCATCATAAAGGGGTCAGTGGGTGTATATACCTTATTCCTCTTATGTGGCCTTTATTTTTTATAATTACACCAACTGAAGGGAAAGGATCTCCTTCCTTTACATACATTAATCGTGGTCCAAACTGGTTTTCCTACTCCTCACATATGATAATCCATCTCTCATCCCTGTGCCTTTATACTGCGCTTCCTCATTATTTGTTTCTTAGGATTCTTTACACCATGTTCTACAGGAAACCATTTTTGATCTCCCAGCTACTAGTGCTCTCCCTCCCTCAGAAAACTACCTTGAATTGTTTTATATAAGGACTGTATGGACTTATTCTATGTTATCTCCCTTTGCAGAATGTTAAGTTCTTTTTCAGTGAAGGTCCTGTTCCATTTCTGTTTTTGTATTTGCAGCACTTAGTCCGTTGCTGGAACTTAATAACACACTTGTTGATTTAGCATGGGAGAGAACTTCCAAATCAAGGAGATCAGACACATTTTGAAAATTTAAGAGATTCAACTCCTTGGTTTTAACTGACGCGGCCGCTGCAGTGATGAGCATGAGACCAGCTTAATGCTCTGTAACCCCGAGACGCATGGATGAGGCAGGAGACATCAAGGTGGCAGAAGCTCCGTTTATTGAGTGCAGTTAGCTGACTTTTATGGCCCTAGTGATGCATGTTCAAAGCGTGATCCCCCTGTGATAGCCAATCATCAAGTCTGCTGGAGCTCGTGTCAGGACTCATCTCCCAGTGAGAGGAGAGCCGAACCAACCGTGGGAGCTGCATGTCAGCAAAGGAGAGGTCCTGGGAGACTTCCTTATTTTTGCCACGCAACTATGTTGTGACCCTCAGCTTCTACTGATAGAAGCTAGAACTCCCATGGGAAAGTTCCCTCAACAGAGCTCTCATGAGACCATGAGACATTCACCCTAACATTAACATCTACGAAATTCACTGAACCACATTTATGAAGCAAGCCACAAAAAGGATGCTATATGCAGTTGAAAAAAGATATGAGAAAAGAGACATTGCCTTACACTGCAAAACAATCGCAGAGCTCAAGAACTCAAAATAAACTGCAAGCGGCATGAAACAAGTTTATTCTCAATTTCTGTCCCCTAAAGGCAAACCTCTCTGCTGCCGCACAGTTCACTCAGGGTTTAACAGTGTCAGTGTCTTACGTGTAGATGTTCAAATGTTTGACAGATGAATAATGAAGGTTCTGAGGCATAGTTATATAAGCCAAGCGGCTAGTTATATCCACGTGTGGAAAAACTGGGAGTGGTTCACATTTTTAAATAATTTCTAACCACACTAGCAGCTAGGTGGCACAGAGGATAGATTGTAAGGCCTTGAGTCAGGAAGACTCCTCTTTCTGAGTTCCAATCCTGCCTGTTACACTTACTAGCCATGTGATCCTGGGCAAGTCACTTCACCCTGTTTGCCTCAGTTTCCTCATCTGTAAAATGAGCTGGAGAAGGAAATGACAAATCACTCCAGTTATCTTTGCCAAGAAATTCCAAACGGGGTCATGAAAAGTTGGACATGATTGAAATGACTGAATAACAACAATCAATAAACCACACATATACAATTTAAAGCAAATCTGAAAGAAATTTTTTTGCTGATTGGATTGTACCAATATAATAAGAATAATGACAACACACAAGTAATTAAAAAAAAAAACCCCAAAATGAAGCCAAATACTATGTAATACTACAGGCCAATTTTGTCCTCGGAGAAGAAATGAGAAAAAAATATTTCCTTAGATAAGGGAATATGGATACAGAATGTTGCAAATTCTGTCATACTTGGTAGTCAGTTGTTTTTTCTTAACTATTTTTCTTTGTTACAAAGGAAGGATCAGGGGAACAGGAGGTTATCCAGAAATGACTGTAATATAAAAACTAAAGCCACCATTAAAACTTTTTTTTTCCAACAGGAAGAAAAATTCAAGCCCCTAACCTCCTACCATCTTTTTACTAAACTTTACCTATTATTTTGAAAGACTTCACAACTCTGATCATACTAATGACAAATTACAAGTCCAAAATACCAAAGATAAAATATACCACTCACTTTTTGCCAGAGGTGGTGAATTTAAAATGCAAAAAGAACACATTTTCAGGCTTGGCCAATATGGAAATTTCTTTTGCTGGACAATGAATGTTTGTGATGAGGATTTCATTTATTCACTTTTTTGTTCAATGTGGGGCCAAGGTATGGGTAATGGAGAAAAGCATATAAAAAAAAATATCATTAGCTGTTATAAGAACTACTTAACCTTAATTTTTTTTTTCACTCCCTAAGCTAAGTAGAAAACAACCTTCAATTTGACAAAGAAACATTTTTTTTTAGTCTTAAAAGCTTCTGAGTCAGGGTTTCTAAGCCCCTCATTATGCAAATGTACCAGTGCAGCCTTTGTGATCCTTCCCTGTTGTTTCATCTACCCCTTCACTATGGTTCTTAATTTTCTTTCCAATTCCCAATTTTTCTCCTACTTCTCTTACCTGATTTTCAAAATCCTTTTCGAGATCTTCCATGGCCTGAGACCAATTCATATTTTTCTTGGGGGTTTTGGATGTAGGAGCTTTGACTTTGTTGTCTTCTTCTGAGTGGTTCTGATATTTCTTGTCACCAAGGTAAGTTTCTATTGTCTGAGGTTTTTTTTCCCTTTGTTTGCCTATTTTCCAAGCCAATTACTTTACTTTTTAACTCGGTTAAGGTAGGGCTCTGCTTCCAGTGTGGAGGTGTACTGTTCCAAGCTTCAAGGGTTTGGTGCAGCTGTTTTCAGAGATACTTCTAGGGACTTGTAAGTTTTCAGTTCTTCCAAGGTGGTATGATCTGAGGAGAGGTGTTTACTGGTCTCCTGACCTGTGCTCTGGTGTGCAAATGACCACAAGCATTCTTTCCTGCCCTGGAACTGTGAGGAGGGTCCCCTCTCCACTGCTGCCACAAGCTCTGCTATGCTAGTGCTCCTCCTCAACCCAGGACTGCCACCTAGGATTGCAACTGGGATCCAAGTATGGGCAAAACAACAGAGTCCTGCCTCAGTGCCAGCAAAGAGACCCCCTATAATCTCTTTCTGATCCGTTGTTTGATCCTCTTACCTTCTGTGGGCTGAGAGCTCCAGAAGCAGCTGCTCCCACTGCCTCCACCCCCGCTCTGGGACTGTGCTGGGGCCAGGGCTAGACTGCACTCCTCTCTCACCCAGGTCCAACAGCCCTTTCTGACTGCCCTTCTAAGTTGTCTTTGGCACTTGTGGGTTGAGAAATATGGAAACCACCACAGCTGCCAGTGATTCAGTTCCCTGAGGCCTGCTTTGGGTTTGCTGCAGCCCGGTCTAAGCTGACTTGGCCTGCGCTGGATTGTGGTCCTCTCAGCCTGGTGCAACAGACCTTTCCTGTCAACCATTCAGGTTGTCTTGAGCTGGAAATTTGTTTCACTCTCTCTTTTTTGTGTCTGCTGCTCTAGAAATTTGTTTAGAATCATTCTTTACAGGTATTTGGACGGGTTTGGGGGACAGCTCAAGAGAGTCCCCGTCTTTACTCTGCCATCTTGGCTCTTCCCCAGCTCTTTCAAATTCCAAGGACTTGACTTTACCTTCTTACCTAGGAAAGCACCTTCTTTCCATGAAGCCCTTTGTTTTCTACAAATCAATCTGCATCTACATTTGAATCTGCTTCATGCCTCATGTCCTAGCCCTGCTCTTCCCCCAGATCCAATCCATCTCTACCTATCCCAACACCACTTTCTACTCTGCTCATTGAAAAGCTCCTATTATTTTAACACTCTCCTACAACTTTGATCTTTTCCCTCAGTGTTCCATTTCTCTTCTAGCACTAACTGAAATCTGGTGTTTCCTTGAAGACATATGATACTTCACAAGCAACTCTCTCCAGTGGAAGGTGTGTCTTCTCTCATTCTTTGCACTCTCTGAGGGAGAGGGAGGTATATTCTACTTTATTTCATTTGTTTGAGGACTTGGAGGAGGTTTCATAATAAGAATCAGACAGGCTAGTAAATGCTTAAAACAACAGATCTTTATTGTGTTTTAACTCACACAAAGAAGATTTAAAGATCCCTGTGAGTAAAAAAACAAGGGAAGGAAATTAACTAGGATAGCTCCCCAACACCTCTGAATCTGGGACAAGGGAGGGACACAATCAATTCAACTTGATAACTTAGGAAAGCCAGGGATTTTGGGAAAGTCTTCTTTTGAATTCATCTGACTGGCTTCTCTTTTCTGATGTCACAGTAAGGGAAACACTAAGGAATGGCCCAAAACCCAAGCCCTACAAGCATGTGGCACAGAAGTTGTCAGAAAAGGAAAGAATGAAGAAGCCAGTAGAAGAGTACATTTCTAGAGTAGAGGCTAGATTCAAAAGAAAAAAAAAAGATGTCTCGAATTAAAACAGAAGGTTTAAAATGCTCCTTTCCCCCCACCACTACTTCCATACTACAACTTCAAGTCACTCAAATTTATAGCAATGATATGAACTTCAAGACAGGTGAAATGGTTTGAGTGATAGAAACCAGTAAGTCATGACTTACAACAGGAAAACTTTCCTGCTTCACACACACACACACACGAAGGTTCATAGGATCAGAGACCTAAAGCTGGAAGGTACTTACAACCCCCTTATTTTAAAGATGGTGAAATGGAAGCCCAGATAAGTTAAGTGACTGGGACAGGTTTGGAACAGGCCAGTCTAGTGGTTCAGGTTTGATAACAGAATGAAATGAAACATTAATTGGTCATCTAACATTTACCAATAGCATGAAAGAATATACAACAAGGATTCAGCATTGATTCAGCTGGGTATAGCTTGCTTTCTCTGCATTTGCCCTGATGGTTTGCTGGTCAAAAGCGAGTATTAAACCTGAGAAGCCCCTGACTCTTTGTGGGCTGGGCTTTTGTAGTTAGGCAACATGAAGGTGTATCAACAGTTGAGAGACTTAGTTCCTTGGACCACTTAAATCTAGAGAATGATTTCATTGCTTTTTAGGGAAAATCTAGCCTAGATTATATGTGAAGTCCTAAGCAGATGTTACTTCTACCATACTAACTTAAAACCTTTCTCCTACAATATCCCACAGCATTCTAATTGATCTCTTCAGTACAATTCATCATATTCACACTTGTCTTTTAGCTATACGGGCACTTTTCTTCATCCCTCAACTAGTCCCGAGGCAGGTATTATTTCTTAAAAAAAAAATAGCCTTCAGAATTTTAGCACAGTATCTTCAACACAATAATCAAGGGTTTAATAAATATTTGTTTATTTGACCAGCAAAGCCAGAGAAACATAAATTTTAAACATTATATATTCATGCTGCTTCACCTCCATAGGGCCCTCACTGTAGCCCCTTTATTAATATACCAATTATCCCACAGCAAGTATCTTAAACCTGCTGTTTTCTCAAGCCTCCAACCTCAGGCCTATTTCCTACTGGTGGCTGACTTCAGTTCCTACTTTACTAGGAAGATCAAGGCTCTACAAGTTTTCCTTCCTTTCATAGTGAATAGGGCCTACTTCAGAAAGACCAGTTTCAAATCCTCCCAGAGACACTTAATGGCTATATGACCTCCTGAGCAAGTCATTTAACCTCTTTATGGGTTAGTTTTCTTAAATATGAGGGAGTTAGACCAGATGGCTTGTAGGGTACTTTTCAGCTCTAAATCTATGATCCTATGATTCTTCAAAAATTAATTACCTACCTCCATTTCCTTTAATGACTCAATTCAACCCTCAAACTAGTTCTGTCCTTATTACACAAAAATTTCTATCATGAAAGTAACTAATTGCTTTTTTTTTTAATCACAAAGAATGGGGCTTCCATTCTCACCAAGGCTGGAAATGCCACGTATACTCATGGGCCTCAATTCTACTCCTGATTGACCCAAGAGTTCCAACTTGAGCTGATCTGTCCTTCATTCAGTAAACTAGAGGTCCACTCTTCCCTGGGGTTCACTGTACTGCTGATGAACTTATTGAGGTCACACAATCAGTATAATCCACTATAGTTCAGAACTCCCAAGATCAAGAGACCTGCCAGCCTCAGCCTCCCCAGTAACTTGCATGACAGGCATGCATCATCATTCCGGGTCAACTGCCTCCTGTCAAATACAATGGCCTTTTCTTAAACCTCCACTTCACAACGTGAACTACTCTTTCCTTCTGAACATTCTTTGTACAGTTGGTTTCTATGTCACTGTACTCTTCTGGTTTTTCTCATTCTTTCTGACTGTTCTCTGGGTTTTCTTCCTACCCTTAGTACTACAGGCCATCCCTGAGGCTCTGGCCTCAGTCTTCTTCTCTTTCTGTACTTCATCTTTCACTAGTCTCCCTCACTCCTGTCAGAGGCTTTGCTACCTTTGTCACTTAAATCTAAATTGGCTTTTGAGGCCTTGGTCTATCTCCAGATTCAAATTTCTAATTAATTATTAGACAGATATACTTAGTTGGTGTTGAGTTTATCGTCTTTCCTCTAAAACATGCTCCTCTTCCTGACTTCCTTGTTGGGAGTGACATCACATACTTCTGTTTAGCATCTTCTCTTGTTCATTTTTAAATTTTGTTCATTTGATTTTCTCCCTGTTCTTTTCAATCATGACGGCTAAAGGTTTTCATTTTGTTAGTCTTTTCAAAAAAGCTTTTAGTGTTGGTTTTAATAGTTCTATAGTTGCGTGTGTGTGTTTTGAATTTATCTTTTTCCTAGATTTATCTTTTTCAAGATTTGCTCCATTATGATTATTTTTGATTTACTTGTGTTTCTAATTCAAAAAATTACATATTTACTTGTGTAATCCTCTTTTCCTAACAAATGTTTATAGAAATAAAATTTTTCCTTCAAGGATGGCTTTAGTTGCATCTAAAAAATTCTGATATGTTCTCAATCATCATTGTCTTTAATACAATTATTGTTTTTATGGTTTATTTTTTGACCCATTTATTATTCAGGATGTCATTATTAAGTCCTCATTTAGGTTTATGCCTTTTGCTTGTGCTCTTATCATTGATCATTATTTTTGTTGTGTCATGTTTGAAAAGGATGTGCTTAACATTTCTGCTTTTTAAAAAATTATAAGTTTTATAACCTAGTATGTGATTTTTTTATTTCTATAAAAATGCCATGTGATGCTAAACAATATGTAGATTCTTGAATGTTCCCATTCAGGAGACCTTTTAAGTTTTTGTGCTCTAAATTCTCCCACAATTTACTTATTTTTGTATTTTCAATTTTGTTTATCTTTGTTCTGATTAGTCCAACTTTGAGAGGAATGTTAAAGTCTCCTACTATTATTGAGTTACTCTCTAAGTCTTTCTGCAATTCAGTTAACTTTTCCTTTATGAATTCAGATGCTATGTTATTTGGTATGGATGTGTGTAATAATGACATTGGTTCATTGTCTACGGTTTTTTTAAGTATAAAGTACTTAATTTGTTTTTCTGTTTATGTTATGAATTTATTTTTGCTTTGTCTAACAGAATGAATGCAATTCCTACTTTTAAAAAAATATTGCTAATTTTTTTCCAATCTCTCATTTTGAGCTTTTATTTTTCTTTGCTTTATAAATATGTTCTTTGTAAATAATACATTGTGGGCTCTTGTTCTTTTATCCATTCTGCCACACTTATTTTATTGGATTATTTAGTACAGTCACATTCAAAGTAATGAGAGTTAGGTTTTTGTTTCCTTCCATTTGTTTCTTCAGTATTATTTAGATTTAAAAATTTCCCTTCCTCTTTAAAGTAAATACCCTGTCCCTGAAATTAATTTTTCCATAAAGTACTGGGATGCAACTCTATTCCTAAAGGTTCTCTCTCTCCTCCAATTCCCCTCTCCTCCAATTCCCCTCTCCTACTTGCTCACCCTTTCCCTAATTTAGGGATTTTACTTAAACTATTTATTTTTAATTTAGCATTGATCTCTCTTCTTCTTTTGTCTTTTCTTTCCCATCTCTGTTAAGTGGTTAATTCAAAATTTCTCTTCTTGTCCTCTCTTCTAACTTATTGTTTACTAAGCCTTTTCCTAAGTTTTTCTTGCCTTTATTCTCTTTTTATACTCTCCCCTTCTAGTACATTCTATAATTTTATTCTCTGATTAATGGATTTCACAGAACCATCAAATCACAGAAATGGACATGCATGACTAAAGCTCAGCAGAAAAACTAGAGCTAAATATAAAGATCTGAGAATCACTGAAAAGAGATGTTAACTGAACCCATGGGAGCGAATGAGATCACCACATGAGACAGTATTCAGCAGTGGCCATACATAAGGATTCCTTCAGGCACATATTAACTTAGAAAAACACATATCAGCATTATCTATGTTTTACTGTATTTCTGTTAAAATTTCCCAATTCCATTTTAATCTGGTTCTGTTGCCTTTAGGAGTGTTGTTGGCGATATGTTCCTACAGGCAACCTACAGGAACAGATAGTTCCTACAGGCCTACAGAAGTGTTTGTCATCTCTGTTAAAGAGCAAGGGTTCTTAACAATTTTAGTGTCATAGTCCCTTTCAGAAGTATATTGAAGCCTACGGATCCTTTCTCAGAATAATGTTTTTAAATCCATCAAATAAAATACATAGGATTACAAAAGAAACCAATTATAATCAAATAAAGATCTATTTATTTTATTTATTTTTTTTTTTAGGCAATTGCGGTTAAGTGACTTGCCCACGGTCACACAGGTAGTAAGTGTCAAGTGTTTGGTCTGAGGCCGGATTTGAACTCAGGTCCTCCTGAATTCAGGGCCAACGCTCTATCCACTGCACCACCGAGCTGCCCCCAAAGATATATTTTTTTTCCCATCCAAGTTCACAGATCTCCTGAAATCTATCGACCCTATTAAAGCCAACAGATCCATAGGTTGAGGACCTCTGGAACAGAGAGAAAAGAGAAGGCAGCTTAAAACTGACCCTTAGGAGGCACCTACTATTAATGGGCATGAGAGAGCTCAGATAGGAAGAAGGAGAATAAGACACAAGAGAATAGTGTCACAAAAATCTAGAAAAGAGAGAGTATCCTGTAGGATATAATAATCAACAATGTCAAAAGATATAAAGAAGCAAAAAGGATTAAGACTGAGAAAAAGTCATTAGACTTGCTTAAGGACAGATTAGTACATTAATCCTTAGTACTTAAGGACAGCTAGTGTATACTAGAAGTAGAACTTGAACCCAAACCTTTCTGACTCCAAGACCAACTCTCTACATACCATACCATTTGCGTATAATTTTCTCTAGTGGATTGTTAACTTAAAAACAGGGGTCATATCTTAATTATTTTTTAATCTCCTCCAGCACATAGCAAAGTGTCTTACATGAAGCAGAAACATATTTGCTGAATGAATGAAAATCAAAAGAAAGGAACCTCTCTTTGGGAGTGCTTAGATAGATTTATAAAATGGAGGTCCCCAATCTTTCATGAGGAAGAGCAACTTTTCCATTTTCCTAAAACTTTAATAGTATTTATAAAGGAGAGAGAAGGGAAGAGGTAGGGCTATCTGCTCATGTAACTCCATTGCTCAAGAAGTTTCAGTGGCTCCCTATTGTTGTTGTTCAGTTGTTTCCGACTTTTTGTGACCCTGTTTGGGGTTTTCTTGGCAAAGACACTGAAGTGGTTTGCCATTTCCTTCTCCAGCTCATTTTAAAGATGAGGAAACTGAGGCAAACAGAGGTTGAATGTCTTACCTAAGATCACATAGCTATTAAGTGTCTAAGGCTGAATTTGAACTCAGTTCTTCCTGACTCTAGGTATAACACTCTACCTACTGTGCAACTGGAACCCATGACTACCTTCAAGACTCAATTCAAACTCTACTTCTATCACATCTTTCCTGACTCTCCTGTTCTTCCCATCCCTGAACTTTGCATATACTTATCTGTTTACACGTCATTTACCACCAGTAGGATGTAAATTCCCTGAAGCTAGGGACTGTTTCTTTTTTGTCTTTGAATCCCTAGCACCTGGTACATGGCAGGCATTTAATAAATGCTTATTGAATAGAAATAACAGTAAAGTCCCTAATTCAAGTAGAGAAGGGACACCTGTTGCCCTGAATCCAACTTAATCTGTCTTCTTGAGTTGCCATGTTTTCTAGAAACATTGGACTACAGTGTGCTAGAGGCCCTAAACATGTCAAGGACAAGTGACCCACCCCACCCCACCCTCTCCCAGGACTGACACAATTTGCTGTTTGCACCTCAAGCAGGACTCCCTGTGTCCTTGGGAGTCAAGATAGGCACCGGTCTGCAACAGGCTAAGAAACTATTTGTGTAACTGGGACCCTTGTAGATAAGCAGACCCTCCTATCTTTACAGTCTAGCAGTCCACAAGGGAAAAGAATACTGCTTTTGCCATCACCTTGCTCCTCCCCTTTGGGAGGGGTTTTGTCCTTTTCCCACCTTTACTGCACCTTTCCCTCTCCCATGCCACTCCCATTTAGGAGGAGATCTTTTTTCCCCTCATCTTTCTTTTCTTGTACTGTCATAAATATGCATACTTCGGTTTGGATTATAAACTAAGGGTTCCAAATACATGTTCATTTCTCTTGTAATAAACCTAGCTATCCCATAAGTTTCATGAACTTGTGATTGCTTGTTTACGACTGGTAGTAGCAAATCACAGAGAGGACACTGTGATAAAGAGGGTGACATGGGAACAAAATAGCATGAACTAGTTTAGTAATCCACAGGCAAGATTTTACGAGTCCCAGATAGTTCCTGATCAACTAATTGGGAATTCTTGCTCTAGAGTGTTCTATGAATTCTCCTCCACTTATTATGGAAAACCAAAACAATTTGAAGTCATGCCAAGAGGCCTAGTGCATTAAGAAGATTATTTTTTGTTAAGCTGATTAGTTGCATCCGCTCTTTGTGATCCCATTTAGGGTTTTTTTTGGCAAAGATACTGAAATAGTTTGCCAGTTCCTCCTTTAGCTCATTTTACAGATAAGGAAACTGAGGTAAAAAGGTTTAAGTGACTTGCCAAGGGTTACACTGCTACTAAGTGTCTGAGGCCAAATTTGAATTCAGGTCCTCCTGACTCCAGGGCCAGCAATCTATCCACTGCGTCCCCTAGTTGCCCTTACGAGATAATAGCACCATTGTACTCTGCACTAGTCAGACCACATCTTCAATTCCGAGAATTATTAATATAGGAAAAACATTGATGCTCTTGTAATCATTCAGAGGAATGAAAATGGTGGCCAGGATGGTGTGATCATGTAACGAACTTTGAAAAGAGAAGTTTTCAGGGGTATAATGGATCTCTTAAATTATTTCAAGGGCTGTCATACGGATAATACAATTAGAATTCTCCTTTAGGAATTGCCTTTCTTTTATATTTATATCTAATACCTAGCTTTCCCGGCACACAGCAGGAACTTTAATGTTTGCTGACTGATTGATTCTTGCTGACCATGGAGACTCAGAGAAACGGACTGAAGTTGCAAAGAGGAAAATTTAGGTTTGATATAAAGAAAGACAAATACGGCTATCTAAAAGTGGAGCGGGCTGATTCAGAAGGTGGTAGGATCTTTCAATCACAGACTGGACGACCACTTGTTTGATGTTTCAGAGGGGAATTCTTGGTCAGGTATGAGTTGGACAGTTTGGCCCCTCAAGTAATCTTCTAACTCTGTGGAAGTAGAAGTAACCTTAGTAAAAGGAAAACCTCTGACCTACTTAAGTGTAATTGGTAAGAGGTAGACTGGGAGAACAGAACACCACAGTAAATGGACCCGAACACTATTAGCCCAGTAGGTAACCTTTTACAGGGACCTCCTAAGACTGTGAATCCATTCTAGATGCTACAGAAGAAAGGGTTAGGTGATGTAGTTTCATGCACAGTCAATCTGGTATGCCCAAAAATCAAAATGAGGAAAGAACTCTCTGAAACAGGACAGTGATGAGCAGTGTGAGTCCTCTGTGAAATGCATCAATCAACATACATTCATTAAGCACTTACTACGCACCAGGAACTGTGCTAAATGCAAGAGATACAAAAACAAAAAGAGAAATGGTCCCTGAAGAAATCTTACTAATTAGAAAATCAGAAGTTTAGAGAATTTCATCTTGGAGACATGAATAGAATAAGGAATCTTTTCTATTTTCAACAAATTAAAAAAGCTAAGATCTAAATCAACCTGAATGTGTAACTTTATTATACAATGTGTTTTTCTAGTTTTCAACATAAGGGGTACATTAATCTATTTTTACAATTCTGTTATTCAGTGCTTTCAACAGTTGTGTGGATTTGTACCATATTGCTTTATAGATCATCCAGTCTTTTCCGTGGATTAGCTACATTCAACTGAATCATTCTAGTAGTCATTATGAGTAGATTAAGGTAGGCTGCTGGGTCAGCATACCATTCATATTCACATCTAATGCCATTTTAGCAAGGGGTAGGATTATTTTGCTTTTGTTTACTTTTTCCTAACATTTTAAAATAAAAGCAAAGCGCAGTTTTCTGCATTTTATTCAATAGGAGATAGTTAAGAGTTTAATAATGAAATTTTTTAAAAATTGACCTGACCAAGGGTCCTCTTGCCATATTATGAACCTGTGTTTTCTGATCATAAGAGCAGAAAACACCTAGAATTTAAATGTGTTCCATTGGGCAAATCTAATTGCCCAATTAGATTGGGCAAACTGCTGCTATAATTGATCTCTAAACTATTCAGTATCCTGGTTCAAGGGATTATAAAAGATACTAAATTTAGTAAAAGATACTAAAATTCCGTGGGGCCTCTGATTCCCATGTTTCCCCAAGTGATTGGCTTGGACTAGTTTAGTCAGTAACACTGTTTTGGTGGCAAGACCACCAGATTTTCACTCTTAATAGAAAATTAGGATACCAACTGGGCAAATAGTACTCCTCTTTGTTTACTGTGGAATTCTATCTTCCCAGTCCACCTTTTATCAAGGACACTTAAGTAGAAAGTGTTATTTCTACTTCAGTTTTTTGGATTTCATTATGCCCCCAGGAACTTCATCATAAGGAACTACATTATCCTGCAAGATAATATCAGTGTTGGTGCTCACACCTCATCAATATCCTCTGCCCTGGGAATCCTATGATTGGAGGACAGAGCAAGAATTCCTCTCCAAACCTCCATTTAAGGAGACTGCCAAGGTTAGCCATCTACTGGCCTGCAATCTTCTACTGCAGCCCTGCAGCAGGCATCCATTCCAAACCTCCCCTCCCCCATTTTCTATTTCCTTTTTGTGTTATCTTAGCCCCCACTAGATTGTAAGCTCCTTAGGGGAAGCAATTGTCTTTCTTTTTCTTATTTGTATTCCTAGTACCTAGCACAGTGACTGGCACATAGTAGATGCTTAATAAATAAATGTTTACTGACTGACTGTTTGACCCGAGAAAAGTCACAATTTATCTTGGTTTCAGTTTCTTCATTTGTAAAGTGAGGGGGTTAGATTACCTGAGCTGTATGGTCCTCTCCAGGTCTAACATTCTATGAGGTTTGGTTTTTTTCCCCATTAGAAACATTTCTGTTTTACATTTAGATATTATTGTCACTTACTTCTCCTCCTAAAAGTACTCTAAGATATAATTTTAAAAACTGAAACAAAAATCTGGCTTGAAAATTTGGGGAAAGATGTTGCAATACGACCTCTCCCCTTTGAGAGAACTGTTGAGAATGAATCTACACAAATGTTCTACCCAGGATTTGGAATGAGAAACGAAAGGAATAGAAAAGCTCACACTAATATTTCAAGGGCTGTCATATAGATAATAAGATTAGAATTCTCCTTTAGGAATTGCCTTTCTTCTATATTTATAATATTATATTTATATTTTATACATTTATATTTATAATGTTAGAAATAAGGTCTTATAGAAATAAAGCCTTCCAGTTAAAAACGAAACTAAGCCTGGAGTGAGTGAAGAATCATTTATTACACAACACAGTTTAGTAGCACATGGGCACTGGTTCAGTGGTAGAATCAACTTTTAAACCCTTAGTAATCCATACTCCCCCCATCAGGGCTCCTATTGGTCTAGTTCATCTGAGTTACACCCTTCCTGGACAGCCCATCGCATGTTCGTCCATGTTCTATTAACTCCACCCACTTCATGGGTCCCATGTTCAAAAACAGCGGCTATCTCTGCCCTTGGGGTGTGTCAGTTCATATTCAAAAAGCTTATTAAGCAAGCACAGTGGAGAAAAGCCTTTGCCAGGGTGAAGCCCCATCCTTGAACCTGGCTGGTTGCAATCAGTTTAGCCTCCAGGGCTCTTTCTTAAGAACTAGTTGTTTTTGGAGACTTTCTGATTGGTTGAGGGACTATCCACAAAATCCTGAAATTTCTTATCCTGCTGTGGAAGCCTAACCCCCTAAAATCTTTCTTATGATAATATTATGTTTATAATATTTATTACCATTGGTTCTTTGTCTATACTCTTTGTAAGATAGGAGAAAAGGCAGGATGAGATAAAACATGATTCTAGAGTGTTTGCCTTTGCATATACAAAGAAAGTGAAATCAAGGGCACTGAATTAAGAGTGCATGCTGATTCCTTTCTCTTCATCCCATCTAAAATTCTAGATCATCATTACCCAATCACCTTAATTCCCAATTTAAAAAAAGCATCATTCAAATATCTATAACAATCATGATCAACAAACATCTGAATACCTGCTCCATAAAAGCCATTGATTATACCAAGAGTAAGCATATGACAAGTTCTCTGTCTCCAAGCAATCTATAGAATATGTGAGTACACAAAGAATAGGTATACACACAAGGATGATAATACCCTTGATCTTGATATCATCCATAAGTGTTCCACTTCTGCATGAAAGAATTCCAAATTCCTTTACCCAATCATAGTATTTTGTTATTCTATTTCTCCTATGACTTAATCCTCAATTTATTCTTCCTCTGCACTGTGATTGGCAAAATCTATGCATGGTTCATTGCTTTTCCAGCACTGGTTACACTCTCTTTCCTTCCCAGTCTCAAACCTTTGGTAGACTAGTTCAACTCTACATTACTTGCTACGTTTTAATCCCTTGTCCTATCACCTTTCCAGTCTGCTACATCTTACTCCTCACCATGTACTCTTCAATTCAGTGACACTGGTCTCCTGGTTGTTCCACAAACAAAAGAGTCCATCTTTTAGCTCTGGGCACTTTCTCTGGCTGTCCACCACGCCAGTAATGCTTTCCTTCCACCACTGTTGACTACTGAATTCCCTGGCTTCCTCTAAGTTGCAGCTAAAATCCCACCTTCTACAGGAAGCCTTCTCCAACATCTCTTGATATCAGTGCCTTCCCTTTGTTGTTTCCTATTTAACAGTCATGTAGCTTGCTTTGTATGTATTTGTTTGCATTTTGTCTCCCCCTTTAGAGTGTAAGCTCCTTGAAGTCAGGTACTATCTTTTGTCTCTTTTTGTATCCCCAGGGCTTAGCACAGTGCCTGGCACATAGTAGGCACTTAATAAATATTTAATGAATTGAATTGAATATCTGCTTAAACCCTAAACTTGGATTATTCCTACCATCTGCCCCCCTTTCTCCTACTTACATGCTACTGAATAGAGTTGGGAGAAGTGATAAGACTATGCTAACTTGGTCTACTACAAATTTAAGTTATCTGAGCTGAACCCTCAACGCAGCAAGTTAATTCTTCTATTCTTCCCAAATAGATTTCCTATCCCATTAACTATGTTGGCTGTTCCAAACTTAACTCTTCGCCCTCAAACCTCCCCCAGGACTCCTCCTCCTACCTTTTCTGTTGCCTCAGACAAAATAAGTATACTACACTCCTTCCAAAAAAACAAAAACAAAAAACAAAAATGAACCATTTACCATGAGTTTTCTCTTCTTTCATTCTCAGTTCACTTTCCCCTAACATAATTTCTCACTCATTTCTCCTTCACTCCAGTCTGAAAAAGAGGTGGTCCTTCTCCTTGCCAAGGTCAATCTCTCTAAATGTATCCTTGACCCCATTCTATCTTGTCTTCTTCAGCAAACTGCCCCTACTAGCATCCCTTTATCTAATCTTCAGTCAATCCTTACCTTCTTCCCTGATGCCTACAAACATACCCAAATCTCCCTTATTCTTAAAAAACCCTCTCATTTAGAGACTGCCATCACCACTAGCTATGGTCCTTTATCTCTTCTCTCCTTTCTCAGCTAAAATACCAGGGAAAAGTTGTCTATACTCATTGCCTCCAATTCTTTCATTCTCCTCTAAACTTCTTGCAATCTGGCTTAGGACCTCATCATAAAACTGAAATTGTTCTCTTCAAAGTTACCAATTGTTAGAAATGAGGCCTTAGAGACCCTCAGAAAACGAAACTGAGCTCAGAGTGAGTGAAGGATCCTTTATTGTGCTCTTGCAAGAGCGCACACAACTCCAAAAGAGAGTGCGCCAGGTACAGAAGCGAGAGTATGCTTTATACCATTAGAATGTCGCAACCACTCCCATCAGGCCCAGATTGGTCAGTTCCTTTCTGAGTTACAATCTTATATGTCTACCCATCTCATATCCCCTAGACATGCATTGTCATACAACTCATGATGCGTGAATGAGGCTCTAATTTTATGCGGGGTGTGTCAGTTAATATTATATTAGCTAGTTAAGCATGCATAGTTCAAGAAGCCCCTGCCCTTTGTCCTACTTAGGGTCAGCTGAAACCGGGTCTGCCCTCCAGACTGAAAAGCAGGAACTTTGGAGTCTATTTTCAGAGACTAGGGTCTTTCTCATTGGCTGCCCCTTCCCCTGTTTTCCTGTTGTTGCAAGACTTTGCAAGCTTGCTAGAAAGATGAAATTTGCTGATGTTGTAAAATGTCAAAGGTTATCTTAAATTGTGGGAGCATGATACCTTGTCCCTTACACAATCACCTTTTGTGAATTCTAATGGACTCTTCTCAGTCCTTATCTCTCTTGATCTCTCTGTAGCATAAGATAGTTGATTGTCTTTGATTGCCTCCTCCTCCTGGACATGCTGTCTTTTCGGTTTTTTGTGCGTGACATAGTTCTCTCTTGGTTCTCCTCCCACCTGTCCAAACTGTGGATATACTCCAGGCTCTTTCCTGAGCCCTCATCTCCTTTCTGTTGTCTCTCATTTTGTGACCTCATCAGCTTCCTGGGATTTAATTACGAACTATATACAGATTACTTTTGAATCTATACATATCGAGCTCTAGTTTCTCTTCTGATTTTTAGTCTCACATCACCAATTGCATACTAGAAATTTCAAAATGGATGTCCCAAAGGAATCTCATACTCAAGATGTACAAAAGAGAATCTTTCTCCCCCAAACCCACCCATCTCCCAAACTTTCCTATTATTCAAGGACAGTACCATCCTTCTAGTCACCCAGGATTTGCAAACCCAGAGACACCCTTAACTCCTCACTCACATTCATCTCACATTTTCAGTTTCCAAATCTTGTTCTTTTCCCACAGCATTTCTCACACACATCTCCTTCCCTCCACTCACGTAGGCATCATCCTAGTTTAAGCTCTCATTACCCCTTACCTGTACTACTATAAAATTGGTCTCACTGCCTTAGGTCTCTTCTCACTTCAATTCATCTTCCACACAGCTGACAAAGAGATTTTCCTGGATGGAAAATGAAGGTCACACAGTGAAGTAATACCTCCTACTTCAGTGTCCTTGGTTAAGAGGTGAACTGGGAGAAAAGAATACCACAGTAAATGGAAAAGAATGCACAGAATCTTAGTTCTAGGTTCCTTCTCTCTCTCCTTTTCTCCATCCTTTTACTGTGGGATTCCATAAGGGTCAGTGTTTAATGATCTAATATTTTCTCTCTAAATATTCTGTTCCTTGGAGGATAATTCATTTGTTCTTATGGCTTCCACTACTCACAAATCTAAATCATCAACCATCCTAACCTATCACCTGAGTCTCCAATTGCCTATTGGATATATCCCCTACAGTCACTTAAAATGCAGTATGCTCCAAACTGAACTGATTATCTTCTTATCCAAACTGGCTTTCCTTCCCAAATTTCCTTCACTATTCTTCCAGGTACCTGGGTTTAAAATCTTGGTATCCTCTTTGACTATCTTCTTTCCTTCATTTCCAACATCCAAACTATAACAAAGTTCTATTAATTCTTTAAAATATTTCCTGTAATTCCATTCTCTTCCATTTCAATTACCATGAACCTAATATAAGCCCTAATCACAGAATCCCAAAGATAGAGGGAAACTCAGAGGTCATTTAGTCCAACTCATACCTAAACAAGAATCCTCTGTATAAGACATTCTACAAGTGAACATCCAACCTTTTGTTGAAGACTTCAGAGAGGGACAGCTAGGTGGTGGAGTAGATAGAGCTCTGGCCCTGAAGTCAGGAGGACCTGAGTTCAAATCCGGCCTCAGACCAAACACTTGACATATACTAGCTGTGTGACCCTGGCCAAGTCACTTAACCCCAATTGCCTAAAAAAAAAAAAAAAAAAGACTTCAGAGAGAGACAATCCACTACCTCTTATGAAAGTTCATTTCATTTTTAGATATCTCTAATCATTAGGAAGTTTTTTTCTTATGTCAAGCCTAAATCTGCTCCTCTGTAACTTCTATCTATTACTCCTAGTTTTGTCCTCTGAAGCCAAGTAGAATATCTAATAGCTATTTGATATAGCAGTCCTACAAATACTTGAAAACAACCATCATTCCCATTACCTTGATGCTTTTTCTTTGAAGGCTAAATATCCCTACTTCCACAGTTCCTTCAACCAACTATACAGCTAAATTTCCACTTCTTTCAACTGATCCTTACCATCTTAAGGTCATATCAAGGTTCACTATCTTGGTCACCCTCCTCAGGTCATTCTTCAGTTTATCAATAACCTTCCTAAAATGTGGAACCCAGAACTGAACACTACACATGTACTGAACAAAGCAGGACCCATCACAATAATTAACCTGAAGGCACTATACCTCTCTTACATCAGCTGACTTAACTAGCCTTTTCAGCCACAATATCACAATGCTGACACCCTAGTGTACTTACAGACCACCAAGACCCTCAAATCTTTTTCAGACTAACTATAATTTAGCCTTGCACCCAACATTTTGCACTTGTGAAATTGTTTTTTTTAACCCAACTGTAAGTTTATTTACATTTTTTTATTTTTCACTTGATTAAATTCAGCACAATAATCTTGCTCGTCAAGATTTTTTTTAAATCTTGTTACCTAATGTACTAGCTCTCCTTTCCAGTTTTTGGTGATCTGAAAATGTGATGACCATGCCATCCATGTCTTCTTCTAAACATTAAATCACTGACAAGGAATAGGAACTACACCTGTGATTTCACTGGTACAGAGCAAGATCTAAAAACAGTTTTTACATTTTAAAACCAAATTTTATTATATTTAAAAATGCAAAAAAAAATTCTTAACTCGTGGGCCATACAAAAACATGCAGCAGGCCAGATTTGGATCTCCGTTCATAATGCATAGAGTACTGCAAGGATGAAGAAATACCTTCTACCAATGCATGTTGGCACCTTCTCTACAACTTGTGTTCCTAGAGTTGTCCACAACACTGAAAGGTTAAGTGACTTGTCGAGCATCATACAACCAGCATATTAATATCAGGGATGGAACTTGAATCCAGGTCTTTAACTCAAGTCATTGGTAATAATGAGCAAAAAAAAAAAAAAAAAAGCAAAGCACACAAGTCCGGAACATTCTACTAGAGAAATTCTCCCAAGTAGATATTGAACTATTAATGATTACTCTTTTGGTTGAGCCTTTCAACTGATTCTGAATCTAGATAATGGTACTCATCTTCTCATTTTCCCCATAAAAACAGCACAAGAAATACTGTCATATGTTTTGCCAAAATCTACGTAAACTACATTCACACCATCTCCTTAATTTACCAGGCTAGAAACCTTGACAAAAAAAGAAAACAAAATTAATCTTGCATGGCCTATTTTTGATGAAGTCACGCTGGCTCTTTGTGATGACAACTTCCTTTTTTAGATACTTTTAATTCTGTAATTTTTCCAAGAGTCAAAGTTGAACTCAATTGCCAATAGTTTATAGACTCTATTTGCCTCCTCTTTTGAAAAATAATACATTTATCTTCCTCCAGTCCTATAATATCTTTCCATTCTTCAGGATATTTTAAAGATCACTGACTGTACTTTGGCAATAAGGTTTTTCAGATCTTTTAGTATCCTGTGATGTAACAGTTCATCTGAGTCTAGTGACTTGAACTCATCAAGGAAAGATAAGTAAGTACTCACTATACCTCCTTACTTATTCTGGCTATCAACTCACTATTAGCCATTTTTATTCAGTCCTTTCTGGAACAAAAAGTTTTGTATTTGGGAGAATAACAGCTGAGTAACTCTGCATTTTTTACTATATATTAAAGAATATACCCAAACCCTTCAAACTACCAGTTTCAATCTGAGATTTAATGTTCCCGACATTTTATACCAGTCACTTCCCAATATACCCCCACACATGGGCGTTCCATATACTTTCTTGTTATTAAAAAAAAAAAAAAGCTAAGCAAAACTACATTTGCAACATTTTAAAGGGTATGTAGAAAGGTGGGTGGGAGGTGGAGTGTTTCTCCAAGACCATGCTTTGTCTTAACACTATTCTTACAGGACAGTGCCACTGTTGCCTGCTTTTACTTTCATCTTCTATACATAATCTTTTACAAATTAGGTTGATAAATGTGTTTCTTGTATATCCAACATCAGTTTCTTTAGGGAAATACCCCTTTTCAATCTCAGTGAATTGTTGCTCTTGGTGTGTTCAGACTTTTAATCTTGAGAACTCCTGATCCTCTCTGGTATGAATTTTTCTACAGAATCTATAATCTGTGGTATCCTCCCAAATCTTTTCTCTGAATATCTTGAAATCAGCTCTCCTAAAATCAAGGAGGTATGGACAGACTAGGTCCAGATTTCATCTCTATCACAAATATAAGATAGAATGATCATATTACCTTAAGTTTCCCTTTATTTCTATGTCAGCAACCATTTCCTCACTACTGGTGAGAATTAAGCAGAAAATCCCTTCAGAGAGGTAATGTGGCATAGAGAAGTAACGTAATATAACAGAAAGAGTATTAGCTCTGGCATCAGAAGATATGGGTTCAAATCCTACCTCTGATGCCTACTACTTAAGTGATCTTAGGCAAGTCACTTAACCTCCTTAGGCCTTTTGCTCATCTGTTAAAAAAAAAAAAGGGGGGGAGATTAGAGTAGATGGCCATTGGCAGTTCCTTTCAGGTCTGAAGCTATGATACTACCTCTTGAAAAATGAAATTATCATCAAGGCAAACAAAAAAAAAATCATTAATAATTCTACTTCTAGCAAGAAGAGAGCTCCAAGAAATGTCCATACAATGCTATTCCTACTACTACATCATGACTGTGCCAGATCTATTGCCATTTTCTTGAAGTCCTCTTTTCTTTTTTCTTTCTATCCAGGTAGTCTGTCATATTTTTCAATGACAGCAATGCTTCTGTTTCAGCTTCCACTGATCTTCACCCAAATGTTTTCCATTATGCATACCCCAATTTAGTTGAATTCCTCACAAGACTATGTTTTCTAAATATACAACACTACTCATTGTAGCTCCACTTACAGCTACTACCCTGTTTCTTCTAAGTAGGATATACCCATCCAGAGCTATATTCTAGTCATGGGTCCCATCCCACCAAGTCTCCATGACATCTATGAGTTCAAATCCGTCTAACTGTACTAGAATATCTAGATCACTTCCTGTTATTCATACTTTGTAAATCTGTGTAAGAGACCTTTGAGGTCATGGATTTTATTACTGTCTTCTTTACTGGATTTTGTGTCCTGTGAACTTCTAGGTGACTCAACTGTTATTCCAGTGGTATTGTATGCTATTTAGCTTGACAGTTATACGTAAGCAGTTTTCACCTCTCTCTTGCCTTTATTAGTATTTGTTAGGTATGCTCCATCCTTAGCCAAGAGCCTTAATTTCTCTCAATTACTACAAAATTCTCATAGATGACCTCTATGGACTCCATTATCTTTTTCTCTTTCTTTTACTCAGATATATTCTTCATACTAATCTATTTTAAATGATACTTTATAATGTTACTTTTGGATTAAAAATCTACAATGGCCCCCTATTGATTCCCACACCAAGTCCAAATTATCCTACCTGAATTTAAGGTCACTCATAATTTGGCCTCAGCCTATCAATACAAATTTATTTTCCAATTAACATACTGGATATGAACCTACTATTCTAATCAGTTTTAGTATAATAACATGCTTACAGATTTTTCCTCCTACCTAGAATGCCTTCTAATCCCATCTGCCTACCCATATCTTAGGCATCCTTTAACTACCACCTGCTTCAACAGACTTTTCTTCACTTTCCTCTAGCTATGCCATTTACTAATCTGAAGTAGGTTAAATTGTAAGACATGACTCTTAAATGTTAGTTATTTCTTCCCAAGACTCTAGCTAAAAATATAGTCAGAAGGTGTATGGAGGTGTCAACCTGGGTCTAGTAAGCCCAAAGGTCAAACTTATTTTAGAGCAAGGGTACTTAAGTTGGGGTCTGTGAACTTAAAAAAAAAATGTTATAACTTGTATTTCAATATAATTGTTTTCCTATGTAATACTACGTATTTTATACATTTAAAAACATTATTCTGAGGTGTCTATAGGCTTTACCAGTTTGACAAGAGGATCCATGGCACAAAAAAGTTTAAGAACCTCTGCTTTAGAGGTAGGTAACTATTATCTTAAAGAATTCCCTTTATCTAGCCAATCATCCCTTTCTATCAACATTTCCCACCTGGCTGCTCTTCTAGACTTCGTCATGGCTTCCAGAAAGTTGTCATCCTTCAAGATAACACCAACTCTGAAAGTCACACCTGGTCAGTACCTCCACCCTCAGAGTGCCCTCTCCATGCCTGTGATTGGAGAGGTAGACATTGGAGAGCTCCCCTACCTGGGTTTTTTTTGGCAAAGATACTGGAGTGGTTTGCCACTTCATTCTTCCTTTTACAATGAGGAAACTGAGATGAACAAAGATAGGAGTCTTCCTGACTTATCCACTGCCCCACGCAGCCTCTTACTTGGTCAGCTCTCCCCATCCCACATGTTCTGTTATGTAGCAATACTAGCCTAGCTGCTGTTCTGAACACACAGTGTTTCATCTCCCATCTTTATTCCTTTGTATTAGCCGTCCCTCGAGGCAGGGCATTGCCTCTTGGAATCCCTGATTTCTTTCAAGGCTCAGCTTAATACACATCATACATAATGTATATATAATACATATCTCACAAAGCATGTATATATGATACACACACAACACAGTGCGGGGGGGGGGGGGGGGGCAGCTAGGTGGCTGTGGATAGAGTGCTGGCCCTGAAGTCTGGAGGACCTGAGCTTAGGATCCTGCCTCAGACACTCACTAGCTGTGTGACCCTTAACTTAACCCTATTTGCCTCAGTTACCTCATCTGTAAAATGAGCTGGAGAAGGAAACGGCAAACCACTCCAGTATTTCTGGCAAGAAAAGCCCCAAATGGAATCATAGAGTTAGACCCGACTGATGAACAACGACCACACAGTGTGTGAGAATACACACTACACACAGTACATATATACTACAGGATACATACCACAGTGTGTAATATAGCGTACATATCACACAGTGTGATACAATATATATCAGAATGTATATGTAATATACATGTCACACAGTGTGTATAAAACACAGAATACATATCACACATAGCGTTCTATCACACAAACATACTCACGCAGAGTTCCAAAGCTTTGCTTAAAACTAAACTAAGCCTTCTGAGTGCGCGTGTGTGCGCGTGTGTAGACAGACACAAACGGAGGTGCCGGCCGACTCCGGGAGGCCGCTACAGACACGGGTGCACTCGGCTCTCTACAGGCCAAGCCCCGCCCCCGCGCTCTCCGGCCCGCGCCGGCCCTCCGGGCTCCGGGCCTAACCCGGAGCCACGCATCCTGCGGGCCTCGGAGCGGGCCCTGCCCGTGGGCCTCGAGGGCACAACCGCCCAGTCCCCACTTACTCCAGCGACCAGCGCCCTCGAGCCTCTTTCCGGTAGCGAGGAGGTAGCGACCACGACGCGCGCAGAAACCGCTGGGTGGCGTCGGTTTCCCTGCTCTCCTCAGCCATCCCGGTCGGCCGGCCACTCCGCCGAAGCGACCGCTCCTCCCCACCGCGTCCCTCCCTCCCGGCTTCATCCTTGGTTGGAGGAGGGACTGGTAGGAGAGTCGGGAAGGCTGGAGAAAGTCGCGCGTGCGCGCTAAGCACAAAAGAAGGGAAGGGGGAAGGTAGATCACCGCGGCGCTTGTGCGCAGGCGCGCTGTGGGGGGGCGGGGCAAGCAAGGGGGCGGGGCAGAACGGAACGGAGATGTGGGGAGGGGTGGGGAAAGCATAGGTAAGCAGGGGAAGGGTCTGGGCGGGACGGGGCGGGCCGGGGTGTGGTTAGAGAGCCCCTGAAGAGCCACCTCCGAGGTCCGGGAGCTGGTTGGGAGCAAACCGAAATTGAAAGTCGTGGCCGTGGTGGCATCTGACCGAGGCGGCGCTGACCACCGGCGCGGGGAAGGGTCCCCAGCGCACGGAGCCAGGTAGGCACCCGCCCCTGCCCCCGCCGGCCAGTGGCCATCGCACCCCCACCCCCATCTCCAGGGATACCGGCGCAGCCTCGGCGAGGCGGGCGCCGCCCCCTGTGCTCCCCGGCTCGGGTCTCGGCCGCTCAGTCCCTGGGCTGGGGATGCCCCCGGACCGGACTCCGCCTGGGGCTGGGGGTGACTCCCTGCCCTCTCCAGACCCCCCTGCGGCGCCTCGGGGGCCGCCGTTCCTGGAGGGGGGTACGGCCAGGCCCGGCTGGGGCTCCCATTCAAGCAGCTGTCCACCTGGGGGGCCGGACGTCCCCCTGTCCCCGCGGTGCCCGCATCTCCCCCGCGCTTCGCTCGGCCTGCGGAGGGCGGTTCCCACGCTGTTAAATTGCCCCTGGGGCCCCCCCCTCAGCCTCGGGGCTCCGGGTTGCGAAATTGCCCTTGGGTGTAAACTGTCAGCGCGCTGGGACCGGGGTGGGGGCGGGGAGAGGGGTTATGGCCTGGGGTCTGAATGGGGGACGGGGGGAGTTGTGCCTGGAGTCTGAATTGAGGGGAGTTGTTGCCTTTGAATCTGCTTAGGGAGGTGGGGAGTATTAACTCCCTTTGGGTCCGAATTAGGGGAAGCAGTTGCCCCCTGGCATAGTCTCTACTTAGAGAAATATATCGAATCGGAATACTGTGCAGATTTCATAATGTAGCAGCTGAAAAGGCTTACGTTGTATTAAGTGGCCTCTTTGAGACAATGGGTTTAAACTTAAGGTTCGGGTGAGGGGGTGGCGGGTGACGGACGTAATAATTAAGACCTCTAAGTCTTACAGCACCATACAGTAAAGGACCTTTAGCATTAACCTTCCCCTAATGCGTATAAAAATGAGACCGGAGCCTGGCACAGAAGTAAGCGCTTGATGTATTTATTGCTTGTTGGCCGAGCCAGGCACATGAAGTGAATTTCCTCGAAATCACATTAGTAGTAAGTAGAGGGAGGATTCGAACCAGTTACAAGTGAATTGATTTGCATTCCCTGTCCACCTCTTCGATCTACTAATTTTTGTGTTGGGGTTTGTTGGCACACGTTGAATTTAGCAGTTCGGATTGTTGGGGCCCTCATCCT
This sequence comes from Vombatus ursinus, assembly GCF_900497805.2. Lineage (NCBI taxonomy): Eukaryota > Metazoa > Chordata > Mammalia > Diprotodontia > Vombatidae > Vombatus > Vombatus ursinus. The sequence goes on from NW_020953936.1 coordinate 4,689,503, forward strand.
AAGTTTTAAATCTCTCGAGGCCAAAAAGTTTTTAAAGTTCTCCATGCAATATAACCTAGTACTTGTTGGGTATTTAGCGAATGTATATTGAACTAGATGCAAATAAAGTGAATTGATTTTTATTCCCTCTTATATGGCCTCTCCACTTATTAGACCCCACTAATTACTGTATTGTGTTGGGCTTTGTTGGTATGACTAGAATCTGACTGTAGGGATTGTTTGTGTTGGGTTTTTCTTCCTGCAATTTTAAGTATCTCGAGGCCTGAGACTAAAATTTTAAAGTTCTCTATGCCATATGAGTTAGTATATCTTGGGTACTTAGTGAGTTTGAGGCCAAAACCACTTTTATAAGGAACACTCACAAACTGCTTTAAACAGTGACTTTGTATTCCAAGTGACTGTGTTCATAAATCTTTAGGCAGAAGGTCCTACTGTCACAATAATTTGATTTTTTTGTTTTTGTTTCATAAAGTTTAGAGCTGGAAAAGAACTAAGAGATCCTTTAGTTCCTCATTTTACAGATGAGGAAACAAGGTTCGGACATAGGGGCTTGACAAAGGGTTAGAGGCAGAGTCAAGCTTTCAGATTCTCAGTGCTCTTTCCACTAAACTGTGGCATTTCCAATATCTTGGCAATAGCAAATTTACAGATAGTACCTGTTTATTGTACAGTGAATTATATGTTGTGGTACTCAGTTCCCAGGTTATTACTGCATTTAAAATTTGGAGCTGGAAATGAGAAAAATGAAAAGCCTCAAAGAAATCCAAATGAAGTATATCAACACATTTTAGTGTTTTAGTTACTGTTTCACCCTCTTAAGGAGTTCATTTAATGAGGAAGTTATTTAGGTTCTCACAAGGAAAAAATGAGTAGGAGTGTACTAAAGCAGGGGAAGAAACTATCAGTTGCTAGTGAAATGTATTCAAGTGGCACATATTACCATAACTACATCTCAAATAGAAACTAAAAGTGCTAAATCTAGAACTTTAGTTATTTAACTAAAGGCAGAATAACTGAGACTTCATAGGTTAAAGAGACTTTAGAAGTTATCTATTCCAACCCCCTTTACATTCCTCACCTTAAATATGAGGAAAATGAGGCCCAGAGAATGGTTTGGGGACACAAGTGTAAGTGGCAGAAGCTAATGGGATTTGAACCCAAGTCTTCTGATTCCAAATCCATCATCCCTTTTTTAACATCATGCTGCTTCCCAACACAAGTTTTGCTTAAGAATATTGAGAATCAATTGGCAGATACGTAGAATGTTAGATCTGGGAGGGAATTTAGTCTAATTCCTCTCTTTTTACGTATGAGGAAACTGAAACCCAAAGAGATTGTAATTTGCCCAAAGTTAAGTAACAGAACTGAGTCTCTAATTCCAGTCTTGGGACCATACAGTACAGCACATTTGCCATGATACTACACGTCCTCCCTTTGTTTTAATGACATTCAAAATCCAGTTTTATAAAGTGAAAAAAAATATAATATGGGGAAATAGACCAAAGATTGGAAATGGAAGGACCCTTAGAGGCCAATCTAATCTGTCTTAACTCTTTCATTTTACAGATGAGAACACTGAGGCTCAGAACAGTTAAGTGATTTGCCCAGGGTCACACAACTAGTAAATACATGTTAGAGGCAGGGTATAAAACCAGAACTTTGTGATTCTAGGTCCAGCCCTCTATCTACTGCTAATAAGGAGCTACTTGAGCCAAATGAGAAGTAGTCAGTAGTAGAATATAATAACCAATGTGATGCTACAAGTGTACCAGGAGGCATAGGCTAGTCCCAGACTGACTTGGCAGTATTCCAACTGAAGTCACAGGCAGTGAGATATAAATGACTGTGTCATGGTGAGGAAGTTAGGGTTTTTAGGTTAAAAAAATAACATTTTTCTTTTCATCCTCTTTCACCTTATTACACTTAGTCCTTAAGACAGTATCTGAAATTTCAGCATACCCAGCTAAATAGCTGGAGAGCTACTTGAGAGCTCAAATGCCAGGGATTTCAAGTAATCGGATATTCTCAAACTTTGTATTCAGGTGTATGAAGCTTGCCAGGCCAGAGTTTGACTTATTTCAGAGTCTGGCAGACTATTTGGAGTTTTATGCCCAAGTCAAACTATTGTTGATTTCCAGTTTCCTGCTGCTTGAATGTCAGAGGTATGGAGCAAGAGGTAGCTTGTTGCAGACCAGCAGCCTTAGCAGCATTAGGCAAGATTTCATTTTCAGGGGGCAGCATTGTAAAGAAGGGAGCAATTATCTTTTATCCCCACTGTTCTACCCTAGTCCAATTCTCCCTAAATCCAGTAGGGCCAAGTTCCTCTTTCTTGGTTTGTGATGAACAGAATTGCAATTAAGTGCCCTTCTACTTAGGCAGAAAGTAATTTCCCAGCACTTTGGTAGGTAGAGAGTTCTGGGACAATTAGTATTTATGGCAAGTGTGATTGATATTTGGGAGTATGCTGGTGACACAAATGATCCCATATATCAGAGTCACATTCTTGTTTCATAAAACATAATATTGTGCTTTTACAAGTGGGTAGTAAAAAGTTAATGTTCAGTAGCTTTTGAGCATTAGATGTTAACAAATTTAGACTCCTTTCTCTCTGGGGCATTTTTCAGATTCCTTAACCCACAAGTCCCTGCTTACCCTTGCAAAATAAATGGGAATGAGTGAGGTGTTAAAGTGAAGCAGAGCAAAGTCACCCTCTGACTATTGAGGGCTACCAAAATGTGATCTTTAAAACCCAGGTAACGCAGTCCATTAGTAAGATTCACTTTTGTTTCTTAGTTGGACATGTGACTGACTGGTTAGCAGCCTTATCTTTGACTTAGTGGACTTTCTGGCTTTTATTCAGAAAGTGAGGTGAGGAGAGAGAAAAGAATGTAGACAAGTGAGACCAGAATGTTAAATATGATTTTATCTCCCAAGGTTTTCAAGCTTCACAATTGTTAAATTTCCAGTAATTTAAGAGGCTTCAAGTAGATAGACCTTTCAGCGCTTTTACCCCCCCTTTTCTTGATGTATTGCCCAGACAACTGATCCACCCCCAACTAACTTTACATTTTGCTTAGCCCATAAAATGCTTGGGGATGGAGCACGGATTAACACAGTTTTGACAATCTTTGTGCTTCTGTGTCAGTGATTGCAATTACTTTTACCTTACTATAGAGAGAGAGAGAGGTTGACTGAGAGAGAAGTGAGATAGAATGGTTTTAAAAAAAAAGCAATCTTTCAAATATTAATTGAAAAAAGTTTGGAAATCACTGCTCCAGAAATTTACTTGTTTTAGTGGAGTAGAAAGTGCTCTAGATATGGGACAGAGGATCTGGGTTCAAATCCTGCCCAGCCATTTACCTGTGTGACCATGGACAAATCAGTTTCGTTAGGTCTTAGTTCCCTCTCCTGTAAAATAAGAAATTTGGACTAGATGGTCCCTAAGGTTCTTTCAGCCATGATCTATGAGCCTAAAAACCTAATTGCCTATATATTGCCCATAATGATTTTTCCTGGGTGTGAGTAATAAGACTCAACCTAAGATTTACAAAGTACTTCTTTCCTTCCAGCAGCCCTATGAGGCAGGAAGTACAAATGTGATAACACCTTAAAAGTGAAACTGCCAATTTATATAGCTCTTTTTGTATTTCTGTTGGCTGGAATCCAGCACTGATCTGGTTTAACAGTGATAGAGAAATTCCAGAGGAGGGCAGTGTAGCAAAAGATCCCTGGACCAAAGTCCAGTCAGAAAACCTTGTGTTTGAATCTTAGCTTTGAGATGAGCTTTGCCACTATGGTTAAGCCACTTAAGTTAACATCTCTGAGCCTCAATTTCCTCATCTGTAAAATGTGGATAATACCAATTCTATCTTCCCCACAAAATTGTTTATTAAATAAAGACTATATAAATTTGTGAACTGTTATTTCTTGGAGGTATAATTATTTTTTAATCTCAGAAGTGCCACAGAGGCCTATAATTTAACAAAAGATTATGATATGTTAGAGTGGATTGTGACCTCATTATTGTGAATATTCCCTCCCTTGATGCCTGCCCATACTGCATGATTCTTGACCATGTCCTTTTGTAAATCTACCATGGAGAGTTCAAACAGTGTGCTGGGGACCTTCTTCTAGGTCTCTTGACATTGCATGGATCCCAGGAAAATGTGTAGACCATCTCAGATATCATCCCCTGTTCTCACAAACCAACCCATCTTTGTTCCTCGTCAAACATTTATTTTTCTGAATTACTCAGAGTAATTGATCAGAGTAATCGAGTAGATTGTTAACATCGTTATCATTGCAATTGTTATCATTGTGATCAGAGTAAATTTTTACATTAGATTGTAAAAACTACCAGCCTTGAATGGATTTAAAAAAAATTATGTGGGATGGATTGCTGAAGGAAAGAGAGACTGTAGTTATTTTTTGGCATGGGGAAGAGAGAGTTGTTGGGAGTTGCTTTATTTCTTTTTCTGAGATAAGATTATTTAATATTTTTGTAAATATTCATCCATTTCATTTGTTACCAATTTTGTTAGTGTATAATTAGACAAAGTAGTTTGTAATAATTTTTTTCCTTCATATGTTGCGAATTCTTTTTCATTTTTGATGTTGATGATCTGGTTCCTTAAAAAATTAGCTGTCTGTTTTTTTAAAAAACTGTTCCTAGTTTTTATTTATCAGTTTAATGAATTTTTTATTTTCAGATTTATTTATATCTTTGAGTTTCAGAATTTTAAATTGTGGGTTTTTGATTTTTTTTTTGTTCTGCTAGGTTTTTTTTTTTTTTTAGCTGGGCGTCCAATTCATTGTTCTTCTGTATCTCTCTCTCTCTCTCTCTCTCTCTCATGAAAATATTTAGAGGTATAAATTTTCCTTTACAAATTTCTTTGCCTGCATAATGATGATTCTGGTATATTGTCATTTTTTTTGTTATTTCTGTGATTTGTTCTTTGTCTCTTATACTGTTAAGTTTTCATTTGTTTGTATCCTTTATTATAATTTTTATTGTGTTATGATCAGTAAAGGACGTGTTTAATATTTCTGCTTTTTGGGGGTTTTTTTGGTGAGGCAATTGGGGTTAAGTGACTTGCCCAGGGTCACACAGCTAGTGAGTGTTATTTGTCTGGGGCCAGATTTGAACTCAGGTCCTCCTGACCCCAGGGCTGGTGCTCTATCCACTGTGCCACCTACCTGCCCCTCTGCTTTTTTTTTACATTTGCTTATTATACCCTATTACAAGGGTCTCCTTCTGTACTCTGAGTCTATCGTCTCACAGGTGGTGGCAGCATGCTGCTTCATTAGTCCTGTCGGTGATAGTGGATAATTGTGTTGGCTTTCAAACTTCATTGTTGTTGTTGTAAAAATTATTCTCTTGATTCTGCTCACTTTAAGTCTGCATCAGTTCATACATGTGTAGTCCTTCCAGGTTTCTCCTAAACCATCCCTTCATTCCTTCTTATGGCACCGTAATATTCCATTACATTTTTATACCGTAATTTGTTGTTCAGTCATTCCCCAATTGATGGGAACCTCACTCAGTTTCCAGTTCTTGCTACTGCAAAAAAAAAAAAAAAAGAAAAAGAAAAAGAAAAAAAAAGGACATGGGTCCTTTTCTTCTTTCTTTTATGTCTTTGGGGTATAGGCCTAGAGGTGGTGTTCTCTGGCATACATGCACAGTTTAGTAACTTTTGGGACATACATAGATCCAGAATACTTGGACCAGTTCATAACTCTACCAAGAGTGCATTAATGTGCCCGTTTTTTTTTTCTGCAGCTCCCCTAACATTTGTTGTTTTCTTTTCTGGTCGTTTTTGCTAATCTGATAGTTGTGAGGCAGAACTTCAAAGTTGCTTTAATTTGCATTTCTCTAACTTAGTGATTTGGAGCATTTTTTTCATATGGTCATTGATAGCTTTAATTTCTTCCTCTGAAAACTGCCTGTTCATATCCTTTATCTGACAATTGGGTAATGGTTTCCTATATACCTTGGAAATAAGATCTTATTATCAAAACTTGCTGCAAAGAAGTTTTACCTGTTTACCTGTTTACCTTCTAATTTTAGTTGGTCCCTTCCTCCTCCCCCTTTTGTCTCATATTGTTCTCTTTATATCTTGTTTGGTTGTGAATGCTTCCTCTTTTCATAGATCTGAAAAGGAATCCCTCCCCTGTTCTTCTTATTTGTTGGTCATGTTACTTTTAATGTCTAAGGCATGTATCCATTTGGACCTTATCTTGGTGTAAGGTGTGAGATGCTTCTCTATACCTAGTTTCTACCATTTTTCTAGCAGTTTTTGTTGAATAATGAGTTCTTACCCTAGTAGCTTGGGTCTCTGGGGTTATCAGACACTGGGCTCCTAAATTTATTTGCTCTGTTGTGTACTTGATCCATTCTACTGATCAACCTTTCCTCATATTCTCTTCTGCATATTTAAAAAAATACTTCAATAAATTTCATTTGAGGTGGCAACTCAGTAGTCTTTCCTTTTCCCTAGCGCTTCCATTCCCTTATTGAAATAACAAAAACATTGAAATAAATAAGCATAATCAAGCAAAACAAATTCCCACGTTATCTGTGTCTGGTAATGGTATGTCTCTTTACCGTATCACACCTATCAAGAGGTAGGTAGCAGGGTTTTGATCAGTGGTCATCTGGAGGTGTGGTTGGTTTTAGGAGTGAAAGAAAGTAGAGAACAGTTAACATTTGGAGAATCCATACCAGAAGATTAGGGTAGAACTCCCTAAGAAGTTCAGGACAAGTGCTTTAGGTTTTTCTCCTAAAGTAAGGAGACAGCAGTCCTATAGAAGACATTCTTTTTCCTTGGGGTTCATTGTTTGTAGCTTACTGTTGTTTGTTCCCTCTCCTCAGGGTTCCAGATATGAATGCTAACTCAGATTCCTTATTTATTAAATTAATATAGCTGTATGTTAAGGTGTGTGTGTGCATGTTTGTATTCTGTGGTAAGCAATATGGCTTCTTTTATATCCTTCAGAGTAGGGATAGCACTTGCAGATATAAAATCTCTAAGAAGTAAAATATATACTTATATGATCATAAGAAGGGGGTAGAGAAATACAGAGACATACATTATGCAAAATATTGTAGTAGTTGAAATTTTGTTAGCCCTGACACAGGCAAACTTCTCTACTTCCAGCACACAATTAGTTCTAGTAAATTGCACTTTCTAGGATTTTAGAGTGGTTCACTGTGTACCAGAAAAAGGTTTAGGATTACTGAAAAATTTGCCGCTTCAGGATAAAAATCTTTCCTGGTTGATAAAAAGAAACTATTTTCCGTGTTTCAGGAAACCTCCCTATCCCACCCCCAAAAGATGACACTATAAGGCTGAACTACATGTAGTGAAAGTACTTAAAATATTTATTAGATTGAATTGTTGAACGGAGGTTACAGGACTAGAAAGAAGCCAGGCAAACCAAGGTGGAGGTTGAGAATAAAACAAGGTGAGCATGACCAACCAGAATCAGTGAGGGAAAATCAGTATGCAGAAGTTGGAGATCATAGAAAAACAGCAAGGAGAATCAAAGAAGCTCATTTTAATCTAGAAACCTCTTTTACTTATCTTACTCTCCTAGGAACCATTGCCTATCTTCCTAAAGGCTTGAAGATTCTAGCTGTTAAAATGTAGCAGTAATAGAATTTCTTGTGGTGGGGCCCTTATCCTTATCCTTTTGTTTGCAGGGTTTCTTGGGATAGTTTGGTAGAAAGTGGATGCTTTGGCCAGGGTATGCGTGTTGGCCCATTAGCTACTGAGAGGGGTTATTGAACCATCCTCTTCTGTGTCATAGCAAAGCTGACTCCACACTTTTTTGAAATACTGGGTGTATGCTCTGTATGTCATAATTCTTGGATAAGTACAGATCAAGAAGTAATGCAACCTAGTATTGTGTTAATTGTCTATGGTTAAAGTTGTAAGACGTGAAATACTACGAGGTTTAGGGTACTGGGACCCTGGGAATGCCAGGGTGGTGTTGCCTGGAATGAATTCACATACTGAAGCTGTCTCTTGGGCAAGTGGCAAAGTTTATCGTAATGCTTTAGGAAAACAGGCAAAACCCAGGGAACCTGCAAGCTAGGTGCTTGCTGAGTGCTGAGGCTTACATGGAAAAGGGACAAGGGAAAAGAATGCCAAGGAAGCTAATTAGGTCATCTAGGGACTTCCAAGGGATATATTAAGGGTCCAGGTGTCTTTGGGAATAGGCACCTACAATCTATGTATGGGAAAATACAGAGAGTCTGTAGAGATAACTTTGTTGATTCCAGATCCTGAGGGAGAAAAGACAGTTTTTATTTAGTCACCAGCAGCATGGATCTTGGGGAATGTGTACGAAAAGAGAGTCCATGGGTCAATGTCCCTGTATATGCTCTGATGAGGGAATTAGAGTCAGGCCTGCATGTGTTCTGCAACAAGAGAAAATTTTCTCAAAGGGCAGGGGCCTACTGAAAGATTGGGAGCCTTCCAGAGACATGATCTTAGGGCTGGGACCCAATTACAAGCACCCCATCAGTATGTTTTTAGAGTATTCAGAGGAGAAGTTTGTAGGTGTTGACACAAACCACTGGAGGATAGAGTTGGGGTTCAGCTTGGGGAGTTACTGGTTTGGTGGTGGTCCCTGGATCACAGAAAATTGTGGAGCTGTACAAGACTTTGCTAGAGCTGTTGATCTTAGTGTTCCTGTGAGACTCTCATGACTACCAGAACAGTTGGTCTAGAGGACAAGGATATCTTTATGTCCCTCTATAGCAGTTGTTCTTATTAACCCTTGGGTCCCTGAACTTGTGTTTAAAAATATTCTGATAACTGTGTATCAGTATCATTAGTTTCCTTTGTGATTCTATGTGTTTTGTTTTATGCAATTAAAAACATTATTTTGAGAAAGGGTCTATAGACTTCACTAGACTGCCAGAGTGGGGCATGATACACAAAAAAGTAGAATCCCTACCCTTTAGGGTCAGGGAAGGTCTCTCTCGTCTCTCTTTGTCTCTCTGCCCCTCTGTTCCTCCCTTCCTCATCCCCCCTTCCCACCACTCCTCCTGTAAGCTAGAGATCAAGGTTCCTGTGGAATAGGAAACCAGAGCATTAAAAGGAGATGCAAACACACTAGCTACCCAGGGCAGAGTTGAAAGTAGAACTTTGTTTATATCAGCTATTCATCTATTTAAGTTTCAGTCTCACATCTCTAAATGCTTACTAGACACTCTTTGGATGTTTTGCTCACTCTAAACTCAGTGCTCCCAAAACTGAACTCATCAACATCCCCTTCTCCCTCCAAACTTAGCTGTCTTTTTCTTAGGTAGGACCACCTATTGCACTGTACTGAGGGGGGGAATACAAGGATTCAGTGTAATTCTTGCAATGAGGAAGCTGCACACACAGAAAATGCAAGGATATTGCTATTAAAAAGTCATTTGCTTGCCAGGTGAGCAATGTAGATCAGAATAAATGCCAGAGTGTGGAGTTAATGAGATGTGTACAAAGTCCATGCAAATAGATACTAGAAGAGCTAAAGGAGTTTTGAGGGCAAGAGTGAGTCAAATGGGCAGATGATCGGCAATTCCATAGGACCTGAGAGAGCCAGGACAGAGGAGGCAGACATATGTCATATGAAACCAGTAGTTACTAGGACTTCATTTTAAGACTATTTTCCCTTCCCCATTTAGCTACATTTATCCTCTTACTCTAGTCAAAGCCAATATTGAGTGAGCTTGGCCTGGAGCCTCAGTGACTGGGTAGTGAATAGTATGGGGAACAGAGAGAGGCATTACCCAGAAAACACCATTCTCTCAATCCTGCAAACTGGAATTCTGGACTCACCTTTCACTTTCTCCTCCTCCACCTACTTACAAGCTGTTATGAAGTCCTGTCAATATTCTATCCCATCATCCTAGTACAGACCCTAATCAGCTGGCAGCTAGATTACAACAGTAGTTTCATAGTTGAGTACTCTGTCTGTAGGCTCTTTTCACCTCTCAAATTCACCTAGTGGGGCAGCTAGGTGGTGCAGTGGATAGACCACCGGCCCTGAAGTCAGGAGGACCTGAGTTCAAATCTGGCCTCAGACCAAACACTTCACACTTACTAGCTGTGTGATCCTGGGCAAGTCACTTAACCTCAATTGCCTAAAAAAAATAAAAATAAAAAAATAAATACACCTAGTAATACTGCCTCTCTCCTATTTATCCAGCTGCATGTCCCACTATTCCCAACAGGCATCCTCCCACTCCACCCCACCCCCAGTCATGTTAGACTCCTTGCTTTTCCACATATTGAGCTTATTGCTTCTTTTGTTTTTCCTGAAATACCATGCTTTCCTCTCCTTCCTTCAAATATTTGTTATCTTTGCTCCCTACCCCAAGTGAACATCTTTAAATAGGCTTCCTGGCCTTCTTTGATCTCACTCTCACTTTTATATGGCATCTGTGTACTATGAAATTTAGCACTTTAATTATATTCTATCTTGTGGTGTCCTCTAATTGTTTCAGGGGTATTAAACTTGTCTTTCCAAGTAGATTATGAATTCTTTTTGAGGGCAGGGTTAAAAGGCACATTATAGTTGTTCAGCACGTAAGTTGCTTAGGAGGCAATGAAGTGGCTCTCAATAGATAGAGTGCTGAGCCCGGAATCCGGAAGACCCTGAGTTCAAATGTGACCTCAGACATTTGTGACCCTGAGCAAGGCACTTAACCTCTTTTTGCCGTAATCCACTGGAGATAGAAATGGCAAATTACTCCAATATTTTTGCCAAGAAATCCCAATGGGCAGTATGATCTATGGGATCACATAAACTCGGATACAACTAAACAAAAAATATTTGCTTAATTTTTTTAAAGGGAAACTCCTAAGTAAACGTGTGTGTGTGTGTGTGTGTGTGTGTGTGTGTGTGTGTGTATAGTCTGTAACACTTTACTTGAGCCTCCTTTCTTTAAAAAAAAATTCTCTTGGTTTTTAAATCACCTACATTTCTCAATGTTTTTCCCCTCCCAGAGCCCTATCCTTTATAACAAAGTATAAAAAAAAGAGGAAAAATAATAGTTCAGCAAAATTAACCAATATGTTGAAAAAGTATATGCAGTGGGGCAACCAGGTAGTGCAGTGGATAGAGTGCTGGGCCTGGAGTCAGGAAGACTCATCTTCATGAATGCAAATGTAGCCTCAGATACTTCCTAGCTATGTGACCCTGGGCAAGTCACTTAACCCTGTTCGCCTCAGTTTCCTCATCTATCAAGTGAGCTGGAGAAGGAAATGGCCAACCACTCCTGTACCTCTGTCAAGAGAACCCCAAATGGGGTCATGAAGGGTCAGATGTAACTGAGATAACTGAACAACAAGAGCATGCAGTGTGCCACGCCTGTAATCTCCCTTTCAGGGGGAAAAAAAAAAAAGATGAGGCAGTGCCTTTTTATCTTTTTTATCTCTTCTTGGGCTCCATACTTGGTGGTTATTATCCCATAGCATTGTTTCCATTGTTATATTGTTATTATTCTTTATCTTTTCAGTCATTTTTATAGTCGTGTCCAGTTTTTCATTTGGGGTTTTCCTGGCAAAGATACTGGAATAGTTTGCCATTTCTTCCTCCAGCTCATTTTGCAAATGAGGAAACTGAGGCAAACAGGACTAAGTGACATGCCCAAGGTCACACATCTAGTAAGTATCTGAGCCACATTTAAATTCAAGTCTCCCTGAGTCCAGGTCCAGCATTTTATATACTGCAACACCTCATTTGTAATGACTTGTTTTCTTGTGTCTGCTTACTTCATTTTGCCTCAGTTTGTATGTCTTCCCATACTTCTCTCTATTCATTTTATGCATTGCTTCTTATAACAATTAAAGTTTGCATTTTTTGAGTTTCTCATTTTACTATGCTTTCTATTGAAGGTGTATTAAAGGAGATGAGTTTGGACAGATACAAGTACCGTTTATACAGCATATTAATTGTTGTGATAGGCTATAAAGGACTTAATGTAGAATTATGATAGTATGGTTTTTAGATGTACATTATTCATGTTAAAAAGACAATGAGTTTAGGAGCTGTGTGTCTGATAGACATTACTTCCTGAAATGGGATGTGGGGATAAAGTGTTGAGAAGTTTGCAAGGTCTGTATATGAGAAAACTTAAGCTTTGTGAAAGGAAGGAAATGGCAGAAAAGATGGGAAGAATTAAAAACAAGCTATTTTTTGGAAAGGAAGATGAATCCCACCATTTCTACCCTTAACTTTCTAGAGAGAGACAGAATAGGAAAACAGACAGCTCTTGCGTAGACAGAATGGAACAAGATTTCCATGGACAGTAGCCTGAGAGATACAGTAAGGACAAGTTTGAGAGTCCTGTTTCTTGGCACTGGGAAACAATAGTTGAAGGGATGCTAATTATCCAGGCTTAATGAGAGTAAGTCTTAGAGAACTAAGACTGAAAGGACCTAACTTCAAGAGGAATCTGGGGAAGAGAAAAGAAAACTCATTAGATAGGGTTCTAATGACTTGAAATTACAAATTTGGACTTGTGAAAACTGAATAATTCCAGGATTATGAATGGAATATAGGAGTGACTAGGGACTGAAATCTATGGCAATAGGCTATTAAAGCTGATTTAATGGATGACAGTGAATCCACTGGCATAGTGAGAGATTACATATCCACAGTTCACCTAACTAATACGTAATTTGTATCTGAAGAGTTTCACAAACTATGATGAATTGTAAAGAAGCACCCTTTCAGAGTGCATGAGGAATGAAGGGTAGATACCATGTTCCTTATTTAAAAATTTATTTTAATTAACATCTTTTGTTTTCACATTGCCCAGATGTCAACTGCTCCCCTTCCTCTTCTCCTTTCAGAAAGTCATCTCTTATGGCAAAGAATTTTTTTTAAAAATAAGAAAAAAAATTCAACAAAACAATAAATATATTGAAAACATGTTATGTGTAATGCCCCTGTATATCCCTCCCCCCACCTATGCAAAGGAGTTGGGAGAAAATGTCTTCTCATATTTCTTCTTTAGGGCCAAGCTGTTTCTTTATAATTTCCAAACATTCATTTAAGTGGTTTTGTGATGGTTCTTTCTGTTTACATTGTTAAAATCATTGTGTTTGTTGGTCCTCATTCCATTTACTTTACTATGCTTCATTCATTTAAGTATGTCAACACTTCTCTGGATTCATCATGCTTATAATTTCTTAAGCAAGGTAATGCTCCTGAAGCTTAAATACTTCAACCACATAATGAGAAAATGGCACTCAATGGAAAAGACCCTGATGTTGGGAAAAATTGAAGGCAAAAGGAGAAGGGGATGGCAGAGGATGGGATAGATGGATGGTGTCATGGAAACAAGGAAGATGAACTTGGGCAGCCTTTGGGGTCCACAGGGTCATGAAGAATTGGACCCAACTGAACAACAGCTGTTCCTCAGTCAGAAACCATTAACTTTATTTCTCGTTCTTTGCTATAACAAAAAGTGTTGCTCTAAGTGTTTTGGTGTGTATGGAACCTTTCTTTTTTTTTCAGTTACCTCTTTGGGGTATATCTCTAACAGTGGAATCCCTAGATCAAAGGATATGGGCATTTTAGCCACTTTCTTTGTGCAGTTCTGAATTGCTTTCCAGAATGGGTGTGCACATTTACAATTCTAGCAATGATGCATTAGTCTGCCTGAAAAGACCCAGTTTTTAAGGTCACTTAAAGAGAACTTTTCCCTATACTGCCCTTTGAGTAACCTTGGAAAGTTTCCCCACAGAAAGCCTATTTAGAAAATTCTTTGGAACTACTTTGTCATAGCTGAAAATACAAAGAGGTTCAAGGTTAGGCCTCATAAAGGTTCTCACCTAGTTTTTCCACCAACTAGGTGTGTGACCTTGACTAAAGATGATGACGACAATAAGAGTAGTGATGATGATGATAGCTAGCATTCATATAGTATTCTAAGTTTTGCAGAGTGCTTTGTATAGATTGTCTCAGTTGATCACAACGACTTTGTGAGATAAGTACTATTATCATCCTTATTTTACAGATGAGGAAACTGCAGCTAAGAGAGGTTAAGTGACTTGCCGAAAGTCTCCCGGTTCGTAAGTGTCTGAGTCAGGATTTGAACCTAGGTTTTCCTGACGCAATGTCGAACATTCCGTCCACCATCCCACATAACTTCTCTTAGTCTTAGTTTCTTCATTAGTATATTGAAAGGGCTAGGTGAGATCAGCATTCTTTCCTTTGTGCAATGATGAATGACCTCAGAGGGCATTTAGTCTAACCTACACCTGAACTAGAATCCCCTTTACAACATGCTAACGAGTGTTCATCCAGCCTTTGTGTAAAGATGAATCCTGTGTTCCCATCTCTCACCCCAAGGCACAGTTCTGTTTTTAACTCTATGTAGATCACTCCAATCTGTTTTCATATTCTTCTACCCAGACCTTCTAACCTTTACTCCAGTATTATATCTTTCCTGATATCTGCAGGATACTTACACATAAAGCTTATACCTACAATTGGACTTATTTTCTTCCCTAACCTTTTGTGCTGATCTGTTCAAGTTTCCCTTTTAGCATCAACAAGATCACTCTTCTCCCAGGCCCCCAGGTTGGCTATCTTAATAGGTCACCTTTTAAGCCTTCTTCATCATTCACTCTGGGGCAGCTAGGTGGCACATTGGACAGAGCACTGGAGTTAGGAAGTTGTTTAGCCCTTTCAGTCATGTTTGACCCTTTGGTTTTTATGGCACAGATGCTGGAGTGGTTTGCCATTTCCTTCTTCAGCTCATTTTACAGATGAGAAAACGAGTCATACAGGGTTAAGTGATTTGCCCAGAATCACACAGGTAGTAAATATCTGAGGTTAGATTTGAACTCAGGTCTTCTTGATTTCAGGCCCAGTGCTCTATCCATTGTGCCACCTAGCTGCCCAGAAACAGGAAGACCTGAGTGTCCTGGCGGTAACACTCTTACCACTCCGTAAGTCATATCCTGCCATCTACTGCCCTCTACTCCTCCTTGAACATTTAATACTTCTTCCTCCATTCCAAGCTCTTGCTGCTTACCCCATAGAACATCCTTTTTTCTTGTGATTTGACATTTGCCCATCCATCAAGCCCCACTTCAAGCCATATCTTACATGAAGTTTTCCTGACTATTTCAAGCCATGTTGTTCTCTACACTGTCATTTCTAAATAAATATTTTGTTATTTAATTAAAAGCTGCCCTGAATTGTAATTTAGTTTTCATTAACATGTGTCTCATCTGCAACTAAAATGTAAGCTCCCTAAAAAGCAAAAGATATCAAGAGATCTAAACCACACTCTTCCTGCTCTCAATTTCCTCTCTCCCCAATGTCTAGCATGTGGCTCTAGGTAAAAGCTGCTGCATATTAAATAGCTGTACCTAACTGGAGGAAGAGCCTTTTACTTATTTCATTTTACAAATTACAACTTTGATGCAGGGTCAGGTCAGTGGTCCACATTGACCCAGCCTACTAGTCTCTCAACTGATTTTTTTCCCAAAGCCATAGCTGTTCTCTATGACATCAATCTTAAAAAACATCCTATCATAATGCAATAAAAATTACATTCAATAAAGGGCTGTGGAAGTAAAGATTATAAATTAATTGGTGACTAAATAATCAAATCCTAAAGAATAAGTGGGTTGAAGAACAAATGATAGAAACAATCAGTAATTTCATTAAAGAATGAGACATCGTACCAAAATTTGTGGGATTTAGCCAAAGTAGTACTTAGGTAAAAATTTATATTTCTAAATGCTTATATCAATAAAATAGAGAAAGAGCAGATCAGTGAATTGGACATGGAACTAAAAAAAAAAACCTAGGAAAAGAACCAATTAAAACTCCCCAATTAAACACCAAATTGGAAATCCTGAAAAATCAAAGGAGAGACTAATAAAATTGAAAGTAAGAAAACCGTTGAACTGATAAAACTGGGAACTGTTTATGGGGGGAAACAAAATAGATGAACCATGGGTTAATTTGATTAAAAAAAAAGAAAGAAGAAAAACAAATTACTAGTATCAAAAATGAAAAGAGTGAATTTACCACAAGTGCAGGGGAAATTAAAGCAATTATTGGGAACTGTTTTGCCCAATTATGTGCCAATAAATCTAAGTGAAATGGATGAATATTTACAAAAATATAAATTGCCCAGATTAGCAGAAGAGAAAATAGAATACTTAAATAACCCTTTCTTAGGAAAAAAAAATTGAACAAGCCATCAATGAGCTCCCTAACAGAAAATCCCCAGGACCAGGTGGATTCACAAATGAATTCTATCAAACATTTAAAGAACAGTGAATTCCAATAGGATATAAACTATTTGGAAAGATAAGGAAAAAAGGAATCCTTTCAAACTACTTTTACAACACAAATGTGATGCTGATACCTAAACGGGGAAGAGCAGAACAGAGAAAGAAAACTATAGACTAATTTCCCTAATGAATATTGTTCCAAGAATTTTAAATAAAACACTAGCAAGAAGAGTACAGCAATATTTCACAAAGATCATACATTATGACCAGGTAGAATTTATAACAGCAATGAAGTGCTGATTCAATATTAGGAAAACTATTAGCGTAATTGACCATATTAATAACAAAATCAACAGAAATCATATGATTATCTCACTAGATACAGAAAAAGCTCTTGACAAAATATGACACCCATTCCTATTAAAAATACTAGAAAGAATAGGAACGAATGGAGATTTCCTTGAAATGATAAATAATATCTATCTAAAACCATCAGCAAACATAATCTGTAATGAGGATAAGCTAGAAGCCTTCTCATTAAGATCAGGGGTGAAGCAAGGATGTCCATTATCACTACTATTATTCGATATTGTACTAAAAATGCTAGCTATAGCAATAAGAAAAAGAAATGGAAGGAATTAGAATAGGCAATGAGGAAACAAAACTATCACTCTTTGCAGATGATATGATAATATACTTAGAGAATCAACTAAAAAACTATAGTTGAAATAATTAACAACTTTAGTAAAGTTGCAGGATATAAAGTAAACCCATACAAATCATCAGCATTTCTATAAACTACCAACAAAACCCAGCAGCAAAAAAAGAAATTCCATTTAAAATAACTGCAAACAATACAAAATACTTGGGAGTCTGCCTTCTAAGACAAACACAGGAACTATATGAACACAATTATAAAACACTTTTCATACAAATAAAGTCAGATCTGAATGATTGGAAAAATATTAATTGCTCTTGGGTAGGCTGAACTAATATAATAAAAATGACAATCCTACCTAAATTGATTCAGTGCCAAACCAAACTACCCAAAATTATTTTATAGAGCTAGAAAAAATAACAAAAAGTATTTATCTGGAAGAACAAAAAGGTCAAGAGTATCAAGGGAATTAATGGGAAAAAAAAGTGAAGGTGACCTACCCATACCAGATCTCAGACTATATTATAAAGCAGTAATCATCAAAACAGTCTGGTACTGACTAAGAAATAGAGTGGTGGATCAATGGAATAGATTAGGTATATAAATCTCAGTAGTAAATAACCATAGCAATCTAGTGTTTGATAAACCCCAGGACCCCAGCTTTTGGGACAAGAACTCACCATTTGACAAAAATTGGTGGGAAAACTTGAAAACAGTATGGCAGAAACTAGATATAGACTAATATCTCTCACCATATACCACGAAAAAGTCAAAATGAATACATGATTTAGACATAAAGGGAGAATACCATAAGCAAATTAGGGAAGCATAGAATACTTTACCTGTCAGATCTATGGATAAGGGAAAAATTTATGACCAAACAAAAGGTAGCATTACGAGATATGAAATGGATAATTTTGATTATATTAAATTTAAAGGTTTTTGCACCAACAGAAATAATACAGCCAAGATTTTAAGGAGAACAGAAAGATGGGAAAAATTATTACAGAAATTATCTCTGATAAAGGCTTCATTTCTCAAATATTTAGAGAACTGAGTCAAATTTATAAGAATACAAGTAATTCACTAATTGACAAATGGTCAAAAGATATGAACAGTTTTCAAATGAAGAAATCAAAGCTAGTTATAGTCATATGAAAAAAATTCTCCGAGTCACTACTGATTAGAGAAATGCAAATTAAAACAACTGTGAGATACCATCTCACATCCATCAGATTGGCTAACATGGTGGAAACTGAGAATGATAAATATTGGAGTGGATGTGGAAAAATTGGGACACCAGTGTACTCTTGGTGGAGTTGTGAACTGATCCAACCATTCTGGAGAGCAACTTGGAACTGTGCCCAAAGGGCACTCAAATTATGCATACCCTTTGATCCAGCAATATCACTACCAGGTCTGTATCCCAAAGAGACCATAAAAAGGGCAAAGGACCCACATGTACAAAAATATTAATAGCAGCTCTTTTTGTGGTAGCAAAGAATTGGAAAGTGAGGGGATGTCTCTTAATTGAGGAATGGCTGAACAAGTTGTGGTATATGAATGTAATGGAGTACTGTTGTTCCATAAGAAATGATGAGCAGAATGTTTTCAGAAAAGTCTGGTTAGACTTATATGAAGTGAGCAGAACTGGGAAAACATTGTACACAATAATAATAACATTGTACAACAATCAACTGTGAATGATTTAGCAGTACAATGTTCCAAGACAGTTCTGAAGGTCTTATGATGAAAAATGCTCTCCACCTCCAGAGAAAGAACTTATGGAGTCTAAATGCAGATCAAAGTATACTTTTTTACTTTATTTTTCTTAGGGGTTTTTTTTTGTGTGTGTGTTTTCTTTTGCAACAGGCTAATATGGAAATAACGTTTTACATGATTACACATGTATAATCTATATAAAATTTCTTGCTTTCTCAGTTGGGGAGAAGAGAGGAAGGGAAAGAAGGAATTCGGAACAATTTTTTTAAAAATGTTGAAAATTGTTTTTACATGTAATTGGAAAAAAATAAAATTATTGAAAAAATATTTTAAATCCTTAGTTTCCCTTAACAATTAATTTTGAATTAGTCATCCATTATTTAGAATCAGGGAGTTGTTGAATTAGAAAGGACCTTAGAGACAGGTCACATTACCCAACCTTAGAGTAATTTTAATGGCCTATATATTTGAACAGAAATTAATATATGGCTAGGAAGTTTACCCATAAAAGCAAATTCTACTTCCCAGCAAATTCATTAACAAAAATGGTTAAATCTTATTAGTTCTTATTAATGTAAGCCAAAACTGTTCTCTTTTATAATATGTAGAATCATGTATGTCTGACAGAGGAGACATAGAAAACAATACTTTTCTTTTAGGATCTTATATTAATTTGATTGGGGGGAAATGTTGGAAGACATTCCAAGTTGGAGGAAATGACTTGTATGACAGCTCAGTGGCAAGTAAGTTACATGCAAGAAAGTGGGCCCTTAAACAACATGATGAAGAACATGAACTTCACCTAAGTGATCTCCCTTACATTTCTAGCAAGCTGGTGATTGATCAAAAGGGTGAAATTCTCAGTCCCTTAGCTTTTTGGGGAGACAACTAAAGGCAGGTAGGTTAGGAGTCTTATAACAAGAGACTAGGAAAAGAATGGGTGTTTTAGGGTCAGGGCATAGATTGTGACTGTAGAAGGGAGTGGATTCAAGAGACATTACAGAGAAAATATTGGCAGAGTATGGGTGAATATAGCTGTGGGTATCATGGAGGTAGATTATAGAGGCAGTCTGGAGGCGTGGTAAGAGCCCTGGTCTGGGAGTTTCATATCTGTACGCCAGCTCTGCCACTAACTATGTTCTTGGGAAAGTTTACTTAACCTCTCTGAGCTTCAGTTCCCCCATATGTAAACAAAGGACTCAGAAGCCACTTAAGACAAGACACTTAAGAGTGCTGAGTTTGGAATCATAAGAGCTGACATGTGACTCCCACTTTTTTTTTTTTCAGTGAATGGGTGAACAAAGCTTTTATTTTTTTTTCTTTCCTCCTTTTAAAAAATTAATTTATTTATTTTTAGTTTTCAATGATCACTTCCATAAGTTTTTGAGTTTTAAACCCCTCCCTTTACTCTCCACCTCCCTTCCCAAGACAGCATGCAATCTGATATAGGCTCTACATATACATTTCTGTTAAACATATTTTCACATTAGTCATGTTGTAAAGAAGAATTAGAACCAATAGGAGGAACCACAAGAAAGAAGAAATAAAACAAAACAGAAGAAAAAAAATGAGCAAATAGTATACTTCAATCTACATTCAAACTTCATAGCTCTTTCTCTGGATGTAGATAGCATTTTCCATCCTGAGACCTTTGGAGATATCGTAGATCCTTGCATTGCTGAGAAGAACTGTCTGTTAAAGTCAGTCACCCCACAGTGTGGCTGTTACTGTGTACAACGTTCTCTTGGTTCTGCTCACTTCACTCAGCATCAGACCATACAAGTTTTTCAAGGTTTTTCTGAAGTCTGCCTGCTTATCATTTTTTATCACACAGTAGTATTCCATTACATTCATATACCACAACTTGTTCAGCCATTTCTCAATTGATGGACATCCCCTCAATTTTCAATTCTTTGCCACCACAGAAAGAATTGCTATAAATATTTTTGTACAAGTGGGTCCTTTTCCCATTTTTATGATCTCTTTGGGATACAGTCCTAGAAGTGGTATTGATGGGTCAAAGGGCATGCACATTTTTATAGCCCTTTGGGCATAGTTCCAAATTGCTCTCCAGAATGGTTGAATCAGTTCACAACTCCACCAACAATGCGTCAGTGTTCCAATTTTCCCACATCTTCTCCAACATTTATCGTTTTCCTGTTTTGTCATGTTAGCCAATCTGATAGTTGTGATGTGGTACCTCAGAATCAAAATCTGTTTTGATTTGCATTTCTCTAATCAATAGTGATTTAGAGCATTTTTTCATATGACTATAGATAAGAGAATTTACATTTTTTGGGGGGGGATGGCAATTGAGGTGAAGTGACTTACCCAGGGACACACAGCTAGTAAGTGTCAAGTGTCTGGTCTGAGGCCGGATTTGAATTCAAGTCCTCTGACTCCAGGCCCTGTGCTCTATCCATTGTGCCACCTAGCTACCCCCCTGTGACTGCCACTTTTTACCTGTGTAATCTCAGGCAAGTTATTTAGCCTCTCTGGGTCTGTTTCCTCATCTCTAAGTTGAGGGCATTAAACTAGATGAATTGTACTGTCCTTTCCAGCTATGTAGCTCTGTAAACTTAAAGCTCTATAAACTCCCAGCTAAAGATTCTGTAACTTACACTGGGAAAATGGGGAAAGTCCCTGAAAAATTTTGATCAGAATGGGTCTTGATGAAAGCAGTTTTGAGGAAGATTAAAGTATGGAGTAGAACAGAGAAGTAATTTGTAAACACTAAATGTGTGTGTGTATGTTTTTATAATTATAGTCAAGGAGGCTAAATTAAGAATCTGTTCTGACAGCTCAGATATGAGTTCATAATAGCAGTTTTTACAGCTAAATTTGAAGTCCTAGAGTTTGAATCCTGGTTCCGCTAACAAGTGTGACTTTTGTAAAGGCACTTAACCTTCCGGGCATCATTTTTCTTATCTGTAAAATGAGGGATTTGGACTAGTTAGCTTAAAGGTTTATTCTTCCTAAACCTGTGATCTCATAAAGGAATTGGACTAGGCTAATGTCATTGAGAATGGCAGGAGGGGCAAAATGGAGACGTTTCAACAGAAGAAACAATAGGAAGATGCAGTGGATAGACTATCAATCAATCAACAAACCTCCATTAAGTGCCTACCATGTAGCAGGCACTGTGCTAGGTGCTGGATGAATCCCTGCCCTTGAGGAGCTTCTATCCCATGAGGGCAGACAACACATACTTGTATAATTATAGGGATAACTAGATCTGTGATTTCTGTGGTGCAGGTGAGGAAAACTTCCTCTGCCAGTGCAGATTGTCACCCTCTCCACAACTTAGAGTTGCCTAGAGCCCCAAGAAGTTTAAAGACTTGAACCCAGATCTTCCTAGCTTCAAGGCTAGCTGTCTGTCCACTAAGCCATCCTTTCTCATTTCTATGTGTATAATAAATATAAAATATTATATATTATATGTAAAATTATATCATAAATGTAAAATAAATATATAAGGTAGTTAAATACAAAGCTGTTAGGAACGGAGGGAACAGACAGGTGTGGGGATCAGTAAAGTCTTCATGTGGAAGGTGGTGCTTGAACTGAGGCTTGAAGGAAGTGAAGGGTTCTGTGAGGTGTAGAAGTAAGGGGAGAAAGTGTGCTGCAGACTCGGGTAGAGCCAGTGCAAAGACACAGAGAAGAGGGATGGAGTGTTATTGTGCCTGAGGAACAGTAAGGACAGTCTGGCCTAACCATAAGTTCAGGAAAGGAGAATAATTTATAAATAAGCTAGAAAGATAGATTGAGTCCAGCATGTCAAGGCCACTCAAAACAGAGAAATTTATATTTTATATTTTATATTTCATTCTAGAGGCAATAGGAAGCCCCTGGAGCCCTCGAGTATAGGAGTAACATGGTCATATCTGCATTCACTTGAGTACTTATGTCAAAGATAGATTGGTTTGGGGAGAAACTTAAGGCAAGGAGCGATTAGGGAGGCCATTGCAATAGTCTAGGTGAAAGGTAATGAAGGCCTAAACTAAGGTTATGGTTGTGTAAGAGTAGTGAGAAGAGGACAAATACAAGAAGTATTGCAAAGCTAGATAGGGCAAGATTTGGCAATGGATTGGATAGATGGGGTGAGGAAGAGTGAGGATTCAGCAATAATGCTGAGATTGAAGCCCTGGTAGACTAGAGGGAGTAGATGCCCTTGAAAGACAGAGAAATTTGGTGAAGGTCTGGGTTTAGGGGGGAAAATAGTGGGTTCTTTCTTGGAAATGTTGAGTTTGAAATGTCTGTGACAACCAGGTTTCTAATTGGAAGGGGGAGTAGTTGGGAGGCTAGGAAAGATGAGTTTGATTCGCTTTAACAGACATTTACTAAGTGTCAATGATGTGCAAGGCCATTTTGTTTCATGGCTTGTCATGGCCACACAAATCATCACCTAGTGGCCAGTCAAGAAGGTGTGGTATGAGAACAAGCTATGTCATATCATCACAAGAACATTTAAAGATGTTATAACAAGGACAAAAAGCAAAATGAAAATCAAGGGAAAACATGTTAATATCAACAATCTATTTGGATTGAATACCATAGTCCCCAACGTACTGCCTAAGGAAATCAAAATAGTGCTAATAAAAAAGGATAGTAAGAACAGCTAAACCAGACCAATTATTCACAGAGGAAGTCCAGACTGAAGGCAACACACTTTTGAAGAAACTGAGGAATCGATTCTTAAGAAATTTGAAAAGAGAGAAAGATACTGAATAATTGTGGGGAAAATGTGGATTTTATTGCCACTAAAAGAAAACAATGGAAATTATAATTACCAACCATATGCCTACTTTTTCGTCTCTACAATGTTTTTATGATGATAGTGTACACCTCTATCAAGGATATCCTTGGTGAAAAGTTGAGGACTTTAAAAAAAAATTCTAATATTCTCCAGTAGACCATAACTTTATAGTCACATGTTTGACTTAGTGTAGAGAATATAAGATCCCACTATGCTTATTGTTTGTTGACTATTTTAAAAAATCACTTTGTTTGATAGGGTAAAAATATTACTTTAAAGGCCTTTCTCTTAGAAAGAGTTTCCCATGTGTATGTCAGAAGCTTAGTTTTCTTGACAGATTTAACGAAGAACTTTGCCACTCTAGTTACTAATATCAAGAGAAGCATAAAACAAGGAGGCATATACCTACTGAAAGTGTTTGTTACTGTCATGGAGTATATACAGCATAGAATCCACATGCAAGATAGATTCTCTGTAAGTGGTGAGGTCTCTTTGTGGATGGCATGGTAATGATTGCATCAGGCCCTGGAACACACCAAAGCCTCCTAAATGAGATCAATAATCGCTCAAAGGAGTTCATGCTATCCATAGAAGGAAAACTTAAGTGGGTAAAGAATGTATCTTGTCCAAACTACAATATGCAGTTGGATGGACTGACCAGATATCTGATGTATCCACTGCTGCTGGTATGAAGAAAGGAAGAGGAAGGAAAAACAACCTTTATTAAGCACTTAATATAGGCCAAGCAACGTGCTAAATCCTGGAGATACAAATACAGAAGGCAATGCTTTTTCTCAAGGAGCATTCTAATAAGAGAAAACAACACTTGCAGGAGAGTGGTGGTCAGGGGAAGGTATTTTGGACTGAGAAATCCCGAGGATGGTGATTGATCCCTACAGTAGTTGATTGACACTTCCTTTAAAGGAAGGACAGAGTTGATTTGTTATGCATAGCTTGCCAGAGAAAAGCAGCTAGTTATGGAGAGCTCTCACCATTCAGAGTGCAGTGCTCCAGGACTAGAGCTGAAGAGGTTATTGGAAGGAATGTCTTGAAGATGGCCAGAGAGTAACTGGACAGTGAACTGGACCTCAAATTGAATAAAGGAAAGGAAACAGGATGAATTTCATTTGGGAAATTCTAGAGTACTTTCACTTACTGGTACCACCCTTTTCCCTGAAACAGAAAATCCGTAACTTTTTTAATACTGGTGTTCTTCCAGTGGTGTTATATGACCATAGGTCATAGAGTATAGCAATTGCTAAGGAATAAAAATTATGGATCACTCAAAGGACAATGGAGAGACTTATAGCAGGCAAAAACAGGCGTGCCATATATTACTTACGGCAAAATATATGGAGAGAAAAAGCCATAAAGAATATCAAAAAGACTATGTGACTGGAAAAATAAGGGCCCGGTTATGTATTGAGAGTGAGGGACAAGAGAGACAGCCTATGTTGTATCCATGTGTTTCCCCCACCCCCCAAAACTTATTTGATTCACAACCTGTAGAAAATATGTAGGAGTTCGTGGACAAGAAGGCATTGATAGGTTGTGATCTTTGCTGCTGGAGAAATACTTACTTACATCAGTGAAATTACAAGGCTAATCCATTGAAGTGTCAGAAGTTATAGGTCAGAAACTGGGCTGAAGCACTGAGGATACAAAAATAGAAACAAAAGTCTCCATCCTCAAGAAGTGCTTGGCTGGTTTAGGTCATATTGTATTTGAGCAAAAGAGTTTGGCCTATCTCTTCCTCCAGAAAAACCAAATGATGAAGAATGCCTATTATGTAGACCAATTATGTCAAATTCAAGATAGAAGTAGAGTCCTGGAATCACATTGACTTAGCAAACCACAGATTCACCTTATGTTGTGCTGTATTTTAATTTATTTTGTTAAACATTTCTCAATTATATTTTAATCTGGTTCAGATAGATAATCTGTAGAGCTCTTCTAAAAGTATATTTATCTTCCATACATAGTACAAATAAATATTGTGAGCTGACCTAAGAATTGAACAGACATTCTAGGCAGCAGTCTAGATTGTCTTTGGGAAGTTGCATAGTTCCTTTAATGACCTCAAGCTTTCTCATGAAACAAAGGCTTATGTTTTAAATAGCAATATTATTCCATGGAAGATGTGTGACTACAAAGTTGAATATCCCAAAAGGGTAATGGAGAGGTAAATTGTGGGTCTCAGCAGGTTACAACACTTTATAAACAAAGATTCATTCAGGCAAGATGTATTATATAAAGGACATCATCAAAGAAAATGTATGAATTGAAAGAGATGTATTGGTCACATGGTGAAAGTGAGGGATAGCCAATGGATAGCAGACTACATGGGTATGCTTATAATTAATGTCAGGAAAGTGGAAAGAGTATCTCTGGTAAATTTGGTGGATTTCATGTTGTAAACTTATGGAAGGAAACTGATGAAGAGTTGTACAGTTTGGATAAGCATAGAGAGTTTTTGATCCGCATCATTGGTAAAAATTCCACATCAATGAAATACAATGAAGTATTGGAGTATTATTTGAAAACCAGTTCTTCGTTCTACTAAAATGTCAGTTTATATATTTAGAAACTAGATAAGTCCTTTGAAAAATTACAACCAGGAGAAGTCTATTTTATACAAGTAGAAATGGAAAGGCTTCAAGTATGGGCCCAGTGATGGACTTACCTTTTATCTGAGTACCAGCCTAGTGAAACTCAGAGAGGGAGGCTTATTACCAGGTTGACTTCAGTGTGATGAACTCTGACAGACTTCTAGATTAGAGGGGTTGTGATGTGTGTTGATGAAAGGTGTATCCATGAATAATGTGCTATAGAAAGGGGGGAAAAGGTATAAACGTGCTGACAAAGTTTACAAATTCTTGAAATGTTATTTTCTAAGTAAGTTTTATTGATGCCTTTTGTCTTTGTATCACAGTCATGTCAAGATGGAGGGGGGACAGGGGAAGCCCTCCATTGTGATAAAGAAAACAAAAATGTCCAATGTAGTGACCACATATGGCAGTTTACATAACATTCAACCCTAATACAATATCCTTTCTTCTCACCTCCCTGCTATGGGGAAAGGAGGTATGGTTCATTATCTCTTCTTCAGACTCTGATTAGTTTTTCAGTTACTTGGAGTTTGGCTTCTTATAGGAATTTAGGTTTTAGGCTACCCTTGAGGATTCCTTGAAATGTTAAGGTAAACTGGGAAGACATGATATAAATGGGTATTATAAGGCAGTGACATAGCAACAGAACAGCCTCATAGAATGTGTATGATGGGGGCTGGAGGGTTTAGAATATGCTTCTTGCGTGTAATGGACAATGAAACTGCATCTCTGTCCTGACCCTTACCCAGTCATTTGATTCCTTTCCCTTTCACATAACTGAATAAGAAATTACCATCTTCAGAACAAGAAAGGGCTGTTCCTTCTCTCCTGTTATGTAGCATCCCTTTTCTGTGAAAGCAACTGAAGTAAGAGGAGGAGAAGACTAGGTACAAAATAGTGTGCCAACACCCTAATGGAGTATTGGTAGACTTCCTGCCCACAAAACCTAGGAGAAATGGATTTGTTCTAATGGTAGAATAGCCACTATTTATATCTCCTGTATAAGCTCCTTTACGCTCTACAATTTACGGGTCAATTCCTTTCTAACTGTAAATTTATGGAATGATGAACCGTATTGCCATGAATTTCTCTTCTACTTAATTACAGGTGAAGATGCTGGAAGCAGACTTGGTTGCAAAGATGCTTCGAGCTGTTCTGCAATCCCATAAGAATGGAATAGCATTACCCCGGCTACAAGGGGAGTACAAATCCTTGACTGGTGATTGGATCCCATTCAAACAACTAGGATATCCCACATTAGAGGCATATCTGAGAAGTGTGCCAGCAGTTGTCAGAATAGAGATCAGTAGATCTGGAGAGGTAAGAAGGTAATTGCACATATATACATATATATGCCATGTAAATTAAATGAAAACTTGACTTCTCAAAAGTTCACAGAACCATAGATAGACTTAAAGAGTTGGAAGGAATCACAGAGGTCCTCCAGTCCAAATTTTTACTAGTCCTTAAAATTTTACTTTCGGGGTGACTACATTTTAAAAACCTGTGTATTTTCAAAAATGAATGTTATCCTCTTTCTTTTCTTTCCTCTTCCTTCCACTGCTCTGTCTCTTTTTCTTTGGTTCCTGGTTCTCACATCCTGAGCTGATCATTCACACTGAAGCCTAAAAGTGAACTGACTGAATGTGAAATAATCCATGATTGAGAATTTTTATGTATTTTATTTTGTGCTGCAGTATAGTTTGAGTTGAATAGTGATCTGGCCCAACACTCATTCAAAGTACAAATTCCTTGTAAAACATCCCCAACAAAGGATCATACGGCCACCATAAATACATTTTACATATGATAAATGAGGTACTATGAGTGCTACTTTTCATTTTTGGACAACTGTAATTGTTAAGGACTTGGGTATTTTTTCTTCAATGAGACTTAATATTCTTTCCTGTAATTTGTATCCTTTAATTCCATTTTTACCTTGAATGACCAAACAAAATAAGTCTAATCCTCTTTTACAACCCTTCAAATATTTGAAGACTGCTGTCCTGTTCCCCTTAAGTCTTCTCTTGTCCAGGCTCAAAAAAGAGCCAGTGCTCCAGCAGATCTCTGTAGGGCTGTGGTTCTGTGTCCTCTCACCACTCTACTGGTTTGCTAGATTGCCATTGTCACTTCTTAAATGGGGTGCCCAGAAAAAGCTTCTTCCTCTTTGGATGTGTCTGGATGAGAGCAGAGCTCTGCTCACTACGAGAATAGGACTGCCACTTTCCTTATTCTGTGCCTGATATTTCTGTTAATGCAGCCTAAGATCCCATGAGCTTTTTTAATCCTATACTAGGGACTCCCATTAGTCTTTTTTCTTGAATATTTTCACTTATAACTTAAGTTACTGATATTTTTCAACAAATGACTTGAACTCAGCAGTGACAGAACAGATAACTAAATGGGGTGCATCTATGATTAGCACATAAAGCACAATCTAGAACCTCTCATCCTTTGTTCTTGGTTTGATAGGAGGACAGTCAATAAGCAATTAGTAGAAATATCAAGATATTGGTAAGCTTTCACTTTTGTGGACATCAGAATTTTAAAATTGCCTTTCAACTGATTTTAAAAATGAATTTTAAAATGTGATGTAGATAATGTGAGCCTAAGTTTACTTGATTGTATCATGAGACTGTTGAGGCTTAAGTTAATGTTAGTGGTATAAAAAGTCTGAAAAGCAAAGTAGATTAGCTGACAAAGCATAGGAAGTAATATGAGCGTGTATGGATCTTGACAGCTAGTGAGTATACCTGAGGGAAATTCCCTTCCAAGTGGTAGGTATTTTATGTGGACTTAATAACTGGGGATTTAAGAAGCTAAGGGCCCACTGGTGATGAAATTGACCTATTTTCATTCTGCATTATATCCTCTCTCAGTCTCAGTTTTCTAGTTTGTAAAATGGAAATAATCACAACAGCTATCTAACAGGGTTGTTGTGAGGATCAAGTGAGATAATGTACATACAGAGCTTTGCAGTCCATGAAATCCTATGTAAGTGTTATTTATTGTTATTATTATTATTGTTATTATTATTATTATTATTATTATTATTTCCTGAATGACCTAGTTGGCTTCATTGTATTTCATGGCTACAAATTGTCCCATTGTGCTATCTTGCTGAACTGTGTTACAAGGGGGACCAGATAAAAAGAAAGAAATCAGTAAAAAGCCATGACTGCTATTGAAAAAAAATGACTCAATGTAGCCACGGTCTCTATTAGTAGCCATCCAGCACTATCATCGTTGTATATGAAGAGCAACATTGTGATCTGATTCTGAAACTGAGAAATGAAATAAATACAATTTTGGGGGGAAAATGGTTACTAAATATGCTGAAAAATGTATTTTTGCTAGAATAATATCATTGAGAGTAAATAAGAGGAATATTCCATAATTTGTATGTTTATACTTTTATTGAGGTCTACTTGTTTCACTTACTCCTGGGAAATTTTAAATCTCAAACTTTTTTTCCTTGCTCGCTACGAGCAGATAACTTGCTATGCTGTGGCTTGTACAGAGACAGCCCGAATTGCTCAACTGGTAGCACGCCAGAGGAGTTCAAAAAGAAAAACAGGAAGGCAGGTGAATTGTCAAATGAGAGTGAAGAAAACCATGCCGTTTTTCCTAGAAGGTAAGTTTGTCTTATGTACTGGAAATGTCAGACTTTGTCTACAGATGGTTAATTGTATAGAAAAAAAAGTTCGTGATCAGGATGCATACTTTCAAATTCCAGCTGGCATTAACATGTTTGTTTTGCATCATTTCAAAGAAAAAAGCCTGAAGTTAGTATTTCCATTTGAAAATTGTTATAAATTAAATTTGATGAGATGGTTTTTTGAAGATTGATTTCTGATAAAACAAAAAGAAATTGGAAGTAACTTCAGATAGGATATGAAACCTTGTATCTTTTTTATTATGGGTTTTGGTTTTTTTTTTTAAGCATCAGCTAGAGTGCTAGAGGCTGACTGCAAGATTTCTGATTTAAGATTTTATTTGGCAAATTATAAATTTTTTAGAAGTAAAACTTGTATTTTTTTTATAAAATCTGGAATTACATGAAGCATGTGACATCAATAGCATTTGTTAAGTACTTATTTTAGGCTCAGCATAAAACAGTGGACAGAACTACAGTGAAATGCAGCCAGAAGACTTGGGTTCATGCTCATGCTGCTGTTGACTTTGTTCATGACCTTGGATAGACCTCTCTCCTCTTTGAGTTGCTCAGCTTATCATTTCCAAGATGGGGATATTGGACTAGATGATCTCTAAGGTCTTTAAGCACTAAAAAGCTGTGATTTCTCTGAAGTACCCAAGAGTGACAAAGAGCTCCTAGGAGATACCTTTCCCTACTTTTGTGCTGTAAGAAATGATCAGCAGGATGCCCTCAGAAGAACCTGGAAAGACTTACATTAACTGATGTAAAGTGAATTGATTAGAACTAGGAAAACATTGTACACAGTAATAGCAGTATTGTAAGATGATCATCTGTGAATGACTTAGCTATTCTCAGCAATTACAATGATCCAAGACAACTCTGAAAGACTTAAGGTGAAAAATGCTATCCATCCCCAGAGAAAGAACTGATGGAGTCTAAATGTAGATCGAAGCATGCTTTTTAAATTTTTCTTAGGGTTTTCTTTTGTTTTGTTCTTATCTGTATTGTCTTTTACAGCATGACTAATATGGAAATATGTTTTTCATGATTACACATGCATAACCTATATCAAATTGTTTGCCTTTTCAATGATGGAGGGAGAGAATTTGGAACTCAGATTTTTAGAAAAAATTGTTAAAAATTGTTTTTACATGTAATTGGGGGAAAAACAAAATTGTAAATAAATTTTTTAAAAAAGAGACCTTTCCTGATTCCTAAGCTGGTAGCACCTCTCCCCAGATATTACCTTGAATTTCTTTTGTGTATATATTTGTATGAGAAACAGGGTAGCATAGTAGAAAGAGAGCTGGCCTTGACTCAAAAGAGGACATGAATTCAAGGCACACTTCTAACACGTACTGGCCTTGTGACCCTGGATAAGTGACTTCACTCCTAGTGCTCTAAGACTCGAAGTTGCAGAGAAGGTGCCGATCTGTATTGGTAGAGTGATTTTCCTCATTCAGGAGTCCCCTATGTCAGTGAAGTCCTTATTCCTATCTTTTATATATACTTGTATGTGGACATGTTGTTTCTGCCAATAGACTGTAAACTCATTGAAGCGAGATGCCTTCACTTTTCTTTGTATCCCCAGTCCCTTAGACTGTACCTGGCCTTCAATAGGTAAAGTTCTTTGGGAAAGGCTAGAGTAGTGAGGGGAGTCAGGTACTAAGCTAGAGCAGTCACAGAAGTGGTTGGGAGACCAAGGAATAGGATGGAGGCAGTAACGAAGATAGTGTGATGAAGAACAGTGCTAGGATCTGGAGTGGAGTAAGTATGGAAAATGGTTGGCTAGTTAGGGTAAGATGAGGTGGGGCCTTGAACTTTAATTAGGCTGAGGAGTTTGTGTATTAGCCTAAAAGTAGGGGGATCTGGATATTTAACATTTAACATGTTTGAAAGCAGGAGAGTGACCTAATGAATCCTGAGTTTTAGGAAGCTTATACAATCCTGTATGTATGTCTTCTTTTATAGGAAAACCAAAAGCAACACTCAGACAACCAGGATTTTCTTCAGAGTCTGAAAGAGACAGCAAAAAACCCACACTCTTAAGAGAAAAAGGTGTCAAGTCTGGTAACGAAACTTCACCATATGCCTTGCCCCCTACCCTTGGTAGTGGAGTGTCCAGAGAAGTGCCGATGCAGAGACATGTGACAATGATAAATAGGTTAGTATACATAGAGTTTTTGTGTGTTCAGTCGTTTTTCAGTCATGTCTAACTCTTTGTGATCCTATTTGGGGTTTTCTTGGCAAAGATACTAGAGTGGTTTGCCAATTCCTTTTCCAGTTCATTTTACAGATGAGGAAACTGAAGAAAGCAGGGTTAAGTGACTTGCCCAGGGTCACATAGCTAGTACGTGTGTGAGACCAGATTTGAGCTCATGAGGTTGAATCTTCCTGACTTCAAGCCTGGTGATCTATCCACTTTTTGTATTCAAAATACCGCAAGTACTAGGTAGTGACCTCACTGCTCCAGAGTTTGTTAGATACACTGAAATAAAATATTTAGTTGAACTAGTCTAATTTTGTATTTTTAGGGTAAATGCTTATCAGATTATTTCATTATGAATTCACTTGTAATCCATACTCTTAAATGATTTTCTTTACTATGAAATTCTATAGTAATAAGGTCCTTAATATATGTTCCTAATTCTTTGTTGAGTACCTGGTATACTTAGAGTTGGACCAAACCTGAACAAGTAAAGTAAATAAGCAAGATTATAGTCTTATCAATTAGAACTTTAGTCTCTTTCACGCCCTACAATTTAAATACATTCAGGAGCAAGCTGTTACCAAGTGTAACTAATACTTAATACTTCCTCTGTAAATAATAGAAATGATACCTTTTTCATGATTCTCATCTTAATTGCTGGTGTCTTAGCCTATATATCTTTAATTGAAATGACTAGGTTGTTTCAAAATACTACCTTAATGTAGTATGCAACTTTTATAAGAACTTTACCTGTAATTTTTAAAATATTAAGGGGAATAGCTGAGATGCTCTTTGCCATAGCATCAATAGGTCTGCATTCAGATTTATGTGTCCTAAGTACCTGTGATCATGGGCAGAGGAAGAGAAGCAACAACTTTGGAGTGCTGGGAGGCTATAAGGCTATGAGGGCTATTTTGTCTTATCTGTTGATCTGTATCCAGAACTTTCTGGCAGAGCCAACAATATTCACTTTATGAGACAGAGATAAAGAGGCCAGAGGTAACAAAAAAAATCTCTGCGTTTGTGTCACCAAAGACTGCCTATTTTTAAAAGATAAAGTAGTTTGTTGTATTCGTTTTCAAGATCAGAACTCTTTATATGTAAATATGGGGAAAAACATCCAACTACCTTTCATTGTAACAGAAGATGGCATTTTAATATTGCTTCTTTAAACTCTTTAATAAATGATAGAAAAGATTTAAGTCCTTGTATGGCAATATTCAAAATACCACAAGTACAGCTCAAACAACAAAAAAGACTGTTTTCAGAAAACACCATTCTAAATTTGTCATGTTGGGTGTGTGTTGAAATAAATAACAAAAGAACTCAAGGTTCTATTTCCCTGGTGGGGTAGAGAGGGAGGCCTATAGAGGAGAAAGGCCATAGGCTAGGAATTAGGAGACTTAGATTCTGTGTCACTAACCAGATAAAGTATTTTAGGAAAATATTTTGACCTTTTTGGGTCTCTTTTGTAAAATGAGCTAGTTAGAGTAGATGATGTCTGCTTCAAGCTTGGAAACTTCTTTGAAATCATCTTGTTTGGTTATGCACTAACCTGAGTATGCACACACATTCTGTAATAGCGAAGGTCAGCAGCTAACGAGAAGATGAGATAGTATGGTTGTGATTCCATAAACTTTAAAGAAGAAAGGTATCCTTCTTTCTTCTTTTGGATTGTGGGAATGCTCTTCATGGAACCTGGGATTCCAAGGATAAGATGGAAGTACTAAGTGGGAGGAGGGGCAAGACTATATAACATGCCCCCCTCATTTTATTGCATCGAGTTGCTAGCTATTTAGAAATGTACCAAAGCATACATATTATGGTAACATGGTAACATAAAATTATAATCATATAGTAAGTGTTATATAGTATATTTGTACTCATCATTGTAGCATCTGCATATTTATTTTAGGGCCAATTAGACTACCATTACGCTAAATTAACATTATGTAACATTTTAGAGCTATTCTTGCTGTTGAAAATTAATCTATTAGTTTGGCAGTTGTACCATCAGTTTTGTTTCTTACAGATTGCTCCTTGGTAATCACTTTAAAAGAGAGAACATCATTATTGTGCCATAATAAAAAAAAATTTAATTATTATGGTAAATACTAATCTATTTAGCCTTTTTACTTCCTAACAACATAGATACCTTCAGTAGTTTATTTGTATCTTAAGCACCTTTGGTGAAGAGAAAAGCCCAGGTTATTGTTATAGCTCCAGCTCTACCTATCCCCTATTTGTATCCTCTATGTGACAGGAGGTGGAAGGGGGTGTGGGGAGAGGAACATTGTACTTCCAGCCTAGGGGATTTAGAAGGGAAACAACAACAAAAAAAGGGAATGGACAATATGACAGTGCATTTGAGTGGGAGGTAGAAGAGGGAGTGTGTTGACTAGCTTTTCCTTCCCCCACTAGAGCCTAAATCAAGCATCCCAACAGCTCCTTTAATTTAACGTGTATCTATTCTAACAAGGACAGGGATCATTCAGTCTAGAGAAATTTATGCCACCATATGGTTATTTCAACAGAGGGAAAAATTATGGAGACATTTCTCATGATTGTCTTCTCAGTTTGTGTCTCTGATGGGGTGGGGGAAACGTAGGAGGAAAGACAAGCTGGGTATAGGAGTCAAAATGTTAGTGAACAAAGTAGCTAATTGGCAAAGAATGTGTCCTTTTGCTTGTTTCCTTCCTTGGAAGGTTTCCCCCCTTGGTGACATCATCTTTGCTCTTCAAAATTGTTCTGGGAACATCCTTTGAGGCTATTGAGGGAGGACTACTCAGATTTTTCTCCCAACCTGACTGGGAAACTTTTCTCTTCTCAAGCAATCAACAAATATTTAAGAAGCACCTCTCAGGTGCCAGGGTCTCTGCCAAGTGCTGGTCATACAAATATAACCAATGAAATGATCCCTACTCACAAGGAAAAGGAAGAACACATATAATTATAAAAAGAATCACTGTAAAGAGAACAAATACACGCAGTGGATAGAGCACCAACTTAGAAGTCAGGAGGACCTGAGTTCAAATGTGGCCTTAGACCAAACATTTGACACTTACTAGCTGTGTGACCCTGGGCAAGTCACTTAACCCCAATTGCCTAACAAAAAAAAAAAGGAACAAATACAGATAATCACAAGGTAGAGAGGGAGGGTAGTTAAGTCCTACACCTTTATTTCAACCTTTTCTGATGTGTGCATGTATGTATATGCACACGGTCATATTTAACACTTCCCAGATTCAGGACTGAATCTCTTTTGGATGTAAGAGTTTGTGCAGATATCAGGGAGACCACAGGACTATTGTTACTATACTATTATTAGTATAGAGAGACCTGGGTTTGAATCCTGCCTGTGTGATTTTGGGCAAGTCACTTGCCCTATCTGTGCTTGAGTTACCTCCTCTGTAAATTGAAGATGATGGCACCTACCTCATGTGGTTGTATTGAAGATCAAACTAGATCTACAGCTATTAAAACTTCAGACTGCACCAAGACCTTTAGGACACCCTGTGTGTGTGAAGTGCTTTAGAAATCTCAAAGTGCTCTGGAAATCTGATTTTTTTTTTATGTAATTGCCCTTTCTACCTTCACAGCATCTTTCTCATCTGACTTTATCTTTCTGTTCACGAAAATACCACTTTGATTTAGGCCCTCCTTATCTCTCACCTTGATTGCCCAAAACCTCCCCCCACTTCACTCCATCCTCCATATTGTTGCCAAAGTAATTTTCCTCAGACATAGTTGTAACATGTCACACCTCTCTTCAGTCAATTCCAGTGGCTTCCTGTTGCTCCTAGGATACAATAGAAACTTCTGTTTAGCTTTTGAAGCTCTCAGTCTGGCCCCCGCCTATCACTTCAGCCTCATTAAACATGATTCACTCTCTTACACTGTGTGATTCCCTCCACACAGGCTATCTCTATGCTACTCACACACAGTGCTCCGTCTGCCATTTCTACACCTTTTCATCAACTATCCCACATTTCTGGAATGCATTCTGTCCTTAACTTCTGCTTCATAGCATCTAATGCATGAAGCCTTTCCTGATCCCCTACCCCAGCTGCTTGTGTGAAATGGGATTCTTTCATTCTTGTGTCCCTAGTGCATGACGCAGAGTAAACACATTAAATATCTGTTTGATTGTCACTGGCTATGTCAAGATATTCTTACTTGTTTTATCTAAAAATAGTAAAGAATGTATACCTGCACGACTTCCTGGGTCCTAATAGTCATGACTCACGTTTGTAGAGCCCTTTAAAGTTTGCAGAGTGCTGCCCTACCTACCTACCTACCTACCTACCTACCTACCTACATACATACACAAATTACCTCATCTGAGCCTCAGGACACTTCCTGAGGTAGGTGGGTGCTATTGTTACTCCCATTTTACTGTCAGTAAAAAGTGTTTACTGCCCTCTAATATTTGTGTACATATATATTTATTTCACTTATAATCATGTTAGTATGACTGTACTAATATATATTTTACACACTTTATATAAATAGAATTTTGTAAGGATAAGATAAATATGAAATGCTTTGAAAATACTTTACTAATGGTACAAAATCTTTTTGTTCTCACTCAGAATAGAAATGATACTTTAAGTGAGAATAATGTAATAGCTTTTTAAAAAATCTTGATTTATCACTTTGTGATATAGTAGTTTGAAGATGTGGTTCAGTGTTGAGTTTTATTTTGATATTTGGTTTTAATGGTTGTCATGGCTGGAAAAGATACCTCTCAGATTCATAAGTCATTGGCTATGTTTATTAAATTGTGATAATCATTTTTCATTCCTTTAATGCAAAAGATCCACCGATTACTCAAAGATTTTTATTGACATTGGACTAGTAAATATACATCTTCTATCATGTTGATCAACTGCAAAATAATTCAGTGTTACATTTTTATATTTTTTAACAAATGGTTTCAGAACCCACTGAAACACTAGAAAGTTGTTTTGAGGATCAAATGAGATAATTCATAAAACATTTTGCAAACTTTAAAGGGCTATATGAATGTTGTTATTGTTGTTGTTTGCCAGAGAGCAACCAAAATAAAAGGTACGAAGTTTATGCCACGAGGGGATCAGTTGAAGGTACTGGGGATTTTTAACTTAAAGACAGGAAGACTTAGAGGGGACGTGATAGCCATCATCAGTTAGTTTAAGGGCTAAGGAATTCAACTTGTTCTGCTTCACGACTTGGGGTAGGATTAAGAGCAATAGGCAGAAATTGCAGAGGCAAGTAGAATAGGCTGTTTTGGGAGGTGTTGGATTCCCTCTTAATGGAAGTTTTCCAGCAAAGGGTGGATTGAAAACTTGTAGTGTATGTTCCAGAGGGAGTCATTGTTAAGATATGATTTGTACAAATGACATCTGGCTTCCCTTCCTAGTTTTAAC
This sequence comes from Vombatus ursinus, assembly GCF_900497805.2. Lineage (NCBI taxonomy): Eukaryota > Metazoa > Chordata > Mammalia > Diprotodontia > Vombatidae > Vombatus > Vombatus ursinus. The sequence continues at coordinate 4,726,788 of NW_020953936.1, forward strand.
TGCCTATGCAAACTGCATTATACTGTGCTTCTACAAACCCTTAGTGGAGCGTAGGTAACTTTGTAGAAGAAAAGCCCTGCTATACACTTACTAATCATGTTATATAAGCAATCTGAATTTCCCTGCATGCCGTTATAGTGATAGGAAGGAAAGCTTGGAGTGTTGGTCATCTTGTTTCCTTTACCCCTGTTCTCCATCTTCTTTGCTTGTTATCCTAACACGCCCTTTCAAGATGCCGTAGATTTCCAAGTAGATAGAAACCTTAGGGGGCAGACCATGTACAATTTTAGAGTAGGTGTGGAGGAGGAACAAAATCCTTCCCTTCACTTCTTTCCCAAACACAGTTATAAATGATAAAGCTAGGAGAGTGGCCCTAAGACCTTCTTGGTAGTTTTACCATCTAACACAGAGCATGTGAGCAAGCAGACATAGTCTGCCTCTAGAACTATTGGATCTTACCTAACATTCCCCTGTTACCTCACAACCATTTTTTCTTTCTGGAAGATAGCGTACCCTGTGTTTTTTTTATTTCCATAAGTCAAGGATCATATGTTAATTTAAAGTGGGACAACTAGCCATGGAGCTAATCCATGTGATTCATTCCTTTTACCTTGGATTGAAACACTCAAGATGGAGTCATTCTAGTGATTTTTAATGTCACAAAAAATTATTTTATACATATGGCCCAGAGCCCTAGAGCCCCATGAACACCTATTTAGGATTCAGGGTTAAGAGAAACTGAAAAGGAAAAAAAATCAGGGGATCCTAGATTTAGAGCTCTAAGGTACCTTAGCAGTTAGGTAAATCAGTTCCTTCATTTTCCAGATGATACAACTGACTTAGAACTTAAGTGATTTGCCCCAGGTGACTGGCCAGATTCCAACTCAGGTTCTCCATCTCCAAATCCAGTGTCCTTTTCATTGTGCCACACTGCTTTCTGCAGATGATGTTAGAAGGGATAAAAGGGGACACTTATACTCAAATCTATCAAGAGCATCAGTAAGGTTGCAGCTTACAAGATATGTGTGATTTACCTTAAACTGAGATCTAGGATGGAATGCAGGGCTATTTTTCTATCAAGTAAACTCTACTGATAGTACCACAGGGAAAAACCCAATTGAGGGCCAGGCCACATGAGTTTAAAAAAAAAATTAGGTTTTGAGTTGTGTTTAAGAGAGAATTATAGGATGTTCTTCTTATCTACTTTTAAAATTAAAGTCAGCTAATAAAACTATAAAATAATTTAAAATTTATTTCTTGTAGAAGCTAAGATCCCTACCTGAGCAAAGTGCTGGGGAGACAAAGACAGAAATGAAGCAGTCCTTGCTCTTAAGGAACTTATATTTTGTCAGGGGAGACACCATGCATATACATAAGCAAATACAAAATGTATTTCAAGGAAATTCAAGTTAATTTCAGTGGCAGGTTCAGGGAGGCCCTCGTGTAGAAGGTGGTGATTGATCTGAGCTATGCAGAGGTGCATCCCAGGTTTGGGAAAAGCAGGGGGTAGAGAATATCATATGTGAAAGCCGAGTAGGCTGGTTTGGCTGGAAACATAGGATACAATGGGAAGAAATGTATATTCACTCTGGTAAGGTAGGCTGGAGTTCAATTATAAAGAGCTTTGAATAACAGAAGGAGTTTCTATTTTATGCCAGAAGCAGTAAATAGAGCTACACTGTAGCTGAAGATATGCTCTTTGAGTAGAAGAGTAACAGTCAGAACTGGACTTGATTCGTTTCATACCACATTCATACCTGTGTAAAGGATGAATGGAAACGTTCATGGCAAGGAGACTAATTAGGCCGTCGGAATCAGCCAGGTAAGAAGAGGTCAGGGACTGGACTAGGGTGATGGCTTTGTGAGATGAAGAAAGCCTTTGGAATGCAGACCATGGGGAGGTGCTAGTAAGCCATAGAAGGTTAGAGAAGGAGTTGGGGCTTGAGCTGGGACCTGAAGGTCAGATAAATTTTAAATAAGAGCAAAGGAGGAGGAGAGGTCAGGGTTCCAGGCAGGGTTTATAGTGTTAACCAAAGATGCAGAGATAGGCATTCACATGGTCTTTTCAAGAGACAGTGGAGACCCAGTATGAGTGGAAAGATATGTTTGTTTTAGGACAGCAATGGTAGTTAAAGTTGGAAAGAGAAAATAAATCAAGATGCAGTCTATTTTAAATGCCACATTCAAGAGATTGGACTTTATATAGTAGGTATTGAGGAGGTATACTGAAGATTTTTGAGCAAGTGAGTTATATGATTAATCGTGTTTTAGGAAGATTTAATTTGGCAGCAATGATGTGAGGAAAAGACTGGAAGCAAGGAGATCAGGTAGGAAACTTACTTCAATAATCTGATTCTGAGGTCATAAAGACCTAGCCTAGGGCAGGGGCTGTAGGAATAGAAATGAAAGTACATATGAGAGGTACCTTATGCAGGAAGAAGTGATAAGAATTGGAAGTTGATTGGATATAAAGGTTAGAGAGAAGGGAAAAGTCAAGGATTACAAGATTTCAAGCCTAGTGAGTGATTTTTTTTTTATTTTAATTTTTATTTATTTATTTATTTTTGGTCACAAACTAGTTTGAGGTGAAGGATTGTTCGTTTTAAATATGTTGAGTTTTTAGTGAAAGTGGAATGTTCAAGTAGCAATATCCAGTCGGAAGTTGAAGATATGCTTAAAGAGAGAGGACTGGGCTAGAGAATCATCTACATAGAGATAACAATTGAATATGGCAATAGCAGACACCCAAACCTGTGATTTCCAGGCTAATCTTCCTAGATCCTGAAAAGGTAGAGATAGCAAGATTTAGGGGACATATTTGAAGCCATTACTATCAATTAGAAAAGTTAAGTGTAAGAGATTTGACTGGAGTTAAGGAAAGAAGTTGTAGATCCCTTGAATTGAATTAATCATTTTCTTTAAAGTGGGTTCTTAGTCTTTCCCATTGTGAGGAACTTCTTCAGATTCTGCCTATCTTATGAAGTTTATCACTCTGGTGTGGAACACTCAAACTGTCTACCAGTTTGTTTACCCTCTTAGTCTAGACATATACAACATATATATGGCCTATGTGCTGCTTACAGACCACCAAAGTATTTCAGGCAGCCTGTGAAAAATGTTGAGGTTATAAAACAGGCCTGCAACCAGCGGGCAGTATGTTGTGCAGGCCTGGATTAGATGGTCCCTAAAATCTTCCAAATCAGATTCTGTTATCTGTTTTTCCTCCCATCTGCATCTTTATACCTGCAGGGTTCAGCTTTTTTGGCCACCTCT